>NC_092235.1:51370237-51690237 GCF_036320965.1 Panulirus ornatus | reverse complement strand
TGAAAACAAAACACACAAAAAAAGCAAAACTTCAACAAAATCCTTTGCTAAAAAAGAAAAGTCGTTGGGTTTTCGGACGTAATGAAAACCCTCCAATCAATAAACCTAAATAAGTATCCATCATACAGTGAGCTCCACTAGACCTACAAATTACAAGCCTCGGAAACTTTGGGATGTTTTGCTTTACTCACAGCCCAGGCAGAGTTGCCAGATTGAGAAAGATGCCATGTTCTTCGATTTCAATTATAAGTTTTGATGAGTTTCCTGACGCGAATAGAACAATTGTGAGAGGTTTAAACGTGTCGTGGGAGGCACGGACGCTGCCTCTTCCACCCTGGTTCTCAGTCACGGACATTGGCTGAGGTTATCGTGGTTTATGGTCTAAGATATTGTAGTCAGGTTACCGTGCACACTGGGTCAAGTTATCGTACTTACAAAGTTGTTTATCAAAGGCTCGGTTTCACCGACTGGGGCTAAATTTGTCGTACTGATGGGTTTGATTGTCGTACTTTGGAAGTTTAAGCAATCGGATATATATATATATATATATATATATATATATATATATATATATATATATATATATATATATATATATATTATTTCTTATTAGACTTTGTCGCTGTGTGTGTGTGTGTGTGTGTGTGTGTGTGTGTGTGTGTGTGATATAGTTTTTCTATCTTTTTATAGCAGCCGACATGGTTGGTGCAGAAGCCTTCCCTAATCACGGTCATCTTGGTTGGAGGAAGACCAGACAACAAGAAAAAGAATGAGATTGATTATACCGCTTGACGTGTGCGTGGACAAGACTCGAAGGTGAGGATGCTGCTGTAGAGGGAGGTTATGACGACATATGGAGAACCTATGTAATACTGTCCTTTATTTCATACAAATATATATATATATATATATATATATATATATATATATATATATATATATATATATATATATATATATATATATATATACATATATATATATACATATATATATATATATATATATATATATATATATATATATATATATATATATATATATATATATATTCCTATGAGCCCACGGGGAAAATGAAACACGATAAGTTCCCAAGTGCACTTTCTTGTAATAATCACATCATCAGGAGAGACACAAGAGAGAAATATAACAGTCAGTTGATATACAACGAAGAGGCGTAAATAGGACGCCATTTGGTAAACATGGTCTTGGACAATCGCATGTTTACCATATATATATATATATATATATATATATATATATATATATATATATATATATATATATATATATATATATATATATATATATATATATATTCCTTATCGCTGAAAGACTCCAGCAGGTCTTTTGTAAAATATCTGTGGATCTTACATCGTTTTGTCTTTGCTTGAATTTGAATGGCCTCTACAATGCATTCATATAAACGTACACATGCATACATATATATACATGCAGAGAGAGAGAGAGAGAGAGAGAGAGAGAGAGAGAGAGAGAGAGAGAGAGAGAGAGAGAGAGAGAGAGAGGAGAGAGAGAAATACTTCCTGCCAACGGAATATATTTGTTCATATTTAACCAGCTTCAAAATTAGATGGCACATATATTTTCTATAATATATAGGTGTCATAATGTTTGTAGTATGAAAACATAGTTCTATAAATTCTTTGTGAAACAGTTTGGCACTGTTGCTCGCTTTATATGCCGGTGCTTAAACGACCCAATCCTTTTTTTTTTTTCAGGTTTGAAGAGAAAAGCCTGACCATAATGACAGCTGTCAGGATGATTCAACCCTTTAGAGTCAATGAGGAGAGCAAGAGGTAAGGCTGTAAGGGGTTAGATACCATAGGTTAGACGATACGGCTCCCGGCGGAGGCCAGAGCAGCAGTAACAGCAGCAGGAGCAGCATTAGTAGCAGTTGGCATTTGGCGAGTCATAAGGTTTATTAGTGTGTGATTTTAAAACGCTGTTAGGCTGAGTATTATTCTAGGAATGGGTTTTGAACGGATGCTCGTATTCATTCTTGTGTCGTTTATCCATGCCCTTTTCGTTTTATTATACCCTTCTCGTTTATGTATACCTTTCCCATTCATCTATATCCTTCTCCTTTATTGTCCACCTTTTTTACACATTGATATCTTGGTCGTTTATCTACATCCTCTATATCTTTCATTATCCTACACCATTCTCCTTCATTCACACCCTTCCCTGGCACAATGCTCGACTGGCTACTGTGATACAGGCCTGAGGAATCTGCACACCAGTCACTCAAGACGCTCATGTTAAAGATTCGCCTTAGCCTGGCACTGGCCCTTGTCTTCAGAAAGCCTAACCCTCCCACTGAGGCAACTCGACCTCGTCATGTCGTTCGATGAGGCGCAGCACCATCGTCAGAGGCGAGCGTTGAGGGTGTATAACCTCTCCGTGTTCAAGGACACCAAAAGGGATGATTTGGAAGGATATTCAACTAATATTCTTGACGATATTCCGTTTCATGTACGTTCCCTAACCACTTCTTTCCTGATGAGAACTCAAGAGCCGCTGAGATTACAGAGGGAGGACACGGTTTTACACATTATGAAAGCATTGTTCAGTTTGTCTCAGTACAATGCCTCACAGGTTACAGTTATTCAGTATCGCTCTTTGCTTATTCTTATATTTCCTATCTACTCCTATCTTCTACCAATCCAATTTCATGTTCATAGTCTCTTTCCTGGAAATGTGGTGTGAGAATCATATTTCTAATTTATCTATCGGAAGAAAAAAGGTTAATTAATCGTACGCAAAGAATTAAGTTATGACAATTATGGGATATCGTACACAAAGGTCACTATACTCTGTCACGGGTCGTGGCAATGACCTTAAGACGTTTCAGTCGTTTGAGTAACCACGTCATCCACACAACAACCTCTAACCCATTATGTAACCCTATCATCCACACCATTACCGTCCACCATTACGTATCCTTATGACCCATACAACTACCACCCACCCATTACATGTAACCCATCACCCACACAGATGCCACTCACCCATTCTATTACCCTATCACCCTTTACAACAGTCACCTACTATTACGGAACCCCATCATCCATACAACCTCCAACAACCATCACGCCACCCCATTACCCACTCAGCCACCACTCACCATTACGTCATCCCATCACCCACACAACCACCACTCATCATTACGTCATCCCATCACCCACACAACCACCACTCATCATTACGTCATCCCATCACCCACACAACCACCACTCACCATTACGTCATCCCATCACCCACACAACCACCACTCACCATTACGTCATCCCATCACCCACACAACCACCACTCACCATTACGTCATCCCATCACCCACACAATCAATCCCGCGCCTCACTAACGCCACCACTCATCACAACAGGGAACTAATATCGTCCACAAAGCCTTCACCGAAAAGGTTATCAAGTACATCTCATCACTCCCACAGAATCATCCAAGAACTCCAGCCGATCAAATATTCGCCCGTCCCTCCTCCACCCACCCACCCACACCCACACACACACACACACAGCCTGAAATAATCACATCACCAAATTCTTTCAGTCATCCCATATATTTTCCCTTCAGAAGTCGCTCCTGTTCCATCACCCGCTGACACCCACCATCATTAATCTTCGTTTGGCTTTTTTTTTCCCCCCCTTTTCCTAGGTGTGTCACCAGCCCCGTGGCCCCCCACAATGTCATCACCATCCCCACCAGAACACCACACGAAGGATGGCTGTTGAGTCTTGCGCGAGTGACAGAGCAACCGCCCCACACCATCAGTTCTCTAATGTCTTATTCGCGTCAAGAGTTGAAGTGAAATATGAAACATCACAACTTTTTTTCTCTCAATCTTAAGTGTCAGAATCTTAACCCTAGTTGTATTATGAGGACTTTCTTCAAATGAGGTAGATATTACTTTAATTATCTTCGAGGTTTAGTTAAGTCCACTAGAATTACTTTATAATGGTTAGAGTGCTTTTGGTAAGGACTCTAAAGTAATCGTATTGAAAGAGCTGTTAACTCACGTTTGGGATATTAGTGACCTGAGCTGCAATTCTCAAGCTTCTTTTGTCTTCCCATCTTTACATTTCTCGTTCAGGTTGGCTTAGCGTAAGCCAGGTACACAATTTATTGACCAGTCCCTTGAGGAGGATGAACAGCTGTGTTGACTGTGGAATGACTACCGATACCAGGATTCAGACCAAATGAATTCGACCCCGGGCGTGCCCGTAGATGCATCACGGCCAGCAACATTGAACGCTACACCACGGAGGTCCATACATTTCCCTTATTCTGTTGGTATGTGAATCCCGCTTCACTGATTCACTACGTACTCTACCCTCCGCCAAGCGTGGTGCATGATTCGTCTCGACTACCATAACCATGACAACGGTACCATAACCATGACAACGGTACAACCTTCTGAGCACGACGGAACGACCCTAGGCATGATAACCTGGCTCTTGACGTCACGCCATCTAACCCAAAGGTTGCATCACCTAGCACAGGAGGAGGACTGTCTCCTTAACAACACCGTAAGAAATCTTACACTAGTATAAGGTGTAAGATCTTATAACGTCTAATCCTAAGGTGTGACAAATGTGCATCAATAAAAGAATAACTGAGGCGTCTTCAATACTCTTTCCTCCTAATAAATATTGAATCTCAGAGTTCTTGCTATATCATATCCTTGTGAAGTGTTCTACTTTCTTCGTGAAATGATAGCTGCAAAATCAGAAGAGATATTCCGTCAACAATATTAGCAGGAGAATCTGCAACAGTGTATATATATATATATATATATATAT
The DNA here is from genome assembly GCF_036320965.1 of Panulirus ornatus. Lineage (NCBI taxonomy): Eukaryota > Metazoa > Arthropoda > Malacostraca > Decapoda > Palinuridae > Panulirus > Panulirus ornatus. Next base: position 51,685,402 of record NC_092235.1, on the reverse strand, counting down.
ATATATATATATATATATATATTATTTTTTTTTTTTTTTTTCATACTATTCGCCATTTCCCGCGATAGCGAGGTAGCGTTAAGAACAGAGGACTGGGCCTTTTTTGGAATATCCTCACCTGGCCCCCTCTGTTCCTTCTTTTGGAAAAAAAAAAAAAAAAAAGAGAGAGGGGAGGATTTCCAGACCCCCGCTCCCTCCCCTTTTAGTCGCCTTCTACGACACGCAGGGAATACGTGGGATGTATTCTTAATCCCCTATCCCCAGAGTCGAGGGATTACCAATCTCTCACGTGAATCTAAAAAGTACTTGGATCTTAGACATGTGTCCAGGAAATACGTTCTGGATCATAGGAAAGCGGTAAATTTAATGACTTCTCGCTCTCTATCAGTCTAGCAACAATCACCCACTGGACGTGGCTCTCGCCAAAGACTGGCCTTCTCATGTGACTGCAACGCTTACACGTTCCTTGCGTGGCACAGGCGTAGAAGAACGGCTGTGGCCATCTTGAAGGAAAAGTTTAGGAGGAAAGAATGGAAGAACAATCAGTCTTAGCTCCTCGGGTGTTTGTAAACCCAAGTAATAAAGGTAAAGGTTATAGAAAGCTGGACAGACAGAAGACGTATGAGATTTCCACAGTTTCGCTCTACGAGGAAAGGTGTCATAACGGTGAATCCTCGTGTGGTTGGTCTCTACACAGAAGCTATGGGAAGCAATAGCCAAAGATGCACCACAGGTTTAGGACACACTCGGACAGCTCACAAGAGCAGTGACCGAAATAGTAACTGTGGAACAAGGAGAGACGAACAACATTGCAGTGGATGGAAAGTAGTAGCTGAAGATAAGTGACAGCAGAAGATCTGATAAAGTGGATTACTTCAGATCCCATGTGACTAAGAAAGAGAGGTAGAGAAAAGAAAGATCCCAGACATGGAAGCAGTACTAGAGTGAATGAGATTCCTGTAGATAGGGAATAGCTACTTGCAAGGAAAATAACTGCAGTGCCTGTACATCCCCAGCTTCAAGAACTTCATCCCCCCAAAAAAAATCACTAGGTCCTTTCTTGTGAAGATGTTCTGTGCCTTTATCTCTAATGCTCCCTTCCGAGGAGAGGCACAGACGGCCTCCTCTACTGCCAAATGGAAGGGGTGCCGATGGAATCTCCCTTAAGAGTTTTCTTTGCAAACTTCTACATACGTCACATTGAAACCCAAATCCATGAAGACAGTCACCTGCGTCCCACCTTCTACTACCACAATGTGGACGACATCTGTGTCGACGTAAGAAGTCTAGAACATCTAGAGAAGGCCATGGAGGATAATCAATACTCAAGTTTACATATGAATTTAACAATAAGAAGAAAATCCCTCACCTTGAGGGTCACATCGGTGATGAAGACGGTATCTTCTTCACTTAAGCTAACAGAGAAAGCTACTGATGACTAAATGTGGCCTGTGAATGCCTTAATAGCTATAAGGTCCTTCATTATAAGATACTTTAAGAACTGCTCCTCCAACAGGAGCTTCAACAACTGCAACGGACGCTGTTCAACATCGGGTGCTCCAACAGCGACGTACTGTACGAGCAGAGACAAAGGAGTACATAGACACAACTGATATCAACTCTCGCTCCAACAACCACGATTACATTGCAGTCCTATATTTCCTCATCCAAATATCCCAAATTTTTACGAAGCTGATGAACGGATATTTCGTGGGGTCGTCACATCTGTCAACAATGAGGATAGAATAAAGCTGATCATCTGTAATAAAAACATTAAGATCATCAACCTGATTATCATAACAACATGACCCAACTCGCCAGCCCAATCGAGAGACCTTATGTGATCGGCAGATAATCATGTTGAGATGTTGAGATAAAGGTATTCTCATGGGTCATATTGGTTCCCTCACCACCTCAGTGCCTAAGAGACAAATGTTGCACCTGAGAAAATGTTGCTTCGATGCAGGACTCAAGGAATCTAACCAGAGACATCTTGATACACTCCACTAAAAGAATAAGAGTTCGTCATAGCAAAAGGAAGCTGTTGATCTTAGGAGCTTTCTTAATACGAGAATCTTAACTTACTCATAATGGGCATTATTCTCAGTCTATCAAATGGCCACCCAGCAATTCCTATCAGTAACAGATACAGTAAGTAGGACATATCTAACGGCTAACAGTTCATGAACAAAGTTCTTCATCAAACAATTATTCTATCTACTTGTGATTCCCACTTCTTCTATTATTCAGAAATCTAGTATTTCACCCATCTAACCCATCTACTCCTTGTACCCACTCACTGTCTAGCCTACTTACCAAATATCCAAGTCAGAAGTTCCACAAGTAATTCATACACATTTACTCATTCTATTCTTCTCATATGTTACCCATCTACTCTTTCACCTACGTACCATTATCTGCCACGTAACCCACCTATCACTTCAACCACCCGTTATTTCCACTATCTGCACTTCTAAACAAACCTCATATCATCAAACTAACTTTGCACTGTGGTCATCATTCCATTCTCCAGCAATTCCACCCACCTACTTACGTCATAACCTACTCATCTATCCTATTACCAACAATTCCAAACATTCGCTAATCCTGTCTATCTATCCTTCCTTTCCTCAACTACATATCATCTAACCTGCTAGTTCGCTCACCTATCCTTTCTTGACCTAACATCCCAGACAGCTACAAATCTTGCCCACCTGTCATCCGTCCCATTATCACCTTAGGGACATCTACATCCCCTGTTCCCATCTTCGAGAGGAATTATACACAAAAGGAGAGAAAAATTCCAAGAACAGTCTCAGTGTTATAAGTCTTCCTTCTTGACGATCTCCTCTCTCCCTCTTACACAGCTTAGTGACATAACGTCACACAAGGACCTCCGTTTGTGTCCTTCAGAGGGAAGAGAGAGTGTCTTTTGAACCGTAGATTCCTTTTCGTACCCTTGTAGACGTATGCACTGACTCTGTCATTATCACTTCCTTCTGCATTTACACCTCCGTTACCTTTTGTTTATATTGGTTGTCTCGTCTCGTATTCTCCTCTTCAGAATGGAGGTGAGGGACTTGCCTCACAGTCTTAGAGATGTGGAGGAAATATGTGTGTGTAGAGTCGACAGGTGTGTGGTGATGTTTGCTACAGGGATAAGCTCTTTACGCTGTTCAGACTGGGAGAGTAATCAGCATCGCGATCACTAATCCTGTGCAAGCAATGACGGTTTGGATTCCTTAAGACTGAGAGACACAGTCAAGAGAACAGAATCAGGTATGAAGGTATGCAGTTAACACATCATAATAGGAGGAGAGTGACAGATACAATGATCACAAGACACACAGGTAAAGTTGTCAAGGATATAATGAATGCCTCCACCCATCCACATTAAAGCTAGTTCTAACAATCCTAACCCTTCACATGCAAGATAACTTTAATCCAAACCCATCATGAGGAAGAAAACGAGCTCTAACGAATCAAAAGAAAGATAGCTCAAACTATAAAGCCATCACATGGGAGCTAATTCTAAACCCGGAACCAATCACATAAATGGGAGGTCCAACCCCCTTAACCCACCATATGAAAGATGATGACACCACCCTAACACATCATAGGGTAAGTGACCCCGACCGTAATCATTCATACGGCACTTAACTGTAATAGTAACCCTTTCACTTGGGGCTACCTGTTTCAAAATCCCTTTTTTTTTTTCTCTCTGTAATTCCGTTCTATTTACCTTCACAGTGACAAGAATGGATAGCACACATCACGACACCACGACAGCAACGAGTAATTAATATTCCTTTAATTAACATGTTTTTTTCTCCTGAATTTCCAATTAGTTTACTTTATACGGACCCTCGACTAACTGTGTGCTATAAAGTAACATTTCTAATTAATAAAAGATGATACTCTTCAACTTCGTTAAGATTTTCTGCTTCTGAGCACACACACACACACATATATATATATATACATTATATATATATATATATATATATATATATATATATATATATATATATATATATATATATATATATATATATATATATTCGCCATTTTCCGTGTTAGCGAGGTAGCATCAAGAACAAAAGACTGAGTCTGAGAGGGAAATCCTCACTTGGTCCCCTTCTCTGTTCCTTCTTTTGGAAAAGTAAAAAGTGAATGGGAGGATTTCCAGTGCTGAGAGGAGCAGCTAGTGGGATGTCTGATCACTATCTTGTGAAGGCGAGGATGAAGATTTGTAGAGGTTTCCGGAAAAGAGGAAACAACGTCGGTGAGTGGAGAGTGGTGAGAGTGCTGAGAGGAGACGCCTGAAAATATACCATAAGAGAGAGAGAGAGAGAGAGAGAGAGAGAGAGAGAGAGAGAGAGAGAGAGAGAGAGAGAGAGAGAGAGAGAGTGTGTGTGTGTGTGTGTGTAATATGGCAAAAGGTGAGAGTAAATGAAGCCAGGGGAGTGTGTGAGGAATGGGAGGTATTTAGGGAAGCAGTGCTGGCATGTGCGAGCAATGGATGCGGCATGAGACATGCGAGAGGTGGGAGGGAAGTGGGCAGATTTAAAAGGGTAGTGCGTGGTGGAATGAAGAAGTAGGGCGGATTTAAAAGGGTCGTGCGTGGTGGGATGAAGAAGCAAAGTTGCGTATGAAAGAAATAAGGGAGGCCTTTGGGCGGCACTTGCAGGGAAGGAGTGCAAACGATTGGGGGCTGTATAAAAGAAAGCGGTAGGAGGTCAAGTGGAACGTGTAGGGTTTGGAAAATAGGGAAAATGAGAGTTCGAATGAACGAATATTAGTACATTTTAAGGAGAATAAGATTTTTGGAAGGAGGATGATGTGCGAAAAACAAGAGAACAAATTGGAAAATCGGTGAAGGGCGCAAAACGAGAGATGGTAACAGGTAGTGATGAAGTGAAGCGATGAAGTAAGTATTTGGAAAGACTGTAGAATGCATTTGAAGATAGGTTGGCAGACGCAGGGTGTCTGGATCGTTGTGGCATAAGAAGCGAGAGTCATGAAGAATGGTCTGGTGAAAGCCTCAGGTTAGATATCATGTGGCAAGGCGGTTGGGGTGGATATTACTGCATTTGAATTCATTAAGAAAGGAGGTGACTGTGTTGGTAAGGATTTTCATTGTATGTATGAATTTGCTTTGAAGAATGTATGTGAGAAATGATTAGAAAAACAAATGGATTTGTATGTAGCATTTATGGATCTGGAGAAGGCATGTGATAGAGTTGATAGAGATGCTCTGTGGAAGGTATTAAGAATATATGGTGTGGGAGGTAAGTTGCTAGAAGCAGTGAAAAGCTTTTATCGAGGATGTAAGGCATGTGTACGAGTAGGAAAAGAGGAAAATGATTGGTTCCCAGTGAATGTCGGTTTACGGCAGGGGTGCGTGATGTCTCAATGGTTGTTTAATTTGTTTATGGATGGGGTTGTTAGGGAGGTGAATGGAAGAGTTTTGGAGAGAGGGGCAAGCATGCAGTCTGTTTTAGTTGAGAGAGCTTGGGAAGTGAGTCAGTTGTTCGCTGATGATACAGCGCTGGTGGCTGATTCGGGTGAGAAACTGCAGAAGTTGGTGACTGAGTTTGGTAGTGTGAAAGAGAAAGCTGAGAGTAAATGTGAATAAGAGCAAGGTTATTAGGTTCAGTAGGGTTGAGGGACAAGTAAAAAGGGAGGTAAGTTTGAATGGAGAAAAACTGGAGGCAGTGAAGTGTTTTAGATATCTGGGAGTGGATTTGGCAGCGGATGGAACCATGGAAGCGGAAGTAAGTCACGGGGTGGGGAGGAGGCGAAAGTTCTGGGAGCGTTGAAGAATGTGTGGAAGGCAAAAACGTTATCTCGGAAAGCAACAAAGGGTATGTTTGAAGGAATAGTAGTTCAAACAATGTTATATGGTTGTGAGACATGGGCTATAGATAGGGTTGTATGGAGGAGGGTGGATGTGTTGGAAATGAGATGTTTGAGGACAATATGTGGTGTGATGTGGTTTGATCGAGTAAGTACTGAAAGGGTAAGAGAAATGTGTGGTAATAAAAAGAGTGTGGTTGAGAGAGCAGAAAAGGGTGTATTGAAATGGTTTGGTCATATAGAGACAATGAGTGAGGAAAGATTGACAAAGAGTATGTATGTGGCAGAGGTGGAGGGAAAGAGAAGTGGGAAACCAAATTGGAGGTGGAAGGATGGAGTGAAAAAGATTTTGAGCGATCTGGGCCTGAACATACAGGAGGATAAAAGGCGTGCAAGGAACAGAGTGAACTGGAACGATGTGGTATACCTGGGTCGACGTGCTGTCAATGGATTGAAACAGGGCATGTGAAGCGTCTGGGGTAAACCATGGAAAGTTTTGTGGGGCCTGGATGTAGAAAGGGAGCTGTGGTATCGGTGCATTACACATGACAGCTAGAGACTGAGTGTGAACGAATTTGGCCTTTGTTGTCTTTTCCTAGTGCTACCTCGTGCGCATGCAGGAGGAGGGGTGCCATTTCATGTGTGGCGGGGTAGCGGCGAGAATGGATGAAGGTAGTATGTACGAATATGTACATGTGTATATATGTATATGTTTGTGTATGTATATGTATGTATACGCTGAAATGCATAGGTATGTATATGTGCGTGTGTGGACGTTTATGTATGTACATGTCTATGTGGGTGGGTTGGGCCGTTCTTTCGTTTGTTTCCTTGCGCTACCTCGCTAGCGTAGGAGACAGCGACAAAGTATAATAAAAGAAAAAAAAAAGAAAAGAATATATATATATATATTTTTTTTTTTTTTTTTTTTTTTTTTTTTTTATACTTTGTCGCTGTCTCCCGCGTTTGCGAGGTAGCGCGAGGAAACAGACGAAAGAAATGGCCCAACCCCCATACACACGTACATACACACGTCCACACACGCAAATATACATACCTACACAGCTTTCCATGGTTTACCCCAGACGCTTCACATGCCTTGATTCAATCCACTGACAGCACGTCAACCCCTGTATACCACATCGCTCCAATTCACTCTATTCCTTGCCCTCCTTTCACCCTCCTGCATGTTCAGGCCCCGATCACACAAAATCTTTTTCACTCCATCTTTCCACCTCCAATTTGGTCTCCCTCTTCTCCTCGTTCCCTCCACCTCCGACACATATATCCTCTTGGTCAATCTTTCCTCACTCATTCTCTCCATGTGCCCAAACCATTTCAAAACACCCTCTTCTGCTCTCTCAACCACGCTCTTTTTATTTCCACACATCTCTCTTACCCTTACGTTACTTACTCGATCAAACCACCTCACACCACATATATATATATATATATATATATATATATATATATATATATATATATATATACAGGAACACATATAAAAGTGAGAGACAAGAGACAGGCCAGAGAAGATGGCATGGTCATAAAGTTGGCAATGCAGTATTCATAGTGGGCCAATGTTTGCCAGGAGTGCTCGCCACTACTAATGTTCGCCAGCCTTATGTTTCACCGCTCGCCAGTAAATATTCCTCATGTAAAATTAACCCTTGGTTTAAACATGCATACGTGAGGGGTTCCTCCTGAAACTAATGCTGAATGATGCACACAAGTGTCGTGCTTGTTACCTTAATACGTTTATGTTTTGGTAAAGACGCTTAGAGGCAGACCACCAGGGTGATGGAGACACATATACATTATAATGGGCTATCTTCTCCCACAAGAGAGTCATGATGGTGTCCCCAAACTGGATCATAGAGAAGGAAAATGTAAATGAAAGATTTAAATTGATATTCAGAAGCTACACGTTGGGTCTCGACAAGATATGTACACCTCAAACCTCATTACAAAAAGCTAGACTTCCTTCAGTGAATAGATTACAGGGGGTTTATATTCAGTAAGTACTTGCATGCATTAGTGTATTGGAATATATATTTTCTACTCTCTCTCTCTCTCTCTCTCTCTCTCTCTCTCTCTCTCTCTCTCTCTCTCTCTCTCTCTCTCTCTCCCCCATTACTGCCACCCTCTTTCCCCTCTGATAGAGCTTGATCCCCGTCACTCACACCTGCCCAACCTTCCGCCGGAGATCCACCTTCGTAGTCGACTAGCAACACCTCACTTTAAACGCGCACCTAACGAGAGGCTTATACCCGCTCAAGTGGGTTCGTGAATTGTCCTTACATCTAGCTTAGAGGCGGTGACATCACCACTACACTACGAACAGTGCCACCATGTCTCTCTGCTCTGTCGGGCCACACAGTTCACCAGTTTACAGCCGCAGGAGAGCAGCGTCTCTTGCACTACCACCACCACCACCATCACCAGAAGTACGTGGGAGAACCACATAACAGAAGACCAGATGGTCTGTGACAAGGGTTACCTGCTGGATGAGAGTGATCGCACCCTAAATTACTGTCTATAGAAATGGAGACAAGATAATGAGGAGGTCCTGAAGGCTGACTCAACGATATATGTTATCAGCGGCACGACTCTGTGGTGGTTTCAAAGACGTACTTTATTTCTTGTTTTACGTGTCTTTGTTTATATTCTGAATGCCCTTGATGAGTAAAGTGTAGGAGGGCCTCTGTGTCTCACACTCGAGTGAAACAAAACCTGCATGGCAGACGGAGCAAGACCTGCATGGCTCCATATGAGAATGCGTCATGCGTTCACTTCCACATTACACCTGCACAGCATTACTACCTTCCTTGTTTGACCTTCCACCTACATTCCTCTGTCTCCCTAGTGGGTACGAGTCTCACCACAAAGTGTGAAAATCTTTCTCCACCGCAGATAACATTTTCAAACTTTATGTAGATATCTTTTACGTAAAAACCCACTATATGCCCTGGATACGAAATATGACTTATTCCTGATTAGGAATTACATGTTGTATGAAGAATATGGGAGAATATGCTGAGCGTTTACTTCATCTAGACAATGGATAGAGTCAAGAGGAACAGAATTACGTGCGTGATCACACAGACCTACTGACAGCTTGGGGGTCTGAGCATCACATCTCCTGTACGTCCTCACACGACTTTCATCATCGTAAATCCCTGCAAGAGCCAAGTTACTGGCGGGCGTGAGGCCCTGGCCGGCCGAGGCTGCCGCCCACACAACCCACCTTCGCGAACCATCACCCACACATTACCGAGATCATTTTACCTGGCCCGGGTGAAGGGCCTTACCCTGCACCGCTGGGGGAAAAATTTTGAGGTGTTCTCTCTGAGGTTCCAACGGCAGCTGGAGGAAGATCGTGTACTTACAAAGCATTGATGACTTGTAAGTGTGTATGGGAGACACTTAGATTGTAGTGGACAGAGTAATACAGGGATCATCCTACACCCTCATCACAGTGTTAACATTCAGGATAACAGATAAGAACCCCTTCTTCAGGAGCGGACTTCCAGTGGAGATCCTCCTCCCGAAGTCCTCAGTTATCTATTGCCTCCAGCAGTACCCGAGGATCATGGTGACGCCACAACACACATCAACGGTAACAGCTCGATCATACCAGCACCACTAACGGTATTGTTTGGTCATTATGGCACCATCAACCGTACTGCCCGGTCATGTTGGCACCAACAACGGTAATACTCGGTCATGTTGGCACCAACAACGGTAATACTCGGTCATGTTGGCACCAACAACGGTAATACTCAGTCATGTTGGCACCAACAACGGTACTACTCGGCCATGTTGGCACCAACAACGGTACTACTCGGCCATGTTGGCACCAACAATGGTAATACTCGGTCATGTTGGCACCAACAACGGTACTACATGGTCATGATGGTACCATCAACGGTACTTGTCGCTCATGGTAGCACCAATAACGATACCGCTCGGCCATGATGGCACCAACAACGGTAATACTCGGTCAAGTTGGCACCAACAACGGCACTACCCGGTCATGATGGCACCAACAACGGCACTACCCGGTCATGTTGGCACCAACAACGGCACTACCCGGTCATGATGGTACCAACAACGGTACTACTCGGCCATGGTGGCACCAACAACGGTACTGCATGCTCATCATGGTGGCACCAGCTGTAACAAGAGCATCAGAGGGTAAAGGTCATGCTATCGATATTCAGTCTCAGCAGTTGACGACAAAGACGTCAACACATGTATGGCACCGATGGCCAGTCTGACATGCGGGTCCTTCTTGATGTAGCTAACCATTAGCAGCAGACTGCCGGAACTATATTTCATTAACCATACGAAAAATACCAAACCTTATTGGTCGATGTCCGTGTCTTTATCAATTCTTTTATTCTTACTATCCAATAAACTGATGGACTGAGGATATTAACGTGTGTGTGTGTGTGTGTGTGTGTGTGTGTGTGTGTGTGTGTGTGTGTGTGTAGGTGCGTGTGTGGGTGAGGGGAGGAGGGGTAGTGCATTCATGCATTAATGAGTGCCTTTGTGTCGAGCCTGTGGGCGTATGCAAATAGGCACATTGTGAGTGCGGTGAAGTTACAGTCATAGTGATGATGATGATGATGATGATGATGATGATGATGATGATGATATCTGCAAAAAAACTGACGTCCCATGACACCTGTTTACCGATGCTAGGAAGATCTCTACGGATGCTGGCCAGCATCTTGAGAGGCGTTCGTGAACGTATCCTAAAGACTAAGAAGAAACAGTACTTTCATAACGTCCATTTCCATCGTTCGTCCCGTCATATATCACTGTATTAATACATTTGTGTTCTAGGTTAACACTGATTCAATATTCAAAATGTCATATGACTTCGCCAGCTTCACTTGACTTACCACCTGGCAACACTGAGAGTGTTGCTCGTCTATTCAATGTTTTGATTATGCAAGTCAGTTTCCCTGGTTCATAAGACTTGATTTACAGAGCTGTACGTCTATAAACATTTCAAATACTGTCTTGCTGTATTGACATATAAATCTTCTTCAACGTCAGGTTACTGATGAATTTCAATCTTAACATTATTCTTATTTTCCTTATAATTCTTCTCTCCCTTTTTGTAAGTTTCTGGCAGCATTTGGCCTCGATGGGGACGTTTTTGTCCTTGACTTGAGTTTCTTAGAAAAAGATGAAATACAGCGAAGATATGCCACTCCTTCCCCCGTAGCCACACTGATGAATACGATCGCATCACAAACACAAGAAGAAGAGAAAATCCCCATATATTTGCAGTGTCTTGGTCCTTGACGCTTGTGTGTGTGTGTGTGTGTGTGTGTGTACGTGTGTGTTGAGCCCCTCTGGTCTGAGCGAGGCATACAAGGTCTGGCGATATATACAGAGGGACGAGATAGGAAGATTGCATCTATCTTCTTGTTTAAAACATTTTTTTTAATCTCTCTTTTTCCCCTCTTATTTCTAATACTCTAAATCTGTCGTATGGCAAAGTCTTATTGTTATACTTATAGGTAAGTAAACAAGCACACACACACACACACACACACACACACACACACACACACACACACACACGCACACACACACACACACACTTCTCTCTAACCTATCTGCTGTCTGTCTGTTAGTCTGAACCTCACTCACTCTTAGTTTACCTCTTATAGACGAAAAGAATCCTTGTGAAAGTTTCCACAATTACCTTATGACAGTCCGTCACTGGACATCTCCTCATATATAATCACTAAATACATTTTTCGGATGAAACTAGGGATACACTTTATTTTCTTCTGGCCCATCAGGGGAAAATCATGTACGGCTATAAAGTATACTTGATATAGCTTCGGGGGCCAGCATAACTGCAGAATATATATATATATATATATATATATATATATATATATATATATATATATATATATATATACATGCCAAAGAAAGGTACTGACTCACTTGGTTAATGGCTTTGAAAGGTTACTACACTTCCACACCCTAACTGAGCTAGAGGAATGCTTAACACTATATGATTATAATATTTACGTCTCTACCTTCACACAGATTAAACCAAGACTCGTACATGCTCTGTTGCTAGCTTTCGTTCGATTAACCATATATAACAACACATCCCTCATCCCCCATAGCTATACCGTCTATTCATCATACCTTTGGTTATATCAATACTTATAAACCAGGGGGAAGAACATATATATATAATATATATATATATATATATATATATATATATATATATATATATATATATATATAATACTGTGAACTGCCAAACATGCCCCCACCAGCACCCCACCGCGCCCCCCTCTTGCCTTACACTGAAGAACAGCGTGTAATATCGTCATCGTTAAGTGGAGGGACTGTACAAGAGCGAAAAACAACCACTTTTCCATTTTACAACTGATGGCGCTGCGAGGCACAATTAATGGCGCACCAATTTCGAGCCACAGCAAGGCACACTGGTTCACAATGACCGCGGGCTCTGGCGTGGACAAAATTGATTTAAATGATTACAATTGTTTGCGTACACACAGAAACCGCCAACTAATGTACCACTTTTTTTTTTTTTACGTAATTAAAATGATGTTACAGTTTGGTTTTACATATTTAACTTTTATTTTCTATTACAACAAAAAAAAAAAGAAATCATATATATATAAACGGTTGAATGTAATGATGAAGCTAGGCGCACCAGAGGTTTGGGGGAGGTGGGGGGTAATTAGTTATTCAGACGTTGTCCGCAAGATAATGCGACCATTTACACTCGGAAATTAAGGAGGACTTAGCTGTGTACATAAATTAACAGACATTTTCATTAGTGGTGCCAAAGGCCCGAGGGACAGAGGGGGTGGTTAGGGGGTGGGGGGATGGCTGTTGCGAGTTGAATTTATATATATAAAATTTCTGAACACAGGGAATTTACTACTCTGTATTCATTTCTGGGGTGAGGTATACGTAAGTATGTAAAAGCGCACGTGCGTTCACACACACACACACACACACACACACACACACACACACACACACACACACACACACACACACAGACTTCTGTTGTGTAGTGTTTAGCGCTACTGACCATGAGCCACTAAAGACCCACCTGGGGTCGGGCCCCTATAAAGGTTCGAATCCATAGCGACCCCAAGCGGTATCTGCAACTCCGGATAAATCTAACCTGTTAAATCCCTGCAAAGTGTCTGTGTTCACAACACGATGGTATCTGTGCCTCTCTTTCTCTCAGCAAGCCAATTCAGACACTCACAATCCTCGAGAGAGAACAATGAAGAAGAAATAAATAGAAAATAAAATCTGAAATGTCTTGAAAAGCGATGAGGACGACGACACACCTTTAGGTATGGTGGCCTAGCTAGCCTTCAACCTAGGGGTATCATAACCGAATCCATCAGCGATGGGACTCTGAGGAAGCATTTTGCACACACCATCCACTCCACCCCTTTCCTCTGACTAGGTAGGGAAACCTCTCGATCTTTTTGACTTAACCTTTTTTGCTTTGATGTACTTCCATCGTGTCCATCCAAACTTCGTGAATAATTTTTCACAAAGAGATGGTTTCGGTGATATGGGGAGGGAAAAATATATTACTGGGCAATCAACGGAAAAACATCCCCAATTATCCTAATTGCTTTTTAATCTCTTATTCGAAGTATGAGAGAGGAGAGTGTTTTGGTAGCAGCAGAGGGAGTGTGTCAGCAGTTTGGATGTAAGAGACCGGGTATTAATGATGGGGGAATTGAAAGCGAAGGTGAGTAATTAGGCAGTTGAGGGTATGATTAGGGGGATTGGGGTATTCATCATCATGAATAGAAATGGTGAACAGCTTGTGGAGCTTTGAGCTGAAAAAGGACTGGTGATTGGGAATACCTGGTTTAAAAAGAGGGACATGAAGAAGTATACGTATGTGAGTATGAGAGATGAGTAAGCTGGCATTATCGGATTACCTATTAATTGACAGCTGTGTAAATGAGACACTCTGGATGTAAATGTGCTGAGACGGGCAGCTTGTGGGATGTCTGATCACCGCCTTGTGGAGGCGAGGGAGAAAATCTGTTGAGGTTTTCGGGAAAGAGGAAAAAATATCGATGAGAAGAGAGTGGTGAGAGTAAGTGTGCTTAGAAAAGAGACTTTTATGAAGATATGATAGGAGAGATAAAATGCGAGATGGCAGAAAGTGAGAGTAAATGAAGCAGGGAGAGTGAGTGCTGAATGGGAGGTATTTAAGGAACCAGTGTTGGCATGTGCGAGAGATGCATATGGCATGCGAAAGGTGGGAGGTGGGCAGATTAAAAAGGGTAGTGAGTGGTCGGAAGAAGTAAGTTGCTGATAGAAAATAAAAGGGAGGTGTTTGGGCGGTACTTATAGAGGAGTGCAAATGGTTAGGGGCTGTATAAGAGAGAGGGGCAGGAAGTCAAGAGAAAGGTGCAGGGGTTGAAAAAAGAGGGCAAATGAGAGTTTGGGTGAGCGAGTATCAGTAGAATTTAGGCAGAACAAGATTTTTGGAAGGAGTTTCATAATGTCCGAAAAATTACAAAACAAATAGGAAGTCAATGAAGGGGCAAAAGGGACTGTAAAATGTATTATATAAAAGACTAACAGATGTAGAGTGCTTTGTTCGGGATGGTGTGCGGAGTGAGAGTCATTGAAAGTGGTTTGGTGAGGAGAAAAGAGGTAGTGAAAGCCTTAAGTAAGATGAAATGTGATAAGGCGGCTTGAGTGAATGGTATTGCAGTTGAATCTCTTAAGACAGGGAGTGACTGTGTTGTTGATTGGTTAGTAAGGATTTCCACTGTATGTAAGGATCATGGTGAGGTGCCTGAGGATTGGCGGAATACATGTATAATGCCACTATATAAAGGCAAGGAGGATAAAGGCGAGTGTTCAAACTACAGAGGTACAACTTCGTTGAGTGTATCTAGTAAGTTTGATGAAAAGGTATTGACAGAGCGTGAAGGCATGTACAAAACATCAGATAGAGGAGGAGTAATGTGGTTTCAGAAGGTGACAGTAATTCATTTGGAGAAAGCGTTCAATAGGGTTGATAGAGATGCCTTGTGGAAGGCCTTGGAAATGTACGAGGCGAGAGAAAAGATGCCAGAAACAGTAGGAAGTTTTTATCAAGGGTCTGAGGCATGTGGAAAAGAAGGAAGAGAAGCGAGTAAATGGTTCCAAGTGAAGGTTGGTCTGTGTCAGGGATGCGTGATGTCACCATGGTTGTCTGATCTGATTATGGATGGAGTAGTGAGGGGGGGAGAGAGTATGCAGTCTGTGGGGGGGGGGGGATGAGAGGGCTTGAAAGCAAGTCAGCTGTTGTTAGCTGATGCTGCAACATTGATGTCAGATTCGAGAGAGAAACTGCAGAAGTTGGTGTCTGAGTTTGAAAGTGTGTGAAAGTAGGGTGTTGAAAGTAAATGTGAATGAAAGCAAGGTTATCAGGTTTAGCAGGGTTGAGGGACAGTTTAGTTGGGCTCTGAGTCTGAATGGAGACAATGTGGAGGAAGTGGAGTGTTTTAGATACAAGGGAATGGATATGGCAGCGATTGGACCCATGGAAGCGGATGCGAATCATAAGGTGGGTGAAAGAGCAAAGGTTCTGGAAGCGCTGAAGAATGTGTGGAAAGAGAGATCGCTATCTGTGAGGGCAAAAATGGGTATGTTTGAGGGAATAGTAGTCCCAGCACTATCATGTGGATGTGAGGCATAGGCTATAGATAGGGCTATGCGGAGGAGGGTGGATGTGTTGGAAAATAAATGTCTGAGGAGTGTGAGGAGGTCTGATCGATTAAGTGATGAAAGGGCTAGAGAGAGGTGTAGTGATAGAATGTGTGATTCTGAGAGCTGAAGAGGGTGTGCCGAAATGGTTTGGACATATGGAGAGAATGAGTGAGAAAAAAGAAGACGAAGAGAATGTATGTACCAGAAGCGGAGGGAATAAGGAGAACAAGGGGGCAAAATTGGAGATGGAAGGATGGATAGAAATTTTTTTTTAGCGATCTGGACTTAAACATGCAGGAGGGTTAAAGGCGTGCAAGGGACAGAGTGAACTGAAACGATGTGGTATACTGGGGTTGACGTGCTGTCAACGGACTGAACCAGGTCATGTGAAGCGTCCGAGTTAGGCCATGGGAAAGTGTGCGGGACCTGGTTGTGGATAAAAAGAAAAAGTGTAGTTTTGGTGCATTACACATGACAAGCTAGCGAATGGATATGAGAGGATCCGGCCTTTCTTCGTCTGTTCTTTGCTTACGCGGGAAACGGCGATCAAGTGTGTGTGGTGTGTGTGTGTGTGTGTGTGTGTGTGTGTGTGTGTGTGTGTGTGTGTGTGTGTACAAGTGAATTCGCTGAGTCAAAAACAAATGTGACGAGTTAAGAAAGCAGACTGCGGTCGTAAGTGATGCTGGGGTCATAAATGACACAGTGGGACTCACAAGTGACACAGTGGATGTCTTAGGTGACACAGATGAAGTCTTAAGTGACACAGCGGGAGTGACACAGGGAGACTGAGGGATGGTCGAGGTGGCTGAAAGTGAAATAGAACGTTCATGATGAACATAGTGCTGAGGAGAACTGTTCATGGCAGGGGAAAAGAACTTTACAAATAGAACAAGAAAGTGCGCTTTTCCGCGTGATCATGGGTGATCTCTCTCTCTCTCTCTCTCTCTCTCTCTCTCTCTCTCTCTCTCTCTCTCTCTCTCTCTCTGTCCGTGACAAAATCTAGTTTTAGGTACTCCAAGGTAATTAAGAACTCTCTGTCTTTATCTATGAATGTTGTGTGTGTGTGTGTGTGTGTGTGTGTGTGTGTGTGTGTGTGTGCGTGTGTGTGCGTGCGTGCGTGCGTGCGTGCGTGCGTGCGTGTATGTGTGTGTGTGTGTGTGTGTGTGTGTGTGTGTGTGTGTGTATGTGTGAGTGAATTGCACTTTGTGTAGAGAGGTAAATGCATAAGTATATGCCAGTAAGTGTGAGGATGAGTGTGTGTTTGAGAGTGAGTGCGTGTTTGAGAGTGAGCGCGTGTGTGAGGATGAGTGCGTGTTTGAGAGTAAGTGCGTGTGTGAGGGTGAGTGCGTGTGTGAGGGTGAGCGCGTGTGTGAGGGTGAGCGCGGTGTCAGTGCGTTGGTTGTAGGTAGGTTGGTTGGTTGGTTGGCTGCTGCAGTGGTGGTGGCAGTGGTGTGGCCAGCTTAATTTATTATCCTCTGTTAACCAGCAGAGCAGAATTAACAGCGCGGCATCATGTCCAACTAATGAACGAGGCAGAGAGAGAGAGAGAGAGAGAGAGAGAGAGAGAGAGAGAGAGAGAGAGAGAGAGAGAACTGGTTTTCACCATCCCATTGTCACAACCCAATCTGCTGGGGTTATGGCGTATGTGCCCTCTCTCTCTCTACCCTCTCTCTCTCTCTCTCTCTCTCTCTCTCTCTCTCTCTCTCTCTCTCTCTCTCTCTCTCTCTCTCTCTCCAGAAAATACCATTATCATCCCTCCTTTGTAGAGCAGCACCATCAATAAAGAAAAAAAAAATAACTAAATACACCGCTCAAAATGAGATTTTACCCCCCTTTTTTTTCGACCCTCTTCCTGGCCTGAAAATTCGGAATACAGTGTCCAGCCAGATCCAAGGAGTTTTAAAACTTTTACAACAGGAATTATACCACTTCCACGCTCCCTTCACTCCATTTTCTCTACCTTTTATGGCCTCTGTCCCCATATGTTTTTCTCTGACTTTCCCAACCGAGTTTTCCTTAATTTCTGTCGTATTCTTGCCATTCAGTTTCTTTCCCTTTTTCCCCTCATCTTTCCCTGAGGTTTCCCCATATTTTCCCTGTATTACCTCTATCCTCCTCTGCTGATTCATCAGTCTCGTATTTCTCTCCCGAGTTTTTTTTTTTCCCTTATAATCTTTAAGATATCTTTTTTCCCACAAAGTATTTAGCTCCTCCAACATTTTCACTGATAATCTATTTCCTACAATATCTTTACCTTCTACGGTATCTTTTGTTAATAAAGTATCTCTACCCCGTACAGTATCTAACTCCCACAATATCTATAACCTCCTGCAAGACCCATTTCTCCAATGGCATCTCCAAAATATCCACCCTCCACTCCTTCCCTCTCACCTCTCCTTCCAAAACCTCTCTCTCACATGGGTTTGTATCCATCTCCAGCTATCGCTAGGAGGTCATCCACGAGAGAGATTGAGAGAGAGAGAGAGAGAGAGAGAGAGAGAGAGAGAGAGAGAGAGAGAGAGAGAGAGAGAGAGAAATATACCTACCTATCTACAATTACTTACGACGAGAAGAGCGTAGAGAGTTAAGAGTTACATAGATATACATAGACCACAGAGACCCATGGTCCAAGCAAAGTGGTCTGGCCATAGAGAGAGAGAGAGAGAGAGAGAGAGAGAGAGAGAGAGAGAGAGAGAGAGAGAGAGAGAGAGAGAGAGTTGCTACCACTACCTCCCGCCCCCTGGGGACGATGGTTGTGTTAGGAGGTGAAGCGACCTTTTAGGGTAATTCCCCCAAGGCTTAGCACCCCCCCCCCCCCCCCAGAGCCCGCCTGGCCAGCCGGGACCCCCCCCCCCCCCGGGCCACTCATGTAAACCCCACAGTAGCACACACGACGTTGTCTGTCTCTAAGCCAATGACATTCGCATCATGCGTATTTGGTAGGGTGTACCATCTAAATTCAGAAACGTCAATTTCAAAATTCAAATTCAAAATCAATAAAGAGATTATCTCCGTTAAATGCCTGCAGCCAAAAGTCACTTGCCGAAGTATTCCTTAATATCAAACTCAAAATCTAATTCAATATGATCTGATGCGTCGCATTACCGGGCAACAGTTCAAAAGGAGGGAGGAGAAAGAATAAGGGTGGTTATTTGATATTCAAAATCAAATGAGTAAGCTTACCTTACCATTCAACATATTTGAAGGTATGACGTACGTCAAAATCAAACCCCACAAACACCGTACATCCTTGTGAGTTTATTGCGAGATAATTCTTTTTCCAGGTTTTATTTCGAGAGATATGAAAAGTTTTTTTATGCACAGGAGCGGTCTCCAACGGCAGCTGCCATGGTTTCCAGTGGCTGGTGCCATGCTTTCCACTGGCTACGGCCATGGTTTCCAGTGGTTGTGACTCTGGTTTTCACTAGCTGCAGCTATGGTTTCCAGTGGTTGTGACTCTGGTTTTCAGTGGCTGCAGCTATGGTTGCCAGTGGTTGTGACTCTGGTTTTCAGTGGCTGTAGCTATGGTTTCCAGTGGTTGTGACTCTGGTTTTCAGTGGCTGCAGCTATGGTTTCCAGTGGTTGTGACTCTGGTTTTCACTAGCTGCAGCTATGGTTTCCAGTGGTTGTGACTCTGGTTTTCAGTGGCTGTAGCTATGGTTTCCAGTGGTTGTGACTCTGGTTTTCAGTGGCTGTAGCTATGGTTTCCAGTGGTTGTGACTTTGGTTTTCAGTGGCTGTAGCTATGGTTTCCAGTGGGTTGCGGCCATGGTTTCTAGTGTCTACGACCGTGGTCTCTCGTAGCTGCTGCCACTGTTGATCAACAATAGAAACACCTACGAAAGGAAGTCGAACAGTGACGTTGTACCTTCTCGTGGACGACTACTTCCACGCCACGTTCGCTGTAGCTGGTCGAGATTGATCTATGTACATCTATAAAGCTCGAAGTCAAACACGGTTCACGTAATCATGGCTACGATAAGCGAACCATGAACCCGGCAGGTGGGAGTCAACAGATTCAACGCACCACTACCATGAGAACCACTGCTCATGGCTCACACAGCTCCTGCCTCTCCTGTACCAGCAGTAAGTACCGTCGGTAATAGGTATTGTGGTGTGTGCTCGCTCCAACACCACCATCAGCCTCGGAACAAAATCCTCTCGGGACTTGCTGATAATCTTGTGAATATTAGTCACCTTCTCTTATTGCGTCCCTCTTTTCTGGAAATCATAGTTAACTGGTCGTGCCATTCTGCACTCCTGTCGTAGTCTTATTGAGCTGGGAGAGAGAGAGAGAGAGAGAGAGAGAGAGAGAGAGAGAGAGAGAGAGAGAGAGAGAGAGAGAGAGAGAGAGAGAGAGAGAGAGAGAGAGAGAGAGAGCGACTCTCTCTTCTTTCTCTCTTCTTTCTCTCTTCGATAGATTCAGCACGCTAGTTTAATGCTTCTAAAGAGAGAACAATTCCTACGTTAATCTAAAAGAATCATTGATGCTTCCACTAATACAGCTGAGTTGGTAAGCTCTGGGTTCAACTTGGCTCTAGCCAGAGTAACAGAGATTGCCTACGTAATGCTCACTTGAGCTAAACTGATTAAACTAAACGGAGGAGCAATACTTAACTGATTAAACTAAACGGAGGAGTCATACTTAACCGATTAAACTAAATGGAGGAGTATTACTTAACTGATTAAACTAAACGGAGGAGTAATACTTAACTGATTAAACTAAACGGAGGAGTAATACTTAACTGATTAATCTAAACGGAGGAGTAATACTTAACTGATTAAACGGAGGAGTAATACTTAACTGATTAAACTAAACGGAGTAATACTTAACTGATTAAACTAAACGGAGGAGTAATACTTAACTGATTAATCTAAACGGAGGAGTAATACTTAACTGATTAAACGGAGGAGTAATACTTAACTGATTAAACTAAACGGAGGAGTCATACTTAACTGATTAAACTAAACGGAGGAGTCATACTTAACTGATTAAACGAAACGGACGAGTCATACTTAACTGATTAAACGGAGGAGTAATACTTACCTGATTAAACTAAACGGAGGAGTAATACTTAACTGATTAAACGGAGGAGTAATACTTAACTGATTAAACTAAACGGAGGAGTCATACTTAACTGATTAAACTAAACGGAGGAGTCATACTTAACTGATTAAACGAAACGGACGAGTCATACTTAACTGATTAAACGGAGGAGTAATACTTAACTGATTAAACTAAAAGGAGGAGTCATACTTAACTGATTAAACTAAACGGAGGAGTCATACTTAACTGATTAAACTAAACGGAGGAGTCATACTTAACTGATTAAACTAAACGAAGGAGTAATACTTAACTGATTAAACTAAACGGAGGAGTCATACTTAACTGATTAAACTAAACGGAAGAGTAATACTTAACTGATTAAACTAAACGGAGGAGTAATACTTAACTGATTAAACTAAACGGACGAGTCATACTTAACTGATTAAACTAAACGGAGGAGTCATACTTAACTGATTAAACTAAACGGAGGAGTCATACTTAACTGATTAAACTAAACGGAGGAGTAATACTTAACTGATTAAACTAAACGGAGGAGTAATACTTAACTGATTAAACGGAGGAGTAATACTTAACTGATTAAACTAAACGGAGGAGTCATACTTAACTGATTAAACTAAACGGAGGAGTCATACTTAACTGATTAAACGAAACGGACAAGTCATACTTAACTGATTAAACGGAGGAGTAATACTTAACTGATTAAACTAAACGGAGGAGTCATACTTAACTGATTAAACTAAACGGAGGAGTCATACTTAACTGATTAAACTAAACGGAGGAGTCATACTTAACTGATTAAACGAAACGGAGGAGTCATACTTAACTGATTAAACTAAACGGAGGAGTCATACTTAACTGATTAAACTAAACGGAGGAGTCATACTTAACTGATTAAACTAAACGAAGGAGTAATACTTAACTGATTAAACGGAGGAGTAATACTTAACTGATTAAACTAAACGGAGGAGTCATACTTAACTGATTAAACTAAACGGAGGAGTCATACTTAACTGATTAAACGAAACGGACAAGTCATACTTAACTGATTAAACGGAGGAGTAATACTTAACTGATTAAACTAAACGGAGGAGTCATACTTAACTGATTAAACTAAACGGAGGAGTCATACTTAACTGATTAAACTAAACGGAGGAGTCATACTTAACTGATTAAACGAAACGGAGGAGTCATACTTAACTGATTAAACGAAACGGACAAGTCATACTTAACTGATTAAACGGAGGAGTAATACTTAACTGATTAAACTAAACGGAGGAGTCATACTTAACTGATTAAACTAAACGGAGGAGTCATACTTAACTGATTAAACTAAACGGAGGAGTCATACTTAACTGATTAAACTAAACGGAGGAGTAATACTTAACTGATTAAACTAAACGGAGGAGTCATACTTAACTGATTAAACTAAACGGAGGACTCATACTTAAATGATTAAACTAAACGGAGGAGTAATACTTAACTGATTAAACTAACCGGAGGAGTCATACTTAAATGATTAAACTAAACGGAGGAGTAATACTTAACTGATTAAACTAACCGGAGGAGTAATACTTAACTGATTAAACTAAACGGAGGAGTCATACTTAAATGATTAAACTAAACGGAGGAGTCATACTTAACTGATTAAACTAAACGGAGGAGTCATACTTAACTGATTAAACTAAACGGAGGAGTCATACTTAACTGATTAAACGAAACGGACAAGTCATACTTAACTGATTAAACGGAGGAGTAATACTTAACTGATTAAACTAAACGGAGGAGTCATACTTAACTGATTAAACTAAACGGAGGAGTCATACTTAACTGATTAAACTAAACGGAGGAGTCATACTTAACTGATTAAACGAAACGGAGGAGTCATACTTAACTGATTAAACGAAACGGACAAGTCATACTTAACTGATTAAACGGAGGAGTAATACTTAACTGATTAAACTAAACGGAGGAGTCATACTTAACTGATTAAACTAAACGGAGGAGTCATACTTAACTGATTAAACTAAACGGAGGAGTCATACTTAACTGATTAAACTAAACGGAGGAGTAATACTTAACTGATTAAACTAAACGGAGGAGTCATACTTAACTGATTAAACTAAACGGAGGAGTCATACTTAAATGATTAAACTAAACGGAGGAGTAATACTTAACTGATTAAACTAACCGGAGGAGTCATACTTAAATGATTAAACTAAACGGAGGAGTAATACTTAACTGATTAAA
This sequence comes from Panulirus ornatus, assembly GCF_036320965.1. NCBI lineage: Eukaryota > Metazoa > Arthropoda > Malacostraca > Decapoda > Palinuridae > Panulirus > Panulirus ornatus. Next base: position 51,662,464 of record NC_092235.1, on the reverse strand, counting down.
CTAACCGGAGGAGTAATACTTAACTGATTAAACTAAACGGAGGAGTCATACTTAAATGATTAAACTAAACGGAGGAGTCATACTTAACTGATTAAACTAAACGGAGGAGTCATACTTAAATGATTAAACTAAACGGAAGAGTAATACTTAACTGATTAAACTAACCGGAGGAGTAATAATCATAAATTTGGATGCCTAAAGTCTATCATTCTGAGAATGTTTAGCAGTTCAGCGTTTCAGTTTACGATTAATCATAAGACAGTACCTCCTTCAGAGGCCTCCTCACTCAACTTCAACATCATATAGTTCTTCTTATCTGTTTAAAAGGAGTACCTGTCTCGGATCAACCAATGAAGAACCCTACGTAATGTAACACAACGCGTGGCGAGCACAAACTAATTTAATCATATATTTTGAAAGTCAGGCTTAAATCTGTGTACACAATATAAGATTTTTATGGAATATGGCATCAAATTCAAGTACAACCCACAGTATATTGGCTGAGCTCCAGAATAAATTTATTTTAAATCAAATAACGCAAAATAAGAAATAAGGGACTTCCAGTTCTTTATGTTGAACTGCAGGCAAATAAGATATTGAAGTGAACGAGTGACATGACCAAAATCATTCAAACTTACAATCTCATAAGTAATTTTCAGAATAAATCCTCACTCATTTTTTTCTATGATAAGAACAAACACGAATTAGAGAGAATAAATTTCTAGTGAAGTGTAATATTTACAACACATAGAAATCTACAACTGATACAAATCATAAATCATATATATTCATGATTTTCTATAAGTCAGAAATTTCTCCACTCACCGTAATAATTTATTCCGTCTTGATCACAACATAAAGAATGTATCTAGATGACTACAACGGTTATCTTATTGTTGTAAAATGTTACCGTAAGTAATGGTCGGTTTCATAATCATATATATATTGTATCAATTTCTTTATTATACTTAGTCGCTGTCTCCCGCGTTAGCGAGGTAGCGCACGGAAACAGACGAAAGAATGGCCCAACCCACCCACATACACATGTATATACATAAACGCCCACGCTCGCACATATACATGCCTATACATTTCAACGTATGCATACATATACATACACAGACATATATATTTATACACATGTACACATTCATACTTGCTGCCTTCATCCATTCTCGTTGCCACCCCGCCACACGAAATAGCATTACCGGGGGGGTGGGGGGGGAGGCGGGGGAAAGCTAGCGCTAGGAACAGACAAAAAAAGGCCACATTCGTTCACACCCAATCTCTAGCTGTCATATATATATATATATATATATATATATATATATATATATATATATATATATATATATATATATATATATATATATATATATATATATATGTGTGTGTGTGTGTGTGTGTGTTTTTCATACTGTTCGCCATCTCCCGCGTCAGCGAGGTAGCGTTAAGAACAGAGGACTGAGCCTTTGAGGGAATATCCTCACTTGGCCCCCTTCTCTGTTCCTTCTTTTGGAAAATCAAAAACGAGAGGGGAGGATTTCCCGCCTCCCACTCCCTACCCTTTTTGTCGCCTTCTACGACAGACAGGGATTACGTGGGAAGTATTCTCTCTCTCCTATCCCCAGGGATAATATATATATATATATATATATATATATATATATATATATATATATATATATATATATATATATATATATATATATTTTGCTTTGTCGCTGTCTCCCGCGTTTGCGAGGTAGCGGAAGGAAACAGACGAAAGAAATGGACCAACCCACCCCCATACACATGTATATACATACGTCCACACACGCAAATATACATACCTACACAGCTTTCCATGGTTTACCCCAGACGCTTCACATGCCCTGATTCAATCCACTGACAGCACGTCAACCCCGGTATACCACATCGATCCAATTCACTCTATTCCTTGCCCTCCTTTCACCCTCCTGCATGTTCAGGCCCCGATCACACAAAATCTTTTTCACTCCATCTTTCCACCTCCAATTTGGTCTCCCACTTCTCCTCGTTCCCTCCACCTCCGACACATATATCCTCTTGGTCAATCTTTCCTCACTCATTCTCTCCATGTGCCCAAACCATTTCAAAACACCCTCTTCTGCTCTCTCAACCACGCTCTTTTTATTTCCACATATCTCTTTTACCCTTACGTTACTTACTCGATCAAACCACCTCACATCACACATTGTCCTCAAACATCTCATTTCCAGCACATCCATCCTCCTGCGCACAACACTATCCATAGCCCACGCCTCGCAACCATAGAACATTGTTGGAACCACTATTCCTTCAAACATACCCATTTTTGCTTTCCGAGATAATGTTCTCGACTTCCACACATTCTTCAAGCCTCCCAGGATTTTCGCCCCCTCCCCCACCCTATGATCCACTTCCGCTTCCATGGTTCCATCCGCTGCCAGATCCACTCCCAGATATCTAAAACACTTCACTTCCTCCAGTTTTGCTCCATTCAAACTTACCTCCCAATTGACTTGACTCTCAACCCTATATATATATATATATATATATATATATATATATATATATATATATATATATATATATATTCATATTATCCTTTCGAACGATCGTGCCTTAAGCACTGTCGTCATATACACATCTGATAATGATTAATTAATGTTATCATTGTTGTGGTCTTCCCCTTGGGAGAGGTTGTTGAGGGTGATGTTGTTGCTGGTCTGGTTTACAAAGGTCCTTCGTTACGGGTCACCCGTCACACAGTCGTTAAGCCTCAAAAGAGAAAATCTTTGCTCTTTTTTTTCACAAGTGTCTTGAAAGCTGTCGCTAAGATATCCTTCATGATCGAGTCATGAGGAGGTGAGACAACTGAACGATCCTCGTAGATCACGTCTGTTATCCTCCAAGTCATTTCGTGATCAGGCTCACCATCTGGTAGTTATACGAACTTGGTAACGAGGTTAAAGGGTGGGGTAATGGAGGCACAGCCCACCTGAAGATGTAATAACGCATCAGCATCAGTCTGATAACGAGGTTACTCATTCTAAAATAAGACACCAGGTAAGATGGAATGTTTTAGAATGGGATCTTTCATGGCATTAGCTTCGTACACGGTTGATGCAAATCAGTCTAAGTAACTACCATTTGATGAGGCTCGTCCACAGCAGGAGGAGGAAAAAGTGGCAAGACTCAGTGTATGAGGAAGGACTTGGGCGACGACACCGTTACAAATCTAGCCTCTCGCCAGAGCTCCTGCTTCAGGAATTTATTGATGGCGTAAACTGGACCAGAACCAAGATCTGCTTCTCAAGTCTGGTCACAGCACATGGAAGAAGCATCAACAAATGATAATAAAGTAGATTCAGAGGAGGGGCAATAAAAGCCGTACCAGAATTCAGATAGCCGAGTGACAGTGAAAGGTTAGTGCCCATAAAACTGCCCACCATGGAAGAGAGAAGAGTAAAATGTGACTTGATCACAGCCTTAAAGTATCTTTGCCAGTTTGACGATGTCGACAGTGAACTGTTCTTTAAAAGATTGCAAAGATAAGATAACCATAGAATGTAGCACAAAACTAAGCGAGTAAATTGTTTAAAAGAAAAGAAAAACATGAAGAAGTTCTTCCGTAGCATCGAAAAAGTCGATGAATGGAATAAACTTTGTGATGAAATCGTTAATACTGATAGAATACAAAAGTAAAAAAAGCTATATGACATTAGAGACACATGGAACCACACAGGTTTTAAAACTCTCTCCGCTTACCGTACAAGCAGGTAGTCACAAACAGGTGATTCACACGTGCAAAGAAACTAGGGAGAAAAGGTCTTAGAAAAGGGACAAGTAAGATAATCCTCGGTCCCTCTTGTATCACCACCCACTAAGTGGTGCTCAGTACACCGACCCACCTGGACCTTATCCGACAGTTCGGGAAGCTGCAGGACCATCCTTGCCACCGTCAACTCCTACCGACTGTGATTCCTTATTCCCCGAGTTGCAGTTCGACACAGTAAGTGTGTGGAGTCCAGTCGTGCTCGTTCATGAAAACAGCTACTGGAAAATCTCCATCACAAGTACAGTGAACATTATCAGGATATCAGTAAACTGAATCTTAACCTCCACATTGGTATTTGTGAAACAACTTTTGCTACGATTTTACATATACTTCAGCTATTATAATTATTATTATAATCATTATCATTATTGTTATCTATCATCAATAGTAGAATTTAATTACAGCAGTAGCAGTTATCAATATTGTGAATATCCAAATTATCGTTCATCCCCGGAAACAGAGTGAAAGCAATATAATTTTGTTTTTCTAGAAACGTGACAATTTTATCTTGTATTTTTTTTTCCATCATTTCATCAAATACTGACGTAGGGCTAATTGGGCGGCAGTTCAAGGCACACTATTTGTCTCCTTTCTTATACCTAACACGTATCTCCAACGTGTTGTAGAAGGCGGCTTAGAGTGGCAAGATGGGGAGGGTGAGTCTTCTCCATATCATCGCTTTTTAAATGTAAGAAAACAGGAAGGAGATGTGACTCCCTCTCGCTTCCAGGGTTTCATTTGCTGTCATGACCACTCCCAAGTATCAAAACACTTCACTTCCTCTAGGTTTTCTCCATTCAAACTCAAACCCGAACTAGCCTGTCCCTCAACCCTGCTAAAACTAATAGCCTTGTTTATATTTACATTCATTCTTAACTTTCTCATTTCTCACACACTTCCAAACTCTGTCACCAACTTCTGCCGTTTCTCACCCGTCTTCGCCACCAGTGCTGTATCATCAGCAAACAACAACTGACACACTTCCCAAGCCCACAGTCTGCATACTCGCCCCTTTCTCCAAAACTCTCCCATTTATGTCCCTCACAACCCTCTCCGTACACAAATTGAACAACCATAGTGATATTACACACCCCTGCCGCAGACCAATCTTCACTTGGGACCATCCAATTTCCTCTTTTCCTACTCGTATACATGCCTTACACCCTTAATAAAAACTCACTGCTCCTGGCAGGTTTCCGTTCACGCCAAATATTATTAAGACCTTCCACAAGGTTCTCTTTCAACCCTCTCATATGCTTTCTCCAAGTCCATAAATGCCACATACAGATCCATCTGTTACTCTATGCATTTCTGACCCATTTCTTAAAACAAACACCTGATCCACCATCCTCTATCACTTCTAAAACCACTCTGTTCCTCCTCAGCCTGATGTTTTGTGCATGCCTTTACCCTCTCAATCACTACCTCCCATACAACTTACCAGGTATACTCAACAAACTTATGCCTCTGTAGTTTAAATATTCACCTTTATCGCCCTTGCCTTAATACAGTGGCACTATACATGCATTTCGCCAAGCCTCAGGCACCTCTCCATAATCAAAACATACACTGAATATCCTTATCAACCAATCAACAACACAGTCACCACATTTCTCAATAAATTCAACTTCCAAACCATCCGCTTAAGCCGCCTCGCCACAGTTCATCAAGTACGTTTAACAGTCCTTGAAAATACAAAGTCAATCTCCTCTTCACTTCATCACTAACTGTTATCACGTCCCCCCTTATATATATATATATATATATATATATATATATATATATATATATATATATATATATATATATATATATATATATATATAAACTTGGTTTTCTCTGTTTCTCATATCATTCCAATAGAAAAGGGCTTTTGAAAAGACCAAACTGATTTGGATTTGAAAATATATCATGTCTGTGAAGTGTGATTTTTAAACCTAAATCTATCTATCAATCTACCTATCTAGCTATCTATCTATTATACTTAGTAGGTGTGTCCCGCGTCAGCGAGGTAGCGCAAGGAAAGAGACGAAAAAACGGCCCAACCCACCCAAATACACATGCATATCTATCTATCTATCTACATATATATATATATATATATATATATATATATATATATATATATATATATATATATATATATTTTTTGTCGCTGTCTCCCGCGTTTGCGAGGTATATATATATATATATATATATATATATATATATATATATATATATATATATATATATATATATATATATATGTATATATTTATCTATTTATTTAATTTTGCTTTGTCGCTGTCTCCCGCGTTATATATATATATATATATATATATATATATATATATATATATATATATATATATATATATATATATATATCTATTTCGTGTGTGACGGGGTGGCGACGGAAATGGATGAAGGCAGCAAGTATGGATATGGACACGTGTATATATGTATGTCAGTGTATGTATATGTATGTATACGTTGAAGTGCATTTGTATGTATATGTGCGTGTGTGGGCGTTTATGTATATACATGTGTGTGTGTGGGCGGGTTGGGCCGCTTCTCGTCTGTTTTCTTGAGTACCTCGATAACGCGGGAAACGGCGGTTAAGTATAATAGATAATATATATATATATATATATATATATATATATATATATATATATATATATATATATATACATATATATGTTTCATACTATTCGCCATTTCCCGCGTTAGCAAGGTAGCGTTAAGAACAGAGGACTGGACCTTTGAGGGAATATCCTCACCTGGCCCCCTTCTTTTGGAAAATGAAAAACGAGAGGGGAGGATTTCCAGCTCCCCGCTCCCTTCCCTTTTAGTCGCCTTCTACGACACGCAGGGAATACGTGGGAAGTATTCTTTCTCCCCTATCCCCAGGGATAATATATATATATATATATATATATATATATATATATATATATATATATATATATATATATATATATATATATATATATATATTTCATACTATTCGCTATTTCCCGCATTAGTGAGGTAGCGTTAAGAACAGAGGACTGACTCTGAGGGAACATCCTCACTTGGCCCCCTTCTCTGTTCCTTCTTTCGGAAAATGAAAAACGAGAGGGGAGGATTTCCAGCCCCCCGCTCCCTTCCCTTTTAGTCGCCTTCTATGACACGCAGGGAATACGTGGGAAGTATTCTTTCTCCCCTATCCCCAGGGATAATATATATATATATATATATATATATATATATATATATATATATATATATATATATATATATATATATATAAAAAAAGATGGAACAGAGAAGAGGGCCAGGTGAGGATATTTCCTCAAAGGCCCAGTCCTCTGTTCTTAACGCTACCTCGCTGTCGCGGGAAATGGCGGATAGTATGAAAGAAAAAAAAAAAAAAAAAAAATATATATATATATATATATATATATATATATATATATATATATATATATATATATATATATATATATATATATATATTCCTATGAGTCCACGGGGAAAATGAAACACGATAAGTTTCATCTTCCCCTTGGACTCATAGGAATATCTTGATCACGCGCAAAATTGTGATTCTTTCCAATATATATTTATATATAATCCAGCTACGCTATGTCACCCCTACCTGTTCCCCTAACTCTATCCTACAACTTAACTCTGACCAAAGCATAATACATATCTCCATGACACTGGCATACCCTCCCCTTCCCATTACTTGAAGCATACCTCATGCCTGCTGGAGGCATACCCGCAGCTCGTCTCAGCTTGAGGCACACCTCCGTGCCTGCCGCGGGCACACCCGCCCCTCGCCACGGTCCTCTTCACCTCCTCCCCATCTTGGCAGGTGCTCGGCATGAATGATGGGTATGGCGGCTCCCACCGCCAGTGTCTTTGCCAGGTGGGTGCCTCGGAGACGAGGAGGGAGGGTGTGTGAGGGAGGGGGAGAAGGGGATAGGCAGGGAGAGTAAGAGGGTGTCGAGAAGGGAGAGAGTAATGGGGAGGCGAGGAGAGAGGGGAGGTGTGTGCAGGTGTGTGACAAGGAGGAGAGAGGTAAGGAGGAAGGGAGGAATGGGTGCGGAAAGTTTATGGTGAGGGGGGTTAGAGATAATATGAGTGAGGAAAGTAGTAGTAGAGGAGGTAGCGGTGGAGAAGATTAAGGGGGAAGGGGATGATATAGGGAGAGGAAGGAGTAGAGGAAGTGTATGTGAAGGGAGGAGGTGATCTTGAGTGTACCTAAGCACTTGGAGAACCCAGATGTGATTGCTGGAAGAGAGGGTGTTTGAAATAGGGCAGTATGGGGGACGAGTGCGTGGGAAAAGTGAGTGTGATGTCGTGTACGTGCGTCTGGAATGAGAGAGAGAGAGAGAGAGAGAGAGAGAGAGAGAGAGAGAGAGAGAGAGAGAGAGAGAGAGAGAGAGAGAGAGAGAGAGAGAGAGAGAGGGGGGGGGGGAGTGGTGTGCATGAGGCAAGTAAGAGTCGAGGGGCGTGTCCGTGCGGGAGGTTCCTCGCCCGTAATTGGAGTACGGTAGTTCTTGTTAGAGATATCATCAGAGAAAAGAGAGAGAGAGAGAGAGAGAGAGAGAGAGAGAGAGAGAGAGAGAGAGAGAGAGAGAGAGAGAGAGAGAGAGCAGGGTGAGTGTAAGATGGGTCATGAGGTGAAAGAAGAGACAAGGAGGGGGAGGGGGGGGTCGAGAGAAGCAGGGTAAGGAGGTGTGAGATGTGGGCCAGATCGGCAGGGAGGATAGTTGGGTAGTGTTGGGTGTGTGAGGCAAGCAGGGAGGGGAGGATAGTTGGGTGGGATGGGGTGTGAGTGGCAAGCAAGCACGGGAGGATAGCAGGTTGGGGTGGGGTGTGTGAGAGGCAAGCAGGCAGGGGAGGATAGTTGGGTGGGGAGGGGTGTGTGTGTGGCAAACAGGCAGGGGAGGATAGTTGGGTGGGGTGGAGTGTGGGCCAGGGCGGTAGGGTAGGGAGGTGGCAGACAAGGAGAGGGCGGAAGACCTTATCTCCTTCCGGACAACTGTAATGAGTGAGGGGAACTTTTCTTCTGCCAGGGGAGGAGGTGAGTCTAGCTAGATGCACAGAATATGACACTCAATTAGACCAGACTTCGCTGTACCAGCCGCGCCTCCCCAGACCTGTTAATTGCCACGCGTTTGCGTTGCACTGTTGACCAACAGCGTTAATGAATCTCCACGTAACAGTGTCTCCGTTTAGCGCAGCAGTTCATACGGCACCGCTGGAGGGAGGTGTCGGAGCCTGGGGGGGAGGAGGAGGAGGAGGAGGAGGTGGCGGCGGCGCCTGGGGAAGGGGGCAGGTATCTGGTGGTGGGGGGGAGGGGGGGGGGTGGTAACACCAGCAGCAGCAGCAGCAGCCGCCAACTACTGAGTGACATCTCGCCAGTGCCAAAAGGGCGTATGACCCTGTATAGCACCGCCAATTATAGACGCTGGTAATCACCTCCTGCCCGAACACTAATGGCCTCTGGTGAGTGGCAGTCGGCAGGAAAACTAGAGCAACACGCCCAACTTTCAGTCTAGGTGAAAACTAACTCGGTCTTCATGACGGAAGAAAGTGCAGGGTTAATGATTTGGCTCCTCGTTAAAACTAAAGCAACGCGGTGGTGATAAGCCCTTGTTGCCCGCTCACGTTCGCCTGTTTTTTGTTAATTAGCAAACGCCCAGCTCTACTAATGAATTCAGTAATGACTTTGGGAGGAGAGGTAAAACTCCCAACTCCCGACTAACGAAGTCCAATTAGACAGCCGTGTTTAGGGGCAAAGGCGCGCGATGCACTTTGAAGGCGAAACCCGAGCCACCCTTCTCACTCCGCCAGAAATTTGGAGAACACGACCCGGCGACCAGCACGACCAGCACGCACGGTGGTGGTGGTGGTGGGTACGACAAAGATGGGGGGGTGAAACAACGACCAGCATGGGTGGAGGTGATCAACATGTAAATAAAATTGTGTTCATGGGGAGGAGATGGCCTCTGGAGAAGGGTGGTACGACCTGCGTGGAAGTATATGGATAAATAGAACGACCCTCGGGAGCTGGGACGACCTGAGCGACCAGTGTGGTGAGGGACGACCGAGTCAGGTGTTGGGGCGACTATGGAAACTACATTAGAGGCGGGGACGACCAACACGACGGTGGGGGATAACGACCACAGACACGGGGTTGTCGTCGGTGACTAGCGGGTGGGCTGAAACGACGCAAGGAGGCAAAAGCGATAACCATGGCGGTGAATACGACGAGCTTGGACGTGGGATGACCAGAACGATCCTATCGGAGATAGAAACGACCTACGTAATGGAGGGGACGACCAGCATGAAGGTGAGGGAGTGCAGTTAGTATGGATGGAGAGCTGTCTGGCTGGCAAGGGGTGAACACACACACACACACACACACACACACCTGCCTTACGTTGGTGTGTGTGTGTGTGTGTGTGTGTGTGTGTGTGTGTGTGTGTGTGTGTGTGTGTGTGTGTATGTGTGTGTGCGTGTGTGAATATATACATAGGAATATGGACACGGTACATACATATAAGGTTAAGAGACGAGGCATCACGAGTGTATAACTATCCCCGTAACACATAAACAGTAATCACAAGTAAGAATCACACACACACACACACACACACACACACACACACACACACACACACACACACATAGCTGAAGAAGAGAAGATATGTGAGGAGGTGAATGCTAGGTTACAACGAAGTGTATTCAGACAGGAGGACGCGTTATCCACCACTGATGAGATGAGATGAGGTAAAGACCGTGGAGAGCATTAAGATCCGTCAAGCAAGGCAGGCTGATGAAGGATCTCGATCCCTATAAGGTGTATGGACGTGATGATGAAGTCTCTTCCTCTGTACTCAAAAGAGTGTGCAGAAACACTTGACACGTCACTTGCGATGTTCTTTTTTTTTTTCCAGAAAATCAGAGGTGTTGAAACCACGCATCCGAAGGAGACAACAAATACCGTACCCGTTTCTAAGGAAGACGAAATAGAGAGACTGTGTTGACCTTCAGGCTAAGATTACTTGGAGATGCACAACAACAAAAGCGAGAGGCAACAATATGGACTTAGAGAAAAAAAGGTCGTGGGTGGGTAGAAGGGCGGAGGGCATTCACCCTATCCTACAGGAGGTTAGGCAAAAGAAATAGCTGCAGACAAGTGTAAAAGTTGGCCTCCTTCAGGGGATCTATAATCATCTAAGTGGAAGGAAACAAAAGAACAAATGTCTAAGGTGCCTTTTTTTCAAACTGGTCAGAGTAACTAGAGGAGTACTACAATGCTTGGTCTAAGGACCACTGTTACTCCCAGTTTATAGAAATGAATTGCTAAAAGGGACTCGAATAATACCTGAAGAGGTTTGAAGATGATATTCAGATAATGAGACAAACATGGAGTGGCACAGATTACAAGACCCAGAGATTTAGACAGACTCCAAGGTCAGTTATATGGTTAATGAAACTCAACCCAACAAAGCATAAAGTTACGAAAATGATAAACATTAAAGAGAGGCTAAGTTATGACTATCATTTCTAAGGAACACATTATAGAAATCTGTTTGTGAAATGGACTTAGCGTTGGCATAGTGCATGCCTTACTGCTAGAACAACAGAGGTGGAAAATTGTCAAGGATATATATATACTCAATTCAAAACTTCCCTTGAACACATGAGCAAAGGTAATGTACAGAGCACACCATCAATTTGGCCAAATCACTGGATGGTATATATAGATATGGTAAAGACGGTCCAATGTTGGAAGAAAAAAATTTGCTCATGCTGGAGGAGAGTATCCTAAATAGATTTAAATAAATAGATAATGACCAAGTATTTAAGGTGAATGTATATGAATGTATATGAAACCACTTGAGGTTCTAACAAACTAAGGATGAGGTTGGGGGGGAAACACTTCTTTCTTTATGGTGCAAAAAATTTAGTGGAACAAGCTAACTGAAGAAATATCGAATGCAAAGTGAAATCCTTTTTAAAAACGTTGTGTGACTGACAAGGAAGGGTTAAGACAACGTATTCTACGAGTAGTGTTTGAGTAAAGTATCCGATACTTTGAGTTTGTATCCACGTCTCACCTCAAGTCGACCGTATGGTGTATGACTTTAAGCTAATGTAATGAACCAACTTTTTCAACACCTAAGCTTATATCTAGCATCACACTGGCGTCTGACAAAGACCATTCCTAACCTCTGGAGTCCTTTTGCATTTCTGCCTACAGGAAGAACATGGCCGACACAATAAACTAACTGACCACTTATCCATCTCCGTATTCTACAAACAGTCACACACACACACACACACACACACACACACACACACACACACACACACACAACATAAAATCAAGCTGTAAACTTTGTAGAAACGACGTAAAGAAGGATTTTCATGGAATAAGACTAATCGATGAGTAAACTGAATGATGAAACTGTCAACGTGAAGCGCATACAAAGGTTCAAGAAGTAGTGTGATGGTAGAAAAAGTTTTAGAGATGGGGTCCCCACGAGTGTAAAACTCCTTCCCCGTACAGCACAAACCGCTAATAGTAATTAGGTAATCATGCATATATGATTACCCAAAAAAAAAAACGGTGTAGAGACAAGACATCTCCATGAAATAAACAGAAAGTCGTAGAGGATCAGAGAGAAACAAGATGATGATGATGATGATGTTACTGGATTCTAACTTTCAAGAAAGAGAGCGAGTGAGCGCGAGCGAGTGAGCGAGAAATTAAATAGAAAGAAAGAAAAAAAAAAGTATTCCTGATAAAGTTACAGCTAGGATAATTACGGAAAGACAAAAAAATACGAGAGTTCTGCATTTAAGGCTTTGAGTGTTCAGGTAAAAAAAGTCTCAGGGATTAGCGATAGTAAAGTTGGAGCGCATGGCCAGAAATGTTGCCTCTCAGTTTTGCCTCAGACTTTGTGAAGAGATGTGAAGATAAGGCAGACCTGATGATGGTAGGACGCCGCCCTCATACTGGGCAGGCAGGCAGCTGAACATCACACTCATGAGGGCTGCTGGTGTGTCATACTGAGATGGCTGTATCATGATCATGAAGGAAGTGTTATATCATACTGGGAGGGTTGGATCATATTGATCACAATGCTCATATATCATACTGGGAGTGCTGTATCATACTGATAAGGATGGTGGTATATCATACAGGGAGGATTGTATCATACTGATAAGGTGAGTGGTATGCTTCTGGGAAAGTTACACCACGGTATTTGTACTGGTGAAGCTGATGTGAGGAGGGAAGGAAGGTGCCAGTGTAGGTGTGCTGGTATGGCTGACGTGAGGAGCGATGAGGATGTACCAGACAGAGGCTGCGGGAAGGTGGCACCGAGGGTGACGGGATATACCGATCCAATACCTCCAAAATCTTATCACTTCATGACACCCAATCGCACGAGGGAGACCCATGAAACATAACGTGAACTCGTTTTCTGGAGGAACGTCCGTGACATCGCACCTCTGCGTATTACTCTGGAGAAGACGAGACAGCATGACCTCTCCCCCGAGCAAGTCGTTCTCACGTCTAAACACAGGGCAGAGGTTGGGTGCAGTTATACAAGACCTAAACTTATAACGCAGAATATTCAGCAATAACGACACGAGAGTCTGTGCTGCCAGCCACACTGAGAGGAGCACTTAGGCAGCGACTGTCTCACTGGGAGAGAGGTAGCAGCATCAGAAACATAAACTCTCAGGGGCAAATGTATTTTCCCCCCTTCAGAACATGGTGATACCGAGCATCGCCAGTTCCCTAATGCGATGAAGGCCGATGTCTGACTTCGACGGCAAAAGCTAGCCTCATCGGCATCTGTTGTTGTGCCTCGCCACACCTCCTTCTCATCTAATTCAGTTCATTAAATCTAAAGTTCCCACCATTACCTGGATGAAAATGCACACACACATTACTCCCAGGCGACCTGAACATTCTTCCTGAACAGCTCATGGAGGTCAAATCCCAGTGAAAATACATACATAAAATATAGCAAGATTGTCAAGAACAATTAAGTGCCATATCAACGCGCGAGGGGCCGGTCATGCATTGTGTTTTGACGTACCACCCACTCACCAAACCCATTGCTTAATTCCCAGACACTTCATTTTTCTAACGTTACATCCGCTGATCGCCGGCTTAACCATCCTCATTACATTCCCATTCAAATTCCTCAATCCTTCCATCCTATTGCACATATTTTCTTGTCATTTTCCACTATTAACCTATCAATCCTTATGCATAACTTCCTTCCACGCAAATCTCATGATCATATTTGGCACTCACGCAGTTCCTACTTAGATCCGTCACTCCAGCACAGACTCTAGATTCTCTATAGCTATTGCTCTTCACTATCTACCATATAGTCCTCCTTATCCTTCAAAACGTGTATACAAATATCTTTTTTTACAACGAGTCCAGCAAGAGTTTCAGAAAAAAAAAAAGAATATTTATCATCATAACTTCTTAACAAAATATTTCTCAATTCTTCATTTCTCCTTCATAAATTGCATACACATTTTCTTTCATGGCACCCACGCGACGCTGGCATTTCGTCACAACGCCCCACTCCTCCTTCTCAACGCCCAAAACAAAACGATTTTTCCTCTTCATCACTGGATATCTCGGAGGCGGATGCCAGATTACCTCTGGCCTGAGGAAGATGGCAGAGGTTGGCAAGGCGCAGCAGCCAACATTCACATGTATTGCTCTCAAGAATCAGCTCCCAGGTTTTTCCCTTCACCCTTCTCATTAAACGGAAATTACTTCTCTTGTAACATCCGCTTGCCACCTCTCCCTCCTGCCTGACACTGTTCTCGTGTTCTGCCAGTTGGCTGACGTCTCGCGTTCCACCTCTCTCTGCTAAGGCCCTTTCCCCCTTCCCCTATCCCCCCGCTTTTTATCTTCTCCCCCACTGATCCCATTATATAACTGGAAGGAAGATTAATGATCATTATCTTCGCTAATTACATGATTTGTCAGTGGTGGTATAGGTATAGATGGAAATATTCAAAAAAGAGAGCGTAGAGGTGATTGCTGTCTGGCGTTAATGGTGGTAGTAATATAGGGAGTGGCAGAGATGTTGCCTTGACTTCCACCTTCTCAAAAGTAAAGACAACAAAACAGCAAACCACAAAAAATCAGTTGCACTCGGAACAATCGGTAGCTGCCTACCAACCAAAAACACTCAACACCTTCAACAATGAAACAAAAATTTCCACTCATCACAGTCCCACCTCAACATTTACGGTGATCACCTCTGTGCAACAGCACTTGTGGTTTCTCATGAAGCCATGATCCAAGGGAAGAGAGTCTCTCTCTCTCTCTCTCTCTCTCTCTCTCTCTCTCTCTCTCTCTCTCTCTGTATAGGCCATAACCTCCTTCCATCTGTGATGCTAAAGACACGAAGAAGTTTCTACATCATCACATTACCTAAAGCTTTTTTTGAAAGGTCTTCAGTTTTCTGTGGAAGATATTTTACATTTGGTTATATGAAATCGGTTTTGGCACGATCATAAATAAAAGTTTTTTCTTTTTTTTCGGTATAGCTTCTGCTGTCTTAAAAGGCCGGCTAAAGTCAGTACCGTCATGTTAAAGGACAGGTACCGTCGTGCTCAAGTGTCTTACCGTCGTGTTAGAAGTGTTAACGATAATTGTGTATCATAAGTTACACTAACGAACGATAGTGATCGTGAATCAACACTGTTCACATATCACTTCCTGGCAAAGGAGCTGAAACGTGTAGGTTAGGCAAGGGCAGTTGCTATCATCCCACGAGGAAGATACATCTCATGTCTAGGTGCAGGGTCGCCTCCCTCGGTCCCATGTTGCGGGACAGTGGCACCCACACCCTCACGCTGAAGGAAGTATGCGTTCACGTGATGTATGTGTGTGTGTGTGTGTGTGTGTGTGTGTGTGTGTGTGTGTGTGTGTGTGTGTGAGGTAAAGAGAGAGGATGGAAGACTCAAGAATACAGTCATTCGTCCCTGTAACGTAATTTTCACATATAACTTGTCTAATTTTTGCTACCGATGTCGTTTGTTTTAACCTCCTCCACATCTCCTTGTTATCTCCCATTTTCTCTCCTCCTCCTCCTCCTCCTCCTCCAGCTATGCTCTTAAACATCCACATTTTCCTACGTCTCCACCCTTGTCTAATGCTCGTAGCATCGTAACCTCCAAGCTCCACCTCTTTTTTTGGAAGGCTGCAAAAGATAAACGTGCCTCTGGCCTAACTACCTGCCTGGTTGCCTACCTACGCTGCCTATGGACCCGTCCCACATGTAATACGTCCCAGCAATACAGGAGAAAGTTTTGCAATATTCTCGCCGAGAGAGAAAGAGAGAAAAGTCGAATTTAAAAATGCATGTAATATCAAAGTTCTATTTCCTCACAAAGAACTTACTTCATAAGCAGAGGAAAAGAGGAATTTTTAGTCGAGAGAATACGAAATTTAATAACATGAATTGCCTTCCTGCAACTTAGTAATGACATTAATTTTCTAATTGTCGGATATTTTTTTTTTATTCTGACGCGGATTTAATTGAAAACTGATAGAATAAGCAACGAGATTTTTCTTTGTATCCACCAGCAAAAATTGTGTACGTAACATGTGTAAATAGGAATGTGTAAACATATGAAGATGTATAAGTACATGTGAAAAAAACGGATAAATGAATAAATAATCAATCTTATATATATATATATATATATATATATATATATATATATATATATATATATATATATATATATATATATACTTTCATACTATTCGCCATTTCCTGCCTCAGCGAGGTAGCGTTAAGAACAGAGGACTGGGCCTCTGAGGAAACATCCTCACCCAGCCCCCTTCTCTGTTCCTTCCTTTGGAAAAAAAAAAAGAAAAGAAAGAAAGAGGGGAAGATTTCCAGCCCCCCGCTCCCTTCCCTTTTAGTCGCCTTCTACGACACGCAGGGAATACGTGGGAAGTATTCTTTCTCCCCTATCCCCTAGGATATATATGTATATATATATATATATATATATATATATATATATATATATATATATAGGTGTGTGTGTGTGTGTGTGTGTGTGTGTGTGTGTGTGTGTGTGTGTGGCCTTTACATGCATACATGAAGGTAGGCTTACGTACATCTACCTCCTTTATATCAAGCAATGATTCGTCATCCTTCAGTTTCTACTGTTTCCCAACTTCACTGACCTTGTTCCACTTGTCCACCACTGAGCTGCTCTGTAATAATTGCCTCACAGATTTATCTTTTCTTACTTTTTCTCCATTAGTTTTCTCGTTGTGCTCCCAACTCTCTAGTTTCTCCCGTTTTTAAGAAATGCTTCACACGTCGACGCTGTCAGGTTCACCATCGAACTCGAACTGCAGATCTGTCTTCGAGGGCGTGTCAGGCCGCAGCCACGGCTGATGATATTCTAAATCCACCGTTCAGTGGAGAGGCCTCAGGGTAGGAGCGGCCCGGTCTCGCTCCACTGTCTTCTGAGATTCATCTGTTGGCTCTGGCCACAACAGAAAACGAGAGACGGTTTTTCATTACGACCCTCTGTCTTAGATTCTAATATTCCTGTCGGCAATGAGCACAAGACAGGAGGAAAACTTTGACCATTGGGTCCTTTCGAGGCTGTTTGTTTCGATAGAAGACATCAGGAACATGACTCTTGATGTGGAGTCTCCTAGGGTGTTTCCGCTCCTGAAGAGATAAGAATGATAAGATTTATTTTCGCAAAGCGAGAACTGCCATGTAGATCTTGTAGTCTGGTGTAATTCGCCCGTATATACTCATGCCAGACGCTTGCTCAGGCTTGGTTACTTTTGGAATCGAATGCCGAGCTTCTCGCTCTTTGCTGACTTAACATGATAACGATCCATCCATTTCCCGTGTCTCGAGAACGATGACAGCTACATCAGGTCTTCGCTCGTCAGCTACTGAGGTAAGCATACAGCGTCCTTCCCTTGATTTATAGGAATCTCTTACCATTGTTGGTGTCGTAGTTACGTAGTCTTGTATCGCATGCACGGGTTCGTGAACACTGTAAACCGTCTGTGTGGAATTTATTGCATAGGAAAAACTGCAGACCACTCGAGGATTGGCCCTTATGATACCTCCTTCATCCTTTGAACGACTAAGGTAACAGAGTTCTCCTCGACCCTACGTCTTTACCTCCTCCTATTATCTTGCTATATTTAAGAGTTGTGCATACGAACACCTGTGGAGACCTGATTCATTTCCAACGTCCTTTTCGTTCACATTATTTCTTTCTCTCAACTGAGACGGCCTTTGATTGAGGGGCAAATGTTTTACCTGTGTCAAACACATCACTAGAGGGGGAAAAAAAAATTGACAGCCTCGTGACGATGACTATTACATCGGCTTTTATTCCTTTTCAGGCACCAGCCCAGGTGTACATCATGCACCTTCCCTCTTCTCCACTAACACTTTTAAAAGTCTCTAAGTCACACGTTCAGCCATATCCCATTTCGAGTATCTCCAAAATTTACAACATCTCCATTTTTACCAACACTTAGGTACCGGTGAGGTTTTTCTCTCAGTTCTTTGTATTTTGTCGTCTTTTCAAGCGTCTGCATCGCCTGCCATACCAGATCAATGCACTCGTCCCCAAGCGTCTTGTATTATTAAACCTGTCACTCCTTGGCGTACCCATAACTTTGCCAGATTTCCTCTATGCTCTTATCTCTTAGTTCCAGCACGACTTCGTCCACCATTTTCGACCTTAACATACACTCTCTGTCGTTCTTCTGTCCGGAGGGGATGTCTACACATGAACCAACATTGACAAAAATGTTCTATGATCCTTAATGATAACAAAAACCCTCATGATAAATTTCCCTCACAATATAGAAAGTAAACTGTGGCAGGAAGACAAAAAGAGAAGAACATTTCCATGGGTGACATGAAAAGGTTGTGGTGTTGTGGATTTTCCTACTCAATAACCATGAGTGAGAGACAATGAGCTTGAGGGAAGGACTACTGAAAAGATCGCTTTACAAGACTCGGTAGTTTCCTGTAATTTCCTGTGCTTTAGAGTAAATATTCTGTTTCTTCTAAAACCTAAGATTAATTCTACTAAACAGAGGAGGGGAGGGGGGGAAAATGAGAAATGTAATGCATGTATTTAACGGAGGAATGATAATGTTCACATTTCAACCCATTTTTCTTTAAGGAGGTCTTTAGCTGGGGCGAAGCTCCTAGCCCTAATATATGCATAATATGTCTTTCACTGAGAGTGATGCAATAAAGACTGTACGATCCCCTCTGATATAAACCAAATGTAAGCCTTTACCTCATCACAAACTTATACAACTGATAACAGGAGAGTGAAAATTGATCTTGTGAAAATTCAGTATTCTAACGTTTTCTAGTTTATATTAGTCACCTGATATTTTCCTTTCGCCTCAAAAATATGCGTAGAGGAAATTTCCTGCGTATAGATGAAAGAAGATATCATAATTCTCGCGCTTGGAGGAATCCCCTCATCACTAGTCCTGGGTCAGACGATGACATTCACCAGAGCAATCAAGTGCCTAAAGTTAATGCTCACTGTATGTAGGATCGAACATCACTCTGACCCTTAACTGATGCGACCTGTCGCATAGATAGTCTTCAATCCTTTCGGGAATTGTTCACATGAACGTTATGCGGCCAGAAATACCACATATACCAACAGAAAACATTCTATTACTTTTTTTCCCTCCACATCTAATCCTACTGTGATTACGGTCGATTCAGTGCTAGTATAGGGTAGGTACTTACTGGTGGCGGCCATATCCGACTCACATGAGCAAGACCCGCCGAGAATGTACGTGATCAAGACGTAGCTTATTAGAGCTTGGTGATGAAGAACTAAACATCACTTATGTGTCCGTTCCTCATCAACTTAATACAGGAAACCTGACGAGAAAAGCTCCTCAAGCAGTGGAACAGCAACAGAGAAAGCGTTCAATGTTGAGGATTATGTGGAAATGAACGTACAGAGTGGCATGTGTGAGACAACTGTACATCGCTACTGACGAACAAGGAGGAATGCATGTGCTGTATTAGCATGGTGCGAGATGGTATGGGGCAACATTTAGTGTGAAATATGAATAATGAATATGAACCCACGATTCTCAACAGACACGATCGCACCTACCGACACTAGGCCACTATCGGGAGATGTTGTACAATTCTGTGAATAGAAGACGCCCGCACTGTATGAAATTTGCAAGTCATATATATTCATTCTTCATAGCCTTACACCTACGTAAACTGAATCTAAACAATTTATCAACCCGAACCGAAACGAACTGAGCAGATCTTAACCACCGGTTAAACTAAACGCACTCACCTAACCTAACCTAACCTAACCTAACCTAACCTCATCAAACAATACAACTGAAACCCGCCAATTGGCCATCGAGTCTATCCCATCAAGTGACGCCACGACCTATGACAAAACATTGATGAGGAACTCTCTCTCTCTCTCTCTCTCTCTCTCTCTCTCTCTCTCTCTCTCTCTCTCTCTCTCTCTCTCTCTCTCTCTCTCTCGTCAGAAACAATCATTAAAGTTCTGCGTTGTGACAGACTTGTCTTAATGGACCACAGACATTATATATATATATATATATATATATATATATATATATATATATATATATATATATATATATATATATATATATATATGCAAGTATTATAACGCCTGCCTCATACTAGGCAAGGTTGACGAAATGTTCATCTGAGCCAATCACAGGCGCTCCACACTGGCCTATGTCAACTATCTGGATGGTTCCTGATATGAATCTCTGCTCTGACTGGCAATTAGGCTTCTCACCTGTGTCACTGCTTTAGTTGGTGATTAGGCAATTCATCTGTGTCAATAATTTAGCGGGTGGTGAGGCTAATTAAGTGTGTCGTTAATTCAGCAAGTGATTAGGTTTATTCACCTGTGTCACTGCTACAGCTGTTGATTAGACTACTCACCTGTGTCACTGACTTAGCTGGTGATTAAGGCTAGTTACTTCTGTCTCTGTTTTCGCCGGTGATTGGCTGCTCACCGGTATAGTTTAGTGATTAAACTTGACACCTGCTTCACTGCCTTTCGTCACTCTGCTTAAAAAGATAAGCTTTACACAGATATCACCGTATTAAACCCTTCTCGCTCATACCACCTCCTCTGTGCCGTCAGCATTTCCAGTGTAGCTGAAACATTCAGCCAACACACACACCCACACACACATCTCTACACCACCATCAGAAATACATTAGTTTAATCAAATTTAAACTTGCACTTAAAACTTCGCCACATCTGATACACGACATTGTGCTGCACATCTCCCTAACACACGGAAGGTCCTCCTCGACCCACACACTTCAGGCAAACACAAATCCTCTCATGACTTACATTCTCCCCCTCTTTCACTCACTCTGGTTTTTGTTTTTCGTTCTTTCTCCCTTGTCCTCAATCTTCCCCCGAAGCCTTTCCGGACACATAGTTATTTTTCCCTTCCATCGTTTCTTTTCCTCTCGTCTCTGCCACAGAGCCATGCTTATCCTCCGTTCTTAACCTCAAAAGTCAAATAAAAGGAATCTAACCTCACACGGTCGTCTTTTTTTTTTTTTTCTTTTAATGTTATATCCCGATTTTCTAAAAGCTCCGTTTTCTTCTTGTCTACGTTGGCTGATGTGCTGTTTAGCGACTGTGTGTTGCTGCGTTCTCATGGCCCCGCCCTCACTCCTAACTCGCGTTTTCTCAACTGATGTTATCATCTCACACAACTCCTTTATCAAAGTCTTATTATCTGCAACTCTGAGCCATTAACTTTACCTTCAACACTATTGAAATTCTCAAACAATCTCCATTTTCTACGTTACCTCCTTCCCTCGTCATGCAGCGAACTCGTTGAATTTCCTTTAAATCGTCTTTCCCTCTTCGCATGCAGAGCCTTTCCACTTTCCAAAGTGAAATCTACAAGTACCTGATGGGCTCTTCCTAATTTCTTCCTTCTTTTTACCCACACTCCGGTTTCTGTCCCTCCGAGATAGTTGTGACTGTAGCGCGTTATTGCCCCTGTCATGTCGGTCACTATGAAAAAAAAAATATCAAAGCAAGCTTTAAGCTTCTACACTAAGCGTGTCGAGAGCTTAACCATCTAAGGACTGACATGTCGTAAACTTACAACACGAATGACTGGTTAGCAGTGTAATCCGTCTTTCTCATATACTCATATGTCGTAGATTTACAACACGAATTATTAGTTTGCAGTGTAATCTGTCTTTCTCGTATACTCATATGTCGTAGACTTACAACACGAATTATTAGTTTGCAGTGTAATCTGTCTTTCTCATATACTCATATGTCGTAGACTTACAACACGAATTATTAGTTTGCAGTGTAATCCGTCTTTCTCATATGCTCATATGTCGTAGACTTACAACACGAATTATTAGTTTGCAGTGTAATCTGTCTTTCTCATATACTCATATGTCGTAGACTTACAACACGAATTATTAGTTTGCAGTGTAATCCGTCTTTCTCATATGCTCATATGTCGTAGACTTACAACACGAATTATTAGTTTGCAGTGTAATCTGTCTTTCTCATATACTCATATGTCGTAGACTTACAACACGAATTATTAGTTTGCAGTGTAATCCGTCTTTCTCATATGCTCATATGTCGTAGACTTACAACACGAATTATTAGTTTGCAGTGTAATCTGTCTTTCTCGTATACTCATATGTTGTCGATTTACAACACGAATGATTGGTTAGCAGTGTAAGCTGTCTTCCTCATGTGCTATTGTATCATAAACTTACAATACGAAGGATCGTTTTCTTGAGACCACTACCAAGCTAGGAGGTAGAGCTGTAAATGAGAGGGAGACAGTGAAGAAATTCAAAGAAATCTCATCACATTAGGAAAGTCGTCAGACATGTAGCGGATACGATCTATATCAGAGATATCTAAAGTTGTGCACCTTTGGAGTTAAGAAATTTGAACGACTATCAAATATTCGGGAATCCACAATATTATGTACATGATAAGGATCTTTGACTTATTGTCAGAAATAAGCAGAAGCATATTGACCAGTGGATAGTAACAACAAAATGAAAAACTAACTTACGCTCCATACTATGGAACATTTACTACATAAACACCGAAGATAATTGTAATAACCAGAAATACAAAAAGGACAAAAAAAAAAAAAACTGGAACAAGTACAACGACAGGCGACAAAACTCATTCCAGCGGTAGGAAATCTGCTGTTAAAAACTAAACAAAGGCTAAACATATCAAGTGTCTTTTGTAATTAGAAATGTAGACATTGCAGCGGCCTACTACATGTGCTCAAGATTTGGAATGAATTCGACAACATTAACCACGAGAAACTGTTTGAAATACTAGAAATTATAGTTTCTGGGACAAAAGATTCTCTCATTTTCTTTATCTTGTAAGACAAATAGAATAAAACATAAAGTTGTAAGATGTAATACCGACTTGAGGAAAAACTATCTTGGGAAACAGATGCAATGAATATCGGAGTATTTTACCATCAGACATTGTTCACGCAAAACCATTTTGGCAATTTCTTTTTTTTTTTTTTCATCAGATCAGGTATTTACGCTATGAATGAAAGATAATAAAGATATTCATAGACATTATTTCCTTTTTCTCATTCCAGACCCGACGAACATGCATTGTACACCAGCAGTAAGTGGGAAAGTGAAGTATCATTTTGTATTAGGATAATCCCTGTTGTTCCATCCAGTCACATTCCATGCAGGCTTACTTCACAAACGCATGTCTCTCTTTGTTTTCCTTTCATTCTTTGACCTGTTGGCTGATGTTCACTCAGAAGAGAAATAGAAATAGAAGTTATAGACGGATAAATCAAGACATGGACCAATGGGTTTGTTATCTGTCGATCCCAAGTACTCGTATATCATAAGCTTGTAACAGAAGGACTGCTTTCTCGAGGCCATCATTAAGCTGACTCACACGTAGAGCACACCTCACACCCCGTTCCCAAGGACAGCATCCTTTACGATGCCGGAGCCTATCAGAGACGTCGGAGACATCAAGGGCCGCGGGATGAGACTTCCAAAAACCCCTCGAGACAGAAGGACCGGATATGAATCAGATAAGAAAGGTTCCCACCAGTAGACACCTCAGAGAAATAATCCTGTTCATTAGGGAGGACTTTGTATATATATATATATATATATATATATATATATATATATATATATATATATATATATATATATACTGAACCAGGGCATGTGAGGCGTCCGGGATAAACCAAAGAAAGGTCTGTAGGGTCTGGATGTGGATAAGGAGTTGTGGTTTTAGTGCATTACACATGACTGCTAGAAAATGGATGTGAGCGAATGCTACCTTTATTCCTCTGTTCCTGGCGCTAGTTCACTAACGCGGAAAATGGAGACCAAGTTATATATATATATATATATATATATATATATATATATATATATATATATATATATATATATATATATATATATATACTGAAAATGTTTTCAAGATATAAGAAAAGAAGAAGGAAAGAAACGAAGTTGGGTAAAAAAAATATCGCTGCCAGTGAGAGCAAGGAGTAAATATCCTCTCACTCTGTAATGAGAGAGAGAGAGAGAGAGAGAGAGAGAGAGAGAGAGAGAGAGAGAGAGAGAGAGAGAGAGAGAGAGAGAGAGAGAGAGAGAGAGCCTGGCACTTCAGCAGCTGGCCAAGCCTTGACACATAGCTCGCTAAAGACAAAAGAACAACTCACAAATACATTTCTATCCACACGAGTAATTCCCCGCTCCCCCCCTGTGAAAGCAGGCGTTTTTGTTTGAAGTAATTGTTGTGCACGAGAAGGAAATAGCGGGGCCGAACAATTTAGCTAATGCGTTACGCCACACTGGCAAAGCGCGCAC
Organism: Panulirus ornatus; assembly: GCF_036320965.1. Lineage (NCBI taxonomy): Eukaryota > Metazoa > Arthropoda > Malacostraca > Decapoda > Palinuridae > Panulirus > Panulirus ornatus. The sequence continues at coordinate 51,637,636 of NC_092235.1, read as the reverse complement.
TAAAACACCTTTTTATATAATGGGTTCCGGAACGCACATCGCCGAGGACGGGACCCACACATCACCAACACTACCCCTTCCCATTTCCTCCCTCACCCACTGCTCCAACATTGTGATCGGTCTCGACTTCAGCAGCAGGGACTGCGGTGAGGGTTTTAAGTAATTTGCAAGTTACTTATAACGAGGGAAGGGGGTAGGTGGGAGGCCCGAAATGTAAATAGACACCTTCGAATCCCCTGAGCAAGATGGTTCGTGCTTTGAGCATGATGGTTCGTGCCTTGACCACTATGGTTCGTGCCTTGAGCATGATGGTTCGTGCCTTGACCACTATGGTTCGCGCCGTGAGCATATTGGTTATACCCCTTAGTTATGATAATGCACAGACCTTTCAACTGATGTGACTTTTATTAGAGGTCAAAGTTCAGGTCCTCATACTTAAGGGTCGTAACTTCTTTAAGGGTCGCCCCGTCGTACATAAGGCTCGTACCATCGTCATGTTCAAGGTTCGTCTCGTCGTGTTCAAGGGCTCTACCGTACCATTACAGTCAAGAAGTTAAGCTTAAAAGCATCAAGAAAAATGAGGATGTGTGGCAGCATCTGGCCAGCCCTATGATCAAGCTTGACTCCACACACACACACACACACACACACACACACACACACACACACACACACAAGAAAAACTACGCACACACTAGAAAAGTACACATACATACACATACACCCAAATACCTTCAAAGAAATTGATATCAAAACCGAATGGTCATGAAATCAGTCTGACATACATTTCCATGTACCTGTCACACTTCAAATGAATTAACAGCCCTCTAACTTATCAACAGCTAAACACAACAGAGAGATATAGAAAGAAATAGACAGAGACAGTCAGAGGGAATGAAAAATAGATGCAAGCACTTTCATGCACACAGCACACATAGTATAAAAGATATACACTAGGCATGCACTCAAAGCTATACATGAAAATAGTATACAGTAACCAGAGTCACAAACTCACTCGGTCACAGATGGCGTTAGATACAGACGAGTGTATCCAAAACTAAGCCAACGCTGCACAAGCTGTATTGGTGAAACTTTAATCGTTGTACGCCCCCACAGCGGGCTACCGCCACTAGAGCTTAAACATATGATGGACAGTGATCAGCTATATTGCTTGCACAAGGCACTGACACATATCCGACCATGTCTTCAATGTCCAAGGTCATAATGACCTGATCAGTTTACTAAGCACTCTGTCTTAGGATGGTCATTACACAACCCAAGTTTGATAAAGATCTTTCCACAAAATAAGGAAGTTGTGGCATTCCAGAAGAAGAAGAAGAAGAAGAAGAAGAAGAAGAAGAAGAAGAAGAAGAAGAAGAAGATGGAAAAGAAGATGATTATGAAGAAGAAGAAAATGTCAGTATGAAACCATAATATGGCCACCAGTGGTTAAGGAAAGACAATATTCAAGAGCAGGTATAAGTAGGATTCCCCTCAGGTAACACCACAAGATCGAGGAGGCTACGAATGGAGGGCACAGTCGGCTTAGCTCACAGGCCAGCTGTCCAGGCTGCACCGCTGGGCAGGTTTCCATGTACCAAGAAGAAGTGTTCAACATCAAAGACTGTGTGGTGGAAAAATTATTATATCCTTTACTCATAAGCACACAGACATTAGCTAATTATACTCCTTAATCCCTACCAACATATCTCCTGTTTTAAGCACTCATTTCTACTGAGACAATACTTAATCATGCTCGTTAACCTCTGCCATTATGATTGAAAGTTACAAAATATGAAGACATTCCGTTCTAGTGAACGAGGATGTCCCATAGATCTACCGTTATAATGACAAGATGAGAGTGACCAACTTTCTTTATATATCTCAATAACGAAGCAACTTTTTTTTTCTCCCATAATAATGAACCTGATTCAAAGAAGTTGCCAGCATCTGTTACAAACTTCTTGCGCTATGAGGATGTACTAAGGTGTCGACAGGAGGATTGGTTAAAAAAAAAAACACTATGAAAGCAAATCTGTAGACCAGATCCACACGAATATCAAACAAACACTCGGGAGATTTTCGGTACTTGTGACAGAATGAAAGGAGTCTATGCGGTATAGAAAACGCACGGACATATTCTTTATCAAGCAGTTTATTGATAAATGTTCTTCAGAAACGAAGAGGAAACATTACACTGGGGAAAAAGTATACTATTGTCGTATGTTTTCAGTGGTAAGTATATCAGCACAGACGAGCATAATATGTAGACGTTGGTGTATGAATCTATGCAAGATTCTTCGCTCGGAGGCATTTGGCAGTAAGGACCCAGGTCCACCTCCCTGATCATGATTCTTCCTCACCTTAGCACACAAGGGCCGCATACAAGATAGGAGTGTATGTGGTCTTGGATTCATCTTGAACGCCTGAAGAAGGTGTTCAAGATTATTGGCTGTGGTTATAACTCGATGTCGACGACCTGAGTGACCCCTGGTAGCTGATCGCAGTAGAGCCCAGTTAACCAACGAACGAACCAACCAACGGACCAACCATTCAATGGACCAACCTACCAAACAACCAACAGACTAACCTTTCTCTAATATATGAGAATATAGCAACCTCACAACAGCCTAACAACTATCTGAAATACCCATCAAACACCTGACCTAATTAAGCATCTTTTTCAACATATGAAACTCCATCGTTACATCATTCACTGGGAACAGATAATTGCACAGTGGCAATTAACCTTCCTCTAGAAACAACACCAGTTTTTGAGCAACGAGGTTTCGTAATTACCTCATTAAGCACGAATTAGACAAGAGTGGAAACGTAAGCATATGAATCAGAAAATCTTTTACCGTTTCAAGATCCGCTTCAATTGAGAATATATATATATATATATATATATATATATATATATATATATATATATATATATATATATATATATATATATTTTTTTTTTTTTTTTTCATACTATTCGCCATTTCCCGCGATAGCGAGGTAGCGTTAAGAACAGAGGACTGGGCCTTTGAGGGAATACCCTCACCTGGCCCCCTTCTCTGTTCCATCTTTTGGAAAAATTTTTTTTTTTTTTTTTTTTTTTTTTTTTTTTTAATTTTCCAAAAGATATATATATATATATATATATATATCATTTATCTCTATTTACCCCAGGACCTTTCTAAAGATTCGTGCAGCCCAAGGGTGCGCTACTTCCAGTAGCAGGGTGATGTAAACTCTTCTGGAGTAAAAAGTCCTTCGCCGAGATTGTACTTCCAGAGATACAGCCTCGCCAAAGATGACTTTTCGCTCGCGGTGTAACTTCTACCATCTAGAAGATCTTCCCATGCATTGCCCTTTCCATCTGACTGTTCCGTAATGCAGTCATTAAAGAGAGAGAGAGAGAGAGAGAGAGAGAGAGAGAGAGAGAGAGAGAGAGAGAGAGAGAGAGAGAGAGAGAGAGAAGGGGGGAAGATAACTATGAACACTTCGCTTAAATGGAAACACATGCACACGAGTGGATGTTTTGGGTTGTGTTTGGTCGTCAAGTCGCCTCCATGACCGTGCACAGTCCCCCGCAAAAAGACTAATCCACAATTCCACGGTCAGTAACAGTACCTCATAACTACACATACACTCGCTCACTCCACCACAGGTATTTCTATCTCTACTTCACTGGAGATTTGTTACTAACGAGGGAGTAAAAAAAAAAGAAAAGAAAAAGATGAGAATTGTATTTTGCACAATGAACGTTACCACAACATGATCGCTTTTCTCATTTGGGGAACTTTTCTTCTTGCTGGTGAAGCCCTCTCGTTGTCTCCCTGATGATTCGTCATCAAGGGAAATGAATTTCCTGCTTTTCTTTTCAAAACTTCGGTAAAAAAAAAAAAGAAAAATAGCTGCTGATCCCTGGCTACAGCGATACTGCTAGCTTATATACACGCGTTTCATCAACAGACATTCACATTACTGTTCATGAGAGTAGAGACAGAAACGTATCTTGGCATCATTACTGACAATTTTGAATAGAAACATTTTATAGATTTCATGTTTGTCAAGTGTGAAGACCGATTATTGACTCCGGTCTTGTGTATCGGGGATCCCCTATACTAGTGGATCCAACACTTCAACCACCTGCACTCACATATCGTACGACACTGATACAACACATTCACGAGGATGTGACCCGCCAAACACGAAACGAATGTCCCTGGAGCGCAATCTTGAACTCCATTCCACCAGACATACACCTATCAGAAACTACACTCACTAGACAAATACGAGTCACACTATCACGTCTTTCCACAAGACACTACCCGTACTGTCTTTAACATCAAAAACATCAATTCATCGTAAAATTGGACCCTTTATACCCAGAATGCACCTTCCACTCTGGAAATAGCGAAAATCTACTCTTTAGTTGGTCTACACAGACATTTACCCTGTCCAGAGTAGAGAGAGAGAGAGAGAGAGAGAGAGAGAGAGAGAGAGAGAGAGAGAGAGAGAGAGAGAGAGAGAGAGAGAGAGAGAGAGAGAGAGAGAGAGAGAGAGACAAAAACTTGGATGACTGATATCTGAATGTAAAATCAAATCAAAATTATATAACTTATCAAACTAATGTTAGCAATTTGGCTGCAGATGCCGCTCGTATATAGCGAAAATGTTATAGTGTTGCGTCAAGCAAAGTGTATGGTGAGTGTGGCGAGAAGTGTGTGTGTGGGTAAAGTGTACCGACGTGTGCGTTCGGGGTGGAATTAAGAGCAGACAGACCGCTGGAACATCTACCAGTACGAGCGGGAGTGATGGTGTGATGAATGCCAGTGAGGGTTGCAGTGTGGGACGAAGAAGAGAGGTTCAACAATACCAGTGTTTATCTCTTAACGAAGTCTGGAGGGAGCAGACGGAAGGAGAGGATGAAAGGAAGTGAAAGAGAAGCAGAAAGGAACAAAAGATAGAAGAAAGTAGGCGAAAAAGGATTATGATGATGAGTCAAAAGAGGAAACTTGAAGAAAGAAGGAAGATGAAGAAATAAAGGAAACAACAAGAAGAAAATAAAGAAGAAGAAAATGAAGGAGAAGAAAAGAAGAAATGAATAAATTAAAAGACAGGAGGAGGAGGAGGACGAGGGAGGAGGAGCAGCGGCACAAAGTCAGTAACCTTTAAACTCCATTATCCAAAAGTAGTTATTATCCTGAATTAGTTTAACAGTTGGCAGTAACTTAGTTTAAAAATTCGTGCACACATACTTTTGGGGGGTTCTGACAGCGAAGCTTCTTACAAAAAAAAATACATTATAAAACGTATAAATATATATTTTTTCCACATTAACTCTCAACACGTTACTGACGTCGCATCACAGTGATTTGTACTTCCTCCATCAGGTGATTAAACTTAATAAAACTCTAAGAAAGAGAATTATTTCGTGGCTGGCAATGCTGGCTAATGGAATATCAGATTGGATATAGCCATTCCGTTATCACGAGTAACGACTTCCGCTATCTCATGGCCTTTGTTTCGTTATCATGGCAGGGAGGGCTGTGTGGAAGGTGAGGGAGGGAGGGAGGGAGGAAATAATTCATTGCATACGATAGCAAGTGTACATCATCATGTTCTCCCAGGGTGGACTTGTAGAACAATATCACTTCCTGGATTTAATAAATGGGACGATCTAAGCAAGCAATTCTGTCTAGCTGTACTGAAGTGAGGGAGTAAGGTGGGGAGAGGGTTGTATGCTCCTGCCTCCGCCCCATCACACACACACACACACACACACACCTTCCTTCTCCCCCCTTCCCCAGGAAGGATAGATGAATGTGACTATCTGTAGTCTCAACGCAAGTAAGGACTACTTAAACAGGGTTATCCGTACCCCTCAACGCAGGTGAGTGCTGCTACTCCAGTACGCCAACTGTAACCTCAGCACAGACCAGTGGGGCTACAGTAGCTTCAACACAGACTCATGGTAGCCATCCTAGCCTACGACTACACGAAGAGGAATGCCCTTAAGCTCAAAATAAGCCAGGGCTATACAAGATGAGGACCGCTATCGGCTCAAAAGAGCTCTGGGCTACTACATGATGACGACCATATAGGTTCCACCGCTAGCTTCCCTCTGCTCACCATCACAATGTCACCATTCGCCTCCACTATCCCGCGCCTTCATCTTGGATCTCAGCTCAAAAAAATATTTCGCCACGAATACGTCTCTCTGAAATATTCTAAGAAACATATCACCGTGAATATTTGTCCCACAGAGACAAACGTAAAAAAAGCTATTCCTTCATGAATATTTATTCAGTGTTGAACCAGGTGTATTTGAGCCACGAAGGTTGCGCAAGTCTTATTGACAAGGAAGTCATAATTCTAGTCTTAGGTAGACCCAAGGCAAAAGAGCAGAGCCTCCGACCCCTTGATGTCAACCCTGCGTCGCCTACAGAATAGGTGTGTATTCAATGGCCCATACGAAATCAGCCGCGGGGATCTTATGACATTAATTCTCCCATACTAAGTCTGCTATAGATTAGGGAAAGATCTTTCATGTAACACTACATGTGTCCTCAACCATTTGAGCACAACCGTACGACCCTTAGTCGTGAAGGTATGACCCCTGAGCATGACGGAACAACTATTGGGTATGCTGGACTGGCCTTTGATCCGAAACTTAGGAGTCTTGCTCAAGGGTTGCACCTTCATGCTCAGAGGTCGAACCGTCGTGCTCAAGGGTCGTACCGTCGTGCTCAAGGGTCGTACCGTCGTGCTCAAGGGTCGTACCGTCGTGCTCAAGGGTCGTACCGTCGTGCTCAGGGGTCGTACCGTTGTGCTTAAGGGTCGTACCGTCGTGTTCAAGGGTCGTACCGTCGTGCTCAAGGGTCGTACCGTCGTGCTCAAGGGTCGTACCGTCGTGCTCAGGGGTCGTACCGTCGTGCTCAAGGGTCGTACCGTCGTGCTCAGGGGTCGTACCGTTGTGCTTAAGGGTCGTACCGTCGTGCTCAAGGGTCGTACCGTCGTGCTCAAGGGTCGTACCGTCGTGCTCAAGGGTCGTACCGTCGTGCTCAGGGGTCGTACCGTCGTGCTCAGGGGTCGTACCGTCGTGCTCAGGGGTCGTACCGTCGTGCTCAGGGTCGTACCGTCGTGCTCAGGGGTCGTACCGTCGTGCTCAAGGGTCGTACCGTCGTGCTCAGGGGTCGTACCGTTGTGCTTAAGGGTCGTACCGTCGTGTTCAAGGGTCGTACCGTCGTGCTCAAGGGTCGTACCGTCGTGCTCAAGGGTCGTACCGTCGTGCTCAGGGGTCGTACCGTCGTGCTCAGGGGTCGTACCGTCGTGCTCAGTGTCGTACCGTCGTGCTCAAGGGTCGTGTCCGTCGTGCTCAAGGGTCGTACCGTCGTGCTCAAGGGTCGTCCCGTCGTGCTCAGGGGTCGTACCGTCGTGCTCAGGGTCGTACCGTCGTGCTCAAGGGTCGTACCGTCGTGCTCAAGAATCGTATCGAACCCCTTGGTCCCTTCTTGGGGCAATATAGGGACACTAATCGCGCGGTTCCCATCTGTAGACTGCAGTCTACTAACTCCGAAGTGTTTTTCGCTTTGTGTTTCCTTATCCACGTGTTCTAATGCGATTATTGCTAATCATGTTTTCTGTCTTAAGCAATCCTTCGCTAATCATGTGTTCTAACCACAACTTTCTTTCTTTGATCATATTTTCTTACCACAACAATCCTTCTCTAATCGTGCGTTCTAACCACACCAATCCTTCTCTAATCGTGCGTTCTAACCACACCAATCCTTCTCTAATCATATGTTCTAACCACACCAACACATCTCTAATCATGTGTTCTCTCCACAACAATCCATCTCTAATCATGTGTTCTATCTACATCAACCCTTCTCTAATCATGTGTTCTAACCATACCAACCCTTCTCTAATCATGTGTTCTAACCACACCAACCCTTCTCTAATCATGTGTTCTAACCATACCAACCCTTCTCTAATCATGTGTTCTAACCACACCAACCCTTCTCTAATCATGTGTTCTAACCACACCAACCCTTCTCTAATCATGTGTTCTAACCACACCAACCCTTCTCTAATCATGTGTTCTAACCACACCAACCCTTCTCTAATCATGTGTTCTAACCACACCAACCCTTCTCTAATCATGTGTTCTAACCACACCAACCCTTCTCTAATCATGTGTTCTAACCACACCAACCCTTCTCTAATCATGTGTTCTAACCACACCAACCCTTCTCTAATCATGTGTTCTAACCACACCAACCCTTCTCTAATCATGTGTTTAACCATACCGATCTCCTCAAATCATGTGTTTTAACCACACCAATCTTTCTCTAATCATGTGCTTCATCGAGAACGATCCGTTTCTAATCGTAAAGCTACCGGCCGTGTTTACGATGGCATGTTCTCCAGGATCATCTGTGAATGACATTTACGATCATAATGGAAGGATGTTCAGTACAAGACTCACAGTAATTTTCTTCTAGATTTATTGCCATCAGTCGGCTTAATGGTAATGACCATGAAGTGGTGTACCTCTTGGAAAGAGGAGGAAAAAAAAAATAGATTGAAGGAAATAGCGTTATAATTCTTGCTCTTGGTTCTCCAATTACAGTCCATATCAGTATTATTATAATAATCACTGTTATCATCATTATGATCATTATCATTATCATCATTGTTATCATCATTACTATCATTATCATCATTATCATTATCATTACTATTATCATCATCCTTATTATTCTATTATCATTATCATTATGTCAATAGTTCATATTTATATTTTCATTGTTATGATCATAACTTTTATCATCAGAACTATTATCATTGTTGTTATTATTATTATCATTATCATTATTATTATCATTATTATTATTATCATTATCATTATTTACGTTCAAAGATTTACATGTAAATCGCGTCCATCAGCTGCTGTAAAAAAAAAGATGAGATCGTTAATAATAAGAACATTGCTCGAGCGTTTGTTAAGACCATTACATTGGAAGTTATTTGTGAAACCTATTAGTTCAGGGAAAGTAAAATCTCGTTGCCTGAAATTACATGTGAATATATCAACTACGTCTGCTGTTAAGACTGCGATTCATATATTTGATACAGCAGTCGTCGGCCCAATTTTCAACATTCAGCCTATTTTCTACAATCAGCCCATTTTCTACATTGTCTATTTCCGACATTCAGCCCATTTTCTACATCCAGCCCATTTTTTACATTCAGCCTATTTTCTACATTCAACCCATTTTCTACATTGTCTATTTTCTATATTCAACCCATTTTCTACATTCCGCCTATTTTCTACATTTAACCCATTTTTTCATTCAGCCTATTTTCTTGGTTATTTCATGGGACATATTCCTTGAAACGCTTAAAGTCAAAGTGGTTCGTGAAACAGGAAACTGAATCTTAGCTGACGATATAGAACATTCCCTTCTCTTGTATTTGAACTATAGTAAATGAATAGATAAATGACAGATAGAAATTGATGTACTTATACACTCACAAGAAAATAATAGCACCATCACGAAATTGATGTAGACCACAAAACACCTCAAAACTTATCACCTGATATTCTAAGAATCTTCAGACATCAAAACACATATCTAAATGTTCAGTACAATTGAAATACAAAAAACACAGAAATAAAAGAAGAAGAAAGATAATAAACCAACTTGATAACAGCAGACAATAAAAGAGAGAAAAAAAAAACACAATCACTGAACCTTTTTATCTGAAACTTTTATTGTGTGAGTGAACAATCCAGTACAGATCAGCAACACACTTGAATCCCCACCACACACACAACTATAACGCTGGCTTCACGACATTAACCACAAAGTGAAGTCATGGCAGAACATATATATATATATATATATATATATATATATATATATATATATATATATATATATATATATATATATATATATATATATATGTATATATATATATATATATATATACATCTTTTTTTTTCATATTTCCAAGAAAGTCTCCAGTCACGTACAGATAGTCCTCCTGAAGGCCAGATCATGAATGAAAGATAAAGAAAAAAAATGGATTAAAGATAGAGAGAGAGAGAGAGAGAGAGAGAGAGAGAGAGAGAGAGAGAGAGAGAGAGAGAGAGAGAGAGAGAGAGAGAGAGAGAGAGAGAGTAAATGAAAAAACAATATATATCATCTAAGGTTTTCTCCTACGAGGTAGACAAACTGGGGGGTTTTGGTTCTGGCAATTTTGAATGAGGAACGAGTCGTCTAGTCGTTCAGAGAGACGGAAGAGCTGCGTACCGTGGTCGAAGGATCATTCAGTCGTCTCTGTCGTGTTTTAGCCTCGTACCGTCGTGCTTCAGGTGGGGGTTTACTAAGTAGGTGAGAAAGGTTGTGCTCATGTGTAGGTCATCTAGGTCCTGCTTGTGAGACCAGTGAAGCAACAGTTTAGTGTTGTAGGGGGAGGACAGGGGCACGGTGGAGAAGACCTTCCATGTAGCAGAGTGTCAGACGCAGAGGAATGCATAAGGGATACTGGAACACTGTGAAGAACTTCCCTTCTACACTGTCAAGTCCACAAACGAAGAATTAATGCCATATATATATATATATATATATATATATATATATATATTTTTTTTTTTTTTTTTTTTTTTTATACTTTGTCGCTGTCTCCCGCGTTTGCGAGGTAGCGCAAGGAAACAGACGAAAGAAATGGCCCAACCCCCCCCCCATACACATGTACATACACACGTCCACACACGCAAATATACATACCTACACAGCTTTCCATGGTTTACCCCAGACGCTTCACATGCCTTGCTTCAATCCACTGACAGCACGTCAACCCCTGTATACCACATGACTCCAATTCACTCTATTTCTTGCCCTCCTTTCACCCTCCTGCATGTTCAGGCCCCGATCACACAAAATCTTTTTCACTCCATCTTTCCACCTCCAATTTGGTCTCCCTCTTCTCCTCGTTCCCTCCACCTCCGACACATATATCCTCTTGGTCAATCTCTCCTCACTCATTCTCTCCATGTGCCCAAACCATTTCAAAACACCCTCTTCTGCTCTCTCAACCACGCTCTTTTTATTTCCACACCTCTCTCTTACCCTTACGTTACTTACTCGATCAAACCACCTCACACCACACATTGTCCTCAAACATCTCATTTCCAGCACATCCATCCTCCTGCGCACATCTCTATCCATAGCCCACGCCTCGCAACCATACAACATTGTTGGAACCACTATTCCCTCAAACATACCCATTTTTGCTTTCCGAGATAATGTTCTCGACTTCCACACATTTTTCAAGGCTCCCAAAATTTTCGCCCCCTCCCCCACCCTATGATCCACTTCCGCTTCCATGGTTCCATCCGCTGACAGATCCACTCCCAGATATCTAAAACACTTCACTTCCTCCAGTTTTTCTCCATTCAAACTCACCTCCCAATTGACTTGACCCTCACCCCTACTGTACCTAATAACCTTGCTCTTATTCACATTTACTCTCAACTTTCTTCTTCCACACACTTTACCAAACTCAGTCACCAGCTTCTGCAGTTTCTCACATGAATCAGCCACCAGCGCTGTATCATCAGCGAACAACAACTGACTCATATATATATATATATATATATATATATATATATATATATATATATATATATATGTTCGATGCATCATAGGATCAACAGTTCTGACCTTGACGAGGGTCTTACAAACGGGAACACAATAACCGAGAGTCGATAAAGGAAGAGAAAATATGTTACTGCTAATCATAGGATAGATAGCATGGCCATAATCACCAGCTGCAGTCAGTGTGTGTGTGTGTGTGTGTGTGTGTGTGTGTGTGTGTGTGTGGCCGGTGACTTGCTTTATGTCAGATAATTGTTGTGGTGGATGGGCCGGCGGGCACATGGATAATCAGCGGTCACGATAGTGATCTCTTACCCTGAAAATTATGGTGACTTTATGAAGTTAAACAAAGTCAAACCAGTGGTTTATCAGCTGCGATGATAGTATGCCGCACATAGTGTTCCTGTGTGATGGTGTCTATGATCTATGGAGGGTGAGCAGTGGTCTTAATGAACCATTGTTCTATCAGTGGTGGTGACGACAGTGTGCATGTGGTTTGTAAATAGTGGAGGTGACAATATCTACATGGTTTAATAGTGGTCATATTCTAATACCTCGAACTTATCAGCTGTAGTAATAAGGGCCGCAAATTATATATCGACGCAAAAAAGGAAGTACAACACAGGCAGGTACAGACGTAATAGATAACCTAAGTATAGTGACCCAGTGCAAGATCTTGCCTCCCGATGGGAGAACCACGTCACTAGAGAGAGGGGGTGGACCACGTCAATGAAAGGAAGGATTCAAGTACTACGTCACAATGAGTTATATCAAATAAACTGTGAACTAAATGTAACCAAGATGAGAAAAGAGGGATGATAGGTGGTATACTTTAGGAAGGAGACCTAGATGTTCTGGCTCTGAGTGAGGCATAGCGCAAGCGTAAAGGGGAAAAATAGGTTGGAAATGTCTTAGGAGTAAAGTCAGGATGTGCTGTGGAGACAAGAGCGAAGGAAGGGGCAGCACTACTACTGAAGCAGGAGATGTGGGAGTGCGTAAAAGATTGTAAGGAACTGAGCTCCAGACTGATATTGAGGATAATATAAGCGGTTTGCAAGACACGGGTGATTATGCACGTGGCCGTGAAAAGGAAGACAATGTGAGGCAAGTATTTGGGGAGCAAATAAGTGAGGGTGCCATCAGTTTTGATGCAAGAGACCGGGTATTACTGGCGAGTGATCTAAATACAAAGGTAGATAATGTACAATTAAGTGTATTACTGGGAGACATGGGGTATACAGTAAAGTACATGGAAATAATGAACAGCTTGTGGAGCTGTGTGCTAATTAAGGGTTGGTGATTAGGAATACCTGCTTTAAAAAGGGGGACATGCACAAGTATACGTATGTTGATAGGAAAGATGGTCAACAGGCATTACTGGATTACGTAATGAATGACAGTTGGGCAAAAGATAGATTTTTGGATGTAAATGTGTTGAAAGAGGCAAGTGTTAGAGGGGATAGTAAATATCTGTAGAGGTTTTCGGGATAGAGGAAGCGCTCTGGGTGAGAAGAAAATGGTGAAAGTGAACGAGCTTGGAAAAGAGACTTGTGTGAAGAAATACCAGGACAGAGTGTTAAATGACGAAAATGAAGAGTAACGAAGCTAAGGGCGTGAGTCAGAATTGGTATTTAGTGAAGCAGTGCTGGCAGGTGCGAGAGATGCGTGCATTATGCATAAAGTTAGAAATGGTAGTGAGTGGTGGGATGAAATGAAGTTTCTAGTGAAAGAGAAAAGGGACGTATATGGGCACAGCGTACTTGGAAGTAGTGACAATGATTGTGAGATTCATAAGAAAAAGCTGCAGGAGGTCAAGAGAAAGGTGCAGGGGGTTTGAAAAAGAGGGCAGATGAGAGTTAGGGTGCGCGAGTATCAGTAAACTTCAGCGAGAATAAGATGTTTTGGAAGGAGAGAACGAAAAACAAAAGACAAATAGAAAATCAGTGAAGGGGAAAGCTGGGAAAGTGGTAACAGATAGTGATGAAGTGAGGTAGCAGATGGAGCGAGTATTTTGAAAGACTGTTGAATGTGCTTGATGTTAGGTTGGCAGATTTAGAGTGTTTGGTTCGAGGTGGTAGGCAAAGTCAGAGAATCAAAAGAGGTGGTGAGGGCCTTGCGTCAAGTGAAATAATGAAAGTAGTACAAGAACGTCCCTTAACGGACTTGTAAATAAGCAGAACGTTATTATAAAGGAAGACTTGAGGGGCCTCCTACAAGACGCTACGTCCATTACGCATCCAGAATACAAGGCTACCGTGATACATGAGGGATGACATGGGAGGTTCCTAACAAAGTTTCCCTCAAAGGCCCAAGGAGGAGTGGGATTCAGCGGGACCTTTATGCATAACAGGCATGACGGAGGGGCCGGGTATTTAATCAGTTCCAGTCCAGATGGTCTTTGATAGCGACGTGCAGTATTTTGTTGGTGCTACATACAGTCCTCCTGTTGGGTTAGTAAAACACACGCGCACACACACACACACACACACACACACACACACACACACACACACATATGTGTGCGTGGAAGGCACGATATCGACACACAAATATGAACACCAACATTTACACACACGTCCTCACATAGAAAGATAGGAAAGATGGCGAGGTAAGGACATGACACTGACATCCAGATGACATGCGGCGACTGTCTTGCTCTGATCAGTGTGGTGGGGATGCCGAGGTGCGGGAGGGAGCCAGGAGGCCGCTGCCGCAACCACTGGCCCGCCGCCGCTGCCAACGCCACCGCTCGCCCGCCTGCCTGTCTGCGTTCCAGCCGCGTGCGGCACCAAAAAGCGAGGTGCGGGACAACCTCCCCCCCATCCCTTACCCTGCAACCTTCTTCCCTAAGGGTCTGATAAAAGAAAACCTTACCCTTGACCGCAAAACTGATCGATTTTGACAGATGGAATAACAAACATGATGTAGGAGTTTTATACGTAGAAAAACAATTGACATTAGGCCATAAAGAGCAGAAAACAGAGGAAGGGAATTCTATTATAAGAGAAAGAAAACCAGTGCCTACCTTTTTCACTATCATTATCATATCTGTTTTCTCGGGTAGGAAAACCATAATATATATATATATATATATATATATATATATATATATATATATATATATATATATATATATATATATATAGTTACACATGCACACGTACACATACACGTCATATTCTTAAGCAGGCTAGCCAATTATAGATCCTTCCTTATCAGTTTCCCTCAATTCCAATTGCCAATAATTTTTACCGCGCGGGCCTCATTACCCGGGGCGGGCGCCGCCTTGCCCCGCCTCATCTGCCAATCAAAGAGGAATTCGACTAATTAAACGCGGCGACGCCGACATCATGCCTCGCAGCGTGCAATTATTGTCTATCTTTCGTCGAGCGTCGCCTGCTTCCTGGCCGGCCGGGGTGCGGGGAGGCTGCGTGTCTGGGGTAGGGGTGTTGGGGAGGAGGGCGTATGGGATGGTATGGGGAGAAGGTTGTTGTTGATGCTGTTGTTGTAGGGTGTATTGCCAAGATGTGTTGTAGTGGTGTAGAGTGTATGTTGTAGTAGGAGGTGATATGTGGAGAAAGAATCAGCGATTGGTAAGGTTTTATTTTTTCTTTTAGGAGGGTTAGTGAACGAAGCTGCTGGTGATGGGAAGAGGATAAAGAAAAATTGCACTGTTGTGGAGTGAGGAATGAAGCACTGCAGGGAGCCCAGCAGTGGTGGTGTTTGTGGTAAGTGAGCAGAGAAGCGGTGAAGGGAAGCGAGGAGCGGTGCTGTAATCAGTGAATGAGGAGGAAAGTGTTGTAGGGAGGTAAAGGGTAGTTTTCCAAGGGTAGTTGCATAAAAGGAGGGATGTAGCATGTAAGAGGATGTGTTGCATGCAAGGACTAGCGTGGCAAGTAAGGGGAGGTATTGCATTTAAGGAGATGGTTGCATGTGAGGATAGGTGTTGCACGTAAGGAAAGGGTTGAAAGTATTGAGTGTTACTGGAAATAATGGATAGTTTTGCATGTAAGGAGGGACGTTGCATTCAAACAAAGGCGTTGCGTGTAAGGAGATGTGTTACATGCAAAGAGAGATGTTGCATGTGTGGAGAAGTTTTTCATGTAAGAAAAATTATTGTACATAAGGTAAAGTGTTGCGATTCAGATGTGGGAAATGTATCGTTGTGGGTAAATGACAAGGAGGACTTATAGATGTCGAAGTGAGACATTGCCTGAAGGTCCGTAGGGGGGGGTGGTAGATGTTGCTGGCCATCTACGAAAGAAGAGTTGTAAGGGGAAGGGGCTGGGCGCTGTTGTATGGTGTCAGTGAAGGCAGGGGTGTTGCAGAGTTGCATGTCGGGAAAGTGCTATAGAGGACAGGAGGAGTAGGTGTTGCGAGGGTCCGTAAAGGTAAATGTTGCGAGGGAGTGTGAGAACAGTTGTTGCAAGGGACAGTGAGGGCAGAACTTTGGGTCAGAGGAAATGTATTGTGGGGGACACTATCGAGATAGGTTGGAGGGTGTTTCTGAGGTGAGTTTTGTGGAGATTATTGAGGGGAAGTGCTGTAGGGGGTCAGTAACAGGAAGTGTGCTATAGGTCAGTGAAAAACCATGTTGTAGAGTATCGTGAGGGGTATAGAAAACGGCAGATGGCTGGCTGTAGAGGGTAAGTAAGGGCCACTGTTTGAAGGGGCTGAATGAGGGAAAGAGTACCAGTGGGTTCTGAAGTGAGAGGTACTACTATATAAGACCACTCAGGGAAGGTGCTCCGTAGTGTAAGTAGATGAGGTTGATAAAGCTTTAACCAACATTCCAGTTACTTCCCCACCTAAGTAACTAACAGTTCCATCTTACACGTCACTCTGTTGTGGCGGTCAGTAACTCGATGGCCTTTTATGACGACTTTTGGGCATAACGAAAAGCTGGGAGACTCACTCAGACCAGGCAATGAGCAGGCTGTTCAAATCTGTGCTCAGAATAATGTTTCTAAATAGAGGCGTCCTTATATCACTTGCTAAGTTCAGAACAGTGCAAACAATAACGAAAAAATATTCTTGTTTGTACGCAGAAGACCATATATATATATATATATATATATATATATATATATATATATATATATATATATATATATATATATATATATACAGTAAGGCTTTTTATCTTCAAAGATGTGTAAAAGAAAATAAGGTTATGATATAAACCACAAAATCCATGTTATTCATACATCAGCTGGTGTAAAATAGTGGTAAGTATCAGCTGTGTTTTATTTCCCTGACGACCATATCTATCCCTCTCTCCTGTAAACACTGAAACACTTCTTACAAAAGTGTTGGCAGGAAGACTTCTAAACAAATCTCTGATCAGCGTTTCGGTGTTTACACACTGATCACGATGACGGTACGAACTTTGAGCACGACCCTTGGGAATGATGACCTAACCTTCCACCAGACCCTTGATAGTCGTGACATCATACTAATGGGTCCTACCGTTGAACCCACAGGTCGTTGTGAAGTCATGCTCTGGGATCCTACCGTCGTTCTCAAAGGATTAAGGGAAAATGAAATGCCCTCTCGTCACAGGAAATCCCATATTTGGTGTCTATAAAAGATTCTGACACGGTCCTGTTCCCCAAACCTAACAGAAGAAGCCAACGTCAGAATCTATAGAGTAACTCCTTATACCACTAGCTAGCTTAGCCTGTGACTCCCAGGGCAGCCTGTTAGACATGCCCGACACAAGCTCTCTGCCCTTGACTACGCCCACCATCCGAGCCAAGTATGGCACCTCAATCCTCGCCATCCCTGGGTAACACGTCTTTAGGGACAGGGCTTCGGGTCACCATCAGTGTCGCCAGTGTGGATAATCACAAAAGAACATCGTCCAGTTTTCCATAATTGATGGGGATTTGGAGATCTCCAGGAGTCAAACGTGTCCCTGTCAATTTGAGGGACATCACCCTTTACCCGTTGATTCCGAGGGGAAGCTAGAGAAGGTGGCAAAGACTTGCCGCTCACTTACTGCACAGTGTCACACGCTGGCCGCCAAACGCCACTCACCGCCAGCCACAGCTCCATTTACCACTGTCTGTCAAGAGTGAACACTCCGCCTCCCCTCCTCTCCCCGGTCTTCTGCAGTGCACCGGCGATTTCCAGCACGGTTAAGGTTGGTTTTTATGCAAGAGGCACTGGCAGACGAGAGCAAGATACTTCATCACGAAGTTCTAAGACCCTTGGGTACAATGGGGTGATGTTTGACCTGTCCCTTAATAAGGGTAGGGTGAAAGACCACACCAACATACCCAAGCTCCTACCGCTGTGCTTAGGTGCAGCACCGTCAATGTGAAAACATCTTGAACATATCTACAAGATAGAGGAGACTTCTGGAGGAAACGAATGGAATCTATAAGTCTATCAGTGACTGGGAGATATTAGTACATCCTGATCATTGACCCCACTGCTGGGAAAAGTAGCAAGAACGAAAAGTATATCTGGATACCTACTACTACGTCGTCGTCGACACTTCAAAAAATGAAAAGGTGTCGAACTTTTAGTGACTCGGCTAACGATGTCAACCAACTCTGGAGGGATGAACGAAAGACCTTTGACTCTGAGAGCAGACGGCCTTAATGAATAAAATCTTAATAAGATTGCATACCCAGGTAAGAACACCGAGAGAATTAGAAGACTCATTAGCGGAACATGTAAACTGCAAATTGAATATCGATTTTTGACTCCTTTTATAGATGCCAGCTTAATGCGATATTCCTCAGTAGGTGTGATATCAACGGGAGAAAAATGAAGCCTCTCTCTCTCTTACGTATAGGTCACTAAACTGGACGTGGATAACTTGATGCTCATTAGCCAAACGAACCTCCAGAGATACTCTAGATTTGACGGATCACATTAACATCCAACGAGAAAGACAAAAGGACACGACAAAGCCATTAGTGAAACCTTGCAAGACAGTCGAAAGCAAGTGGAGGTTCTCGACAACCTCCACAGGCGATAGTTTTATTTGTTTTGTTTTTATCTTGAAGACGTTTGAACGCCAATCTAGTACCACTTTCCTTGCATGACTTGGATGTCAAGTTACTCAAGACGTCGTGGTTACGAATAAACCAGATTGAATGCTTAAAACTGAATAATGTGTATAACCTGCCTTGTTGTTACCCATGGTAAGGTTAGAGGTTATGAATTTGGTTTCACCAAAGGAATATATGGATTCAGCTACACCGAAGATTAACTCGGGCTAACCATTGTATAAACGACGTACTGAGGAGATCACCAGGGACTTTATTGTTACATTTTAAGGGATTGGATTTTCGGTAAATGGTCTGGTTCGGGTACGGGTGATGATGACTGTGAACATGTCTCGTAGGCTGTGAGGATTTTGATGAAATGTTATCAGAACAAAGCAAGATTACTGATTCTGAAACTAAGATTCCTAATTAGTTCATGATTCAGCAAAATGATTCTTATGTAACTAATTTCATGCGGATCTCTTCACAAGAAAGATGATCTATGACCTTATTAAATCATATTATGTTTGTTAAAGTAAGTAATTGCCTCAAACTTTCACCTTTCTTTTTTCGTGTACGACTCGATATTGGCCAATGATGACAGAGTTACATCCTCTTTACCTCTAGTAAACCATATATATAATAGTACAATGAATGGAACCTGTAACCTATCAGCTTTGAATCAGATTTGACATTGTATTATTCCTTATTGGAAATAATTCTTAATTAGAATAGCTGTGTTGATCCATTTGCCTTTGTTAACGTATAGAGTCTACACTATTTGTACCCAGTTGGTCCCATTACCTGAACTTCTGTGAGCAGGAGAGCGCTTCTACCTAATAGTACCAGTCAAACTATCCTTGTGGCTACTCTTCCACTTTATTTCTTTCTGACTGATTCATTACGTCACCTAAAATTCCAATATTTTTCCAGAGTGATGAGAAGAAGAATTGACTGTGTATATGTTTTGCATACTGACTGCCATTTAAGTTGTCTTCGTTCGTGTGTATATTCAGTTAACAACTACTTCCATCAAATCCTCTCGAAGTTTACGACGACTCCTTGCCTGTTGGAGATAATCAGTACTTCCAAAATATCACTCAAACGTCCTTACATTTATGAAAGTTTCCGGTGACAAGTCCTCACAAATTAGACTAAACTTAGGCCAAAAAAAGTGCAGAATATTATCATCTTTACAATGAGAGAAAATTGGTCATTGATCAAGGTCCACGGTGTAATTACGATAGTGATGGAAAAACCAACACGGTGAACATCTGTAACTTCCTCCTTATTCACTTGTTTTTGTTAACGCCTCTAAGTTGGTCGAGTATATGTAACGTCTGGTCCAAAACAGCACGAAGTTTGGAAAATAAAGTAATAGAATAGTCAAAGTCATACTTTCAATAATAAACGGAATGAAAATAAGCAAAACGGCAGAACCTGATAAGTTTTATCCGAGAACAATGGTAGAGGCGAAAATGCGATGATTAAGTTCTTACCTGACCTTTACAATAAGTTACTTGCAACGGGAAACGTTCCAGGTGAATGGAAGTTTGCTCATGTAACACCGATATTCAAAAAAGGGAATATGTCACCGCACGGAAATTATCGTCGTATTAACTAAACGATTGTGAAGAGGACCACCACATTATTAACGATTCTCAGCATTGTATTCGACGAAATCGTTCATGTCTAACAAATCTGCTTAGTCAACATGTAATATGAAGATAAAGTAATTGATGTTAACTATCTAGATTTTCAAAAAAACTTTCGATAAGGTTCAGCGTCAAAGGTTACTCGCAAAAATCAAGTCACACTGCACTGAATATTGTGTTCAGGTAGTCTTCCTACCTGAAAAACAAAAGCCATAGAATGGAAAGAGTGCACCATCGAGCTACCAGGATGGTTTCAAGACCGAGGAACAAATCGCACGAGTGCAGATTAAACGACTTAAATCTATTTAGCTGAGACAAGAGAAGGGTGAGAGGTGATCTAATACGAGTATTCACAATTATCAAAGGCTTAGATGATCTTGATCTATCAATCTACGTTAGACTTGATTCGTCTGATTTATTCGTAGTAATGGATACAAACTCGTGGGGAAACGTTTTATCTTGAATGAGGCAAAGTACTTTTACTTCAACAGGATTGTAAACATATGGAACGATTTGCCAATTAGAGTAGTTTAAAGCAGTAATCTAGATACGTTTAATAATAGAGTTGATAAATACTTCACTTCTACTTCACGACTTACATTATTTGAGAAGCCTTAGTAACAACGAGAATTTTCAGGTTATTCTCTTTGAATGATATGTACGCCTTCTAACTTTCACCACACTAATATGTGAGTTTCTGAATCTCTTCCACCATCACAAGCAGCCTGGAAAGGATCCAGTGGTCTGTTGCTGTTTGAATCCCTTTGTATTCCTTTCTAATCCTTTGTATAACGATGAAGGTAGAGATTCTGTAAGATCATTTTTACTGCATAATGGTTACTCCACTGCGTTGTCAACTCCAGCGGATCTGTTGCTTGCAACCGTTGTTGTAATTGCCGTTTACCGTTCGCGGAAAATCTTCCCCGTTGTCACAGTGAACGATGACTCACCATACTTTACACTAACCTAACTTTTTCATCTTCCAGCAGCGCAATTTACCATAATTATGCAATGTTTTAACTTCAGTGCTGCTTCCATTTCTTTGCGTAATCTGATGTTACGATTCTGACATAATTATGCAATCCCTTCAAGTTAAAGAATCGTGAGCCGCTGTACGGACGCGTACATAACGAAACCTCTTTTTGAGTCTTTAAGCGAACCAGAGAGCCAATACGAACCCCCCTAGGGGTATCTGGAATAGCCTCCTTGAAGCCTTAGCTCGGTGCTTCCTTGTATGAAGGCATCAGTGGCACTTGCTTACTCGCACAATTTTCCCTTCCTAGTCATGAGAGTCTAATGATATTCTATAAACAAATGGTATTATCGATGATGCGTAGGCATAGCAATGGGTTTCAACCCTATCTAAGGACCTTGAGGTTTGTGTGTACCCAGCATCTATGCTCAGTCAGTTGTTGTTAAGTGAACCCTTATTATGAGATGCCGCTCACTGGCTCACTTGAGCCGCCTCAAATAAGAAGACTTTGAGACAGTTGGGGGAATGTAAGCCAGCAGGGGAGATGAGCAGGATAATGAGGTTAACGTATGGTAAGATGAACTATGTAACTGGAGATTGTAGGATAATGGGGACACTGGAGGGTAAGAGTGAGAGTGTAGAGTTGGGGGAAAGTGTAAGGTAAGAGGGAGAGTGTATGGTAGCGGGAAGTGTAGGGTAGTGGGAACAGTGTAGGGTAGTGAGAAGAGTTTAGGGTAATAAGGAGAGTGTATGGCAGTGGTGAGAGTATAAAACAGTAGGAAGAGTGAAAGAAGAATGTCGGGGGTTTACTCTGAACAAAACCAATTACATAGAGAGAGAGAGAGAGAGAGAGAGAGAGAGAGAGAGAGAGAGAGAGAGAGAGACAGAATTAAACATATACCTGTTTTTATACTTTTACAGGAAATCGCCGTATAACCTTAATCCAATGAAGAGGAGGAAACGGGAAGGGAAAGAGAAGAACAGGAAACACGAAGGTAACCATATCTAAGAATGCGAGAAAATAAAGAGGGGAAAAAGAATATGAAATACCAACTTAACTACGTTGTTTCTGTATATAACCTGGCGTGAAGCTGCCCCAGGCAGGGAGCCTGAGTTGTATTTCACCCACACCTCCAGGCTAGCCAACAGCTCCATAATTACAGCTTGCATAATAGGTGAGTGGTAATGTGGCTTTGTGAGGGTAATGGTGGCTTTTGTGAGGGTTAATGTGGCTTTGTTGAGGATAATGTGGCATTGTGAGGGTAATGTGGCTTGTGGAGGGTAATGTGGCTTTGTGAGGATATGTAGCTTTGTGAGGATACTGTGGCTTTGTGAGGGTAATGAGGCTTTGTGAGGATATTGTGGCTTTGTGAAGATAATGTGGCTTTGTGGAGGGTAATGTGGCTTTGTGAGGGAATGTGGCTTTGTGAAGATAATGTGGCTTTGGTGAGGGTAATGTGGCTTAGTGAGGATAATGTGGCATTGTGAGGATAATGTAGGCTTTGTGAGGATAATGTAGCTTTGTGAGGGTAATGGTGGCTTTTGTGAGGGTAATGTGGCTTTGTGAAGATAATGTGCTTTGTGAGTGTAATGTGGCTTTGTGAGGGTACTGTGGCTTTGTGAGGAATAATGTGGCTTTGTGAGGATAATGTGGCTTTGTGAGGATAATGTGGCTTTGTGAGGATAATGTGGCTTTGTGAGGATAATGTGGCTTTGTGAGGGATAATGTGGCTTTGTGAGGATAATGTGGCTTTGTGAGGATAATGTGGCTTTGTGAGGATAATGTGGCTTTGTGAGGATAATGTGGCTTTGTGAGGATAATGTGGCTTTGTGAGGATAATGTGGCTTTGTGAAGGATAATGTGGCTTTGTGAGGATAATGTGGCTTTGTGAGGATAATGTGCTTTGTGAGGATAATGTGGCTTTGTGAGGATAATGTGGCTTTGTGAGGATATGTGGCTTTGTGAGGATAATGTGGCTTTGTGAGGATAATGTGGCTTTGTGAGGATAATGTGGCTTTGTGAGGATAATGTGGCTTTGTGAGGATAATGTGGCTTTGTGAGGTAATGTGGCTTTGTGAGGATAATGTGGCTTTGTGAGGGTAATGTGGCTTTGTGAGGGTAATGTGGCTTTGTGAGGTTAATGTGGCTTTGTGAGGATAATGTGGCTTTGTGAGGATAATGTGGCTTTGTGAGGGTAATGTGGCTTTGTGAGGTAATGTGGCTTTGTGAGGATAATGTGGCTTTGTGAGGTAATGTGGCTTTGTGAGGTAATGTGGCTTTGTGAGGATAATGTGGCTTTGTGAGGGTAATGTGGCTTTGTGAGGGTAATGTGCTTTGTGAGGGTAATGTGGCTTTGTGAGGATAATGTGGCTTTGTGAGGGATAATGTGGCTTTGTGAGGGTAATGTGGCTTTGTGAGGGTAATGTGGCTTTGTGAGGGTAATGTGGCTTTGTGAGGGTAATGTGGCTTTGTGAGGGTAATGTGGCTTTGTGAGGGTAATGTGGCTTTGTGAGGATAATGTGGCTTTGTGAGGATAATGTGGCTTTGTGAGGATAATGTGGCTTTGTGAGGGTAATGTGGCTTTGTGAGGTAATGTGGCTTTGTGAGGATAATGTGGCTTTGTGAGGGTAATGTGGCTTTGTGAGGGTAATGTGGCTTTGTGAGGGTAATGTGGCTTTGTGAGGGTAATGTGGCTTTGTGAGGTAATGTGGCTTTGTGAGGGTAATGTGGCTTTGTGAGGGTAATGTGGCTTTGTGAGGGTAATGTGGCTTTGTGAGGGTAATGTGGCTTTGTGAGGATAATGTGGCTTTGTGAGGGTAATGTGGCTTTGTGAGGGTAATGTGGCTTTGTGAGGGTAATGTGGCTTTGTGAGGGTAATGTGGCTTTGTGAGGATAATGTGGCTTTGTGAGGATAATGTGGCTTTGTGAGGGTAATGTGGCTTTGTGAGGGTAATGTGGCTTTGTGAGGGTAATGTGGCTTTGTGAGGATAATGTGGCTTTGTGAGGGTAATGTGGCTTTGTGAGGATAATGTGGCTTTGTGAGGGTAATGTGGCTTTGTGAGGATAATGTGGCTTTGTGAGGGATAATGTGGCTTTGTGAGGGTAATGTGGCTTTGTGAGGTAATGTGGCTTTGTGAGGTAATGTGGCTTTGTGAGGATAATGTGGCTTTGTGAGGATAATGTGGCTTTGTGAGGGTAATGTGGCTTTGTGAGGGATAATGTGGCTTTGTGAGGATAATGTGGCTTTGTGAGGGTAATGTGGCTTTGTGAGGATAATGTGGCTTTGTGAGGATAATGTGGCTTTGTGAGGGTAATGTGGCTTTGTGAGGATAATGTGGCTTTGTGAGGATAATGTGGCTTTGTGAGGATAATGTGGCTTTGTGAGGATAATGTGGCTTTGTGAGGATAATGTGGCTTTGTGAGGATAATGTGGCTTTGTGAGGATAATGTGGCTTTGTGAGGATAATGTGGCTTTGTGAGGGTAATGTGGCTTTGTGAGGGTAATGTGGCTTTGTGAGGATAATGTGGCTTTGTGAGGATAATGTGGCTTTGTGAGGATAATGTGGCTTTGTGAGGATAATGTGGCTTTGTGAGGATAATGTGGCTTTGTGAGGATAATGTGGCTTTGTGAGGATAATGTGGCTTTGTGAGGATAATGTGGCTTTGTGAGGATAATGTGGCTTTGTGAGGATAATGTGGCTTTGTGAGGATAATGTGGCTTTGTGAGGATAATGTGGCTTTGTGAGGATAATGTGGCTTTGTGAGGATAATGTGGCTTTGTGAGGGTAATGTGGCTTTGTGAGGATAATGTGGCTTTGTGAGGATAATGTGGCTTTGTGAGGATAATGTGGCTTTGTGAGGATAATGTGGCTTTGTGAGGATAATGTGGCTTTGTGAGGATAATGTGGCTTTGTGAGGATAATGTGGCTTTGTGAGGATAATGTGGCTTTGTGAGGATAATGTGGCTTTGTGAGGATAATGTGGCTTTGTGAGGATAATGTGGCTTTGTGAGGATAATGTGGCTTTGTGAGGGTAATGTGGCTTTGTGAGGATAATGTGGCTTTGTGAGGATAATGTGGCTTTGTGAGGATAATGTGGCTTTGTGAGGGTAATGTGGCTTTGTGAGGGTAATGTGGCTTTGTGAGGGTAATGTGGCTTTGTGAGGATAATGTGGCTTTGTGAGGGTAATGTGGCTTTGTGAGGGTAATGTGGCTTTGTGAGGGTAATGTAGGCTTTGTGAGGATAATGTGGCTTTGTGAGGGTAATGTGGCTTTGTGAGGATAATTTGGCTTTGTGAGGATAATGTGGCTTTGTGAGGATAATGTGGCTTTGTGAAGGTAATGTGGCTTTGTGAGGATAATGTGGCTTTGTGAGGGTAATGTGGCTTTGTGAGGGTAATGTGGCTTTGTGAGGGTAATGTGGCTTTGTGAGGATAATGTGGCTTTGTGAGGTAATGTGGCTTTGTGAGGGTAATGTGGCTTTGTGAGGATAATGTGGCTTTGTGAGGGTAATGTGGCTTTGTGAGGGTAATGTGGCTTTGTGAGGGTAATGTGGCTTTGTGAGGGTAATGTGGCTTTGTGAGGGTAATGTGGCTTTGTGAGGATAATGTGGCTTTGTGAAGGTAATGTAGCTTTGTGAGGGTAATGTGGCTTTGTGAGGATAATGTGGCTTTGTGAGGGTAATGTGGCTTTGTGAGGGTAATGTGGCTTTGTGAGGGTAATGTGGCTTTGTGAGGGTAATGTAGCTTTGTGAGGGTAATGTGGCTTTGTGAGGATAATGTGGCTTTGTGAGGATAATGTGGCTTTGTGAGGGTAATGTGGCTTTGTGAGGATAATGTGGCTTTGTGAGGGTAATGTGGCTTTGTGAGGATAATGTGGCTTTGTGAGGGTAATGTGGCTTTGTGAGGATAATGTGGCTTTGTGAGGATAATGTGGCTTTGTGAGGGTAATGTGGCTTTGTGAGGATAATGTGGCTTTGTGAGGGTAATGTGGCTTTGTGAGGATAATGTGGCTTTGTGAGGATAATGTGGCTTTGTGAGGGTAATGTGGCTTTGTGAGGGTAATGTGGCATTGTGAGGATAATGTGGCTTTGTGAGGATAATGTAGCTTTGTGAGGGTAATGTGGCTTTGTGAGGATAATGTGGCTTTGTGAGGATAATGTAGCTTTGTGAGGATAATGTGGCTTTGTGAGGATAATGTAGCTTTGTGAGTGTAATGTGGCTTTGTGAGGATAATGTAGCTTTGTGAGTGTAATGTGGCTTTGTGAGGGTAATGTGGCTTTGTGAGGATAATGTGGCTTTGTGAGGATAATGTAGCTTTGTGAGGATAATGTGGCTTTGTGAGGGTAATGTGGCTTTGTGAGGATAATGTGGCTTTGTGAGGATAATGAGCTTTGTGAGGATAATGTGGCTTTGTGAGGGTAATGTGGCTTTGTGAGGATAATGTGGTTTTGTGAGGATAATGTGGCTTTGTGAGGATAATGTGGCTTTGTGAGGGTAATGTGGCTTTGTGAGGATAATGTAGCTTTGTGAGGATAATGTGGCTTTGTGAGGATAATGTGGCTTTGTGAGGATAATGTAGCTTTGTGAGGATAATGTGGCTTTGTGAGGGTAATGTGGCTTTGTGAGGATAATGTAGCTTTGTGAGGATAATGTGGCTTTGATAGGGTAATGTGGCTTTGTGAGGATAATGGGCTTTGTGAGGATAATGTGGCTTTGTGAGGGTAATGTGACTTTGTGAGGATAATGTGGCTTTGTGAGGATAATGTGGCTTTGTGAGGATAATGTGGCTTTGTGAGGGTAATGTTGCTTTGTGAGAGTAATGTGGCTTTGTGAGGATAATGTGGCTTTGTGAGGGTAATGTGGCTTTGTGAGGGTAATGTGGCTTTGTGAGGATAATGTGGCTTTGTGAGGATAATGTGGCTTTGTGAGGGTAATGTGGCTTTGTGAGGATAATGTGGCTTTGTGAGGGTAATGTGGCTTTGTGAGGATAATGTGGCTTTGTGAGGGTAATGTGGCTTTGTGAGGGTAATGTGGCTTTGTGAGGATAATGTGACTTTGTGAGGGTAATGTGGCATTGTGAGGATAATGTGGCTTTGTGAGGATAATGTGGCTTTGTGAGGGTAATGTGGCTTTGTGAGGATAATGTGGCTATGTAATGAGAGTTTGGCTTTCGGGGGTGAAGTATGTTGGGAGTGGGGCTTTTTTTTTTGACACCGTAGCTTTATGAGGAGCATGTGACTTTGTGCGGAAAGTGCGAGATTATATGAAATTTGCGAGGTATTAGGGAGAGGGTAGTATGGGATGGGGGAGGGAGCAGGGTGAGAGGAAGAGCGTAGGACCCTGGGAAGAGTGGGTGGGTGGTCAGGTTGCGGGGTGGCGTAGAGAGAGTAGAACAGCGGGGGAGGATATGGAGAGGTTCGGAGAGTCGGATTGATAGGTTGTGTGGTGCGGTGAGGGGAATGGAGGGGAGTGGGGGAGGAGTGTGTGAGTGTAGAGCGTTTGGGAGAGTCGCAATGGAGGGGAGAATGACGGGTGGTAGTGAAGATGGCAAAGCTAGGGAGAGTATGAAGGTTCGTCGATACTCTCCCCCGGGGAGAGAGAGAGAGAGAGAGAGAGAGAGAGAGAGAGAGAGAGAGAGAGAGAGAGAGAGAGAGAGAGAGAGAGACTGGGAGAGCAGAGAGAATGGAGGAAGTGTCAAGGGGTAAAGTAAATCGGGGGGGGGAGAATGGCTAGAGGTAAGTAAGTAGCGGGGAGGATAAATTGTTCGGAGGGAATTGACGAGGAGGTGGAGGGCGCAGCTGCTGCCGTGGTTCATGGTGTGGAGTGATCAACATTGCCGCCAGGATTACCAGAGGGAGGGGAGTAGGGGGAGATGGCAAGTGAGGAAAAAGAAAGTAGAGGGTAGAACTATATATATATATATAATGCCCTCCAACAGCAGGGATTCGAACCTCATACCATTTGCGTGGTCTCTGGGTACGCTGGTTATGCCTGCCGAGAGGTCGGCGTACCCAGCTACAACGGAAATAGCGAGAGGTTCATAGGCACTACGTTTGTGTGTGTAAAATATGTATATATATATATATATATATATATATATATATATAGAGAGAGAGAGAGAGAGAGAGAGAGAGAGAGAGAGAGAGAGAGAGAAACGTACACAGTGACAAAATGTCATATACACAGAGAGCATATGTGGCTAGCCTGTAATATGGTTACCTGGATCATGACAAAAAAAAAAAAAGTATCGTCTTTGGCTATTTCATATTTCGTCAGCAATAACTTACAGACGAGGAAAAGAGAAAATATTTCTGAGGGGGATCACTTATTATTGCATTCATGATATTTCCAGGCAGCTTATTACGGATCTCAAACACGGTATTTGGGAAGCATTTCCTACACTGGTGTGAAAAGTTTCTCCTTTAAACTCGAACAGTTTCTGAATATGACGGGCGTTTGTGTAGTTTGATCAGAGTATCTGTTTCGATGTATATCAAAGGAAGTATGACGGTTCTAATGATATCTTATTACCACATACGTGTGACTAGACCAATATATATATATATATATATATATATATATATATATATATATATATATATATATATATATATATATATATATATATATATATATATATATATATCTATATCAGTACTTGGTCACTTGTTATTTGCTCGTCGATTCATCCCTATTTTATGACTGTATTCTAATCAATCTATTTTTCCAATTTCCCAAATCGTCCAAGTTTTTTCTTTCACTTCGACCAATTATCGCGTCAGACAGACTACAACGGGTGGTGGTAGCAGGCCGTCCCCATCCGACCAGGGCATAATAATCAGGCATAGTTAACAAGGCTTTGGTCACCTAAATCTGGAAAGCAGTAATTACGTTCTTCATCAACTTCTCATTCAGTATTTATAAAAATCAGCTTCCCATTAAGCCCGCAGTGGAAACAAATACAAGTTAGATTACACAGCAATCAAAACTAAATTACTTCCATGCATTTTAGAAACAAATTCGTACAAGACATCAATTATGGAGCGACGGACGGCGAAAAGTCGGAAGCCTGCCCGACACTAGAGATGCCGTACGTTCGGTGGGAACACTAGCAGTGTGAGGGAGGTCCAAAGCCAGAGAAAAGAAAGAGAGGGAAAAGAAAGTCACAATATTAGTCTTTCTCCGTATCAAGACGTACCATAACACTGAGAAAGAAATAAACCTCCAACCGCAGGGAGAGTGAGAGAGAGGGAGGGAGGGAGCGGTGTGAGGGAAAAACCCCAGCGTCGTGTGCTATTTGATCCTCCACCATTTGAGGGAATATTAATTGGAGTCACGCGGGGAACTCGACACCCGCCGGCAGGCTAGTCCTCGACTCGCCCAGGCGCCACCTCTCGTATTGGGAGAAACATTTAATTCCTCCAACGCCCTTGTTCGGAAATATACAAAACCCATCAAGATCAGACCGAGACTCACCATTTGTAGTATACACATACCGCCCGGTAATATCCGGTAAAAATCTCCGGTGTAAAATACAGAAAAACATAATTGTTATCCGGCTACTCCGCTTTGGCGTCTTGGCTGAACTTTTAAAATTGCACGTGAAAGTCTACACTCTCGCGAAGAACACGAGGTGAGACAATACACTTCTTTTCCTATCGGGATTTATTTTCCTAATGAAGTTCCTCCCCCGAGGGAAATCTTGGATATTCAAATTACTAATCTCCACAATGGAGCTCTCCACATGCATTATTACTTTGTGAGGAGCGCCAACGCTGAAGATTTAGGCACAGCCTTCAAGGGGGTGGGGGAAGTTGTTGTTGGCTCGGCGCAACAATTTCTTCATCTCCTCATGCAAGATTCCTATGATCAACGAATCTAAATCTTCTTACATGATACAAAACCAATCGATTAAACTCCAGAGCATATGAATAACGAGAAAGATAACCAGTTTGTGCATAAAACGCGCTTTAAAGAAAATGTAATAAAGTTTGCTTTTGTTTCAATGATAATAAGTCTTTATTGAGTGGTATTTTTTTTTTAGATAGAATACGATATTTTTGGAATAAAACACACTAGCCCCTGTCCACCGTACTGAGGAAGACCAAACCTGGTGCGCCCAGTTTGAAATTTCAGACTAACATGGGTTGCCCCGGATTGGCTAGGCCAGCAGTACCTCTTTTTCTTTAAAAGTTTCGCTGATGATTTCCAACCCCAAACTAAAATCTTACAACGTTTTATCCTCGTGTATAAAAACCATAAATTATTGTAACATTCCGGTGGGTTTCAAGGGCAAAGATCCTCTAACCAATGTAGTGATGTCAGCGAGCGCCAAAAGGCTCGTAATGTTACTAGCGCCTACTACAGGCACCTGTTCAGCGTGAATATTAGGGCATGAGAGCCATAACAGAAAACGTAAGACAACAGAAAATCACTTACACGTTAGTGATGGTGTTGACGTTACATGTTGCCGATTAGGATTAAACGACTTTCGCTTGTAAACCACTTAATGCGTTTGTGATGTTTGTGAGTTACTGCAAAGCTTCACTTAGTGTCTAACGACGGTAACGTTAAAATGCAACATTCTCAGACAACTGACGTAATCCTCAATGAGCCAGCGTTTGATACCAGGAAGTTAGATCTCACATTATACATGAATGAACGAGTACTTGATTCTGTCCTGGTGAATATGTCTATTTGTCAGATCTCCAATATTCTACCTGGTGTGTGCCCACGACCTCTTCAGCCGAGTCACTCCAACTATCTCAATGAAATCATATATATATACGATATATATGTGAATGAGAGTAAATGTGAATAAGAGCAAGGTTATTAGGTACAGTAGGGTTGAGGGTCAAGTCAATTGAGAGGTAAGTTTGAATGGAGAAAAACTGGAGGAGGTAAAGTGTTTTAAATATCTGGGAGTGGATCTGGCAGCGGATGGAACCATGGAAGCGAAAGTGAATCATAGGGTGGGGGAGGGGGCGAAAATCCTGGGAGCCTTGAAGAATGTGTGGAAGTCGAGAGCATTATCTCGGAAAGCAAAAATGGCTATGTTTGAAGGAATAGTGGTTCCAACAATGTTGTATGGTGCGAGGCGTGGGCTATGGATAGAGTTGTGCGCAGGAGGGTGGATGTGCTGGAAATGAGATGTTTGAGGACAATGTGTGGTATGAGGTTGTTTGATCGAGTAAGTAATGTAAGGGTAAGAGAGATGTGTGGAAATAAAAAGAGCGTGGTTGAGAGAGCAGAAGAGGGTGTTTTGAAATGGTTTGGGCACATGGAGAGAATGAGTGAGGAAAGATTGACCAAGAGGATATATGTGTCGGAGGTGGAGGGAACGAGGAGAAGTGGGAGACCAAATTGGAGGTGGAGAGATGGAGTGAAAATGATTTTGAGTGATCGGGGCCTGCACATGCTGGAGAGTGAAAGGCGAGCAAGGAATAGAGTGAATTGGTTCGATGTGGTATACCGGGGTTGACGTGCTGTCAGTGGAGAGAATCAGGGCATGTGAAGCGTCTGGGGTAAACCATGGAAAGTTGTGTGGGGCCTGGATGTGGAAAGGAAGCTGTGGTTTCGGGCATTATTGCATGACAGCTAGAGACTGAGTGTGAACGAATGTGGCCTTTGTTGTCTTTTTTTAGCGCTACCTCGCACACATGAGGGGGGAGGGGGATGGTATTCCATGTGTGGCGAGGTGGCGATGGGAATGAATAACGGCAGACAGTGTAAATTGTGTGCATGGGTATACATGTATGTGTCTGTGTGTGTATATATATGTGTACATTGAGATGTATAGGTATGTATATTTGCGTGTGTGGACGTGTACGTATATACATGTGTATAGGGGTGGGTTGGGCCATTTCTTTCGTCTGTTTCCTTGCGCTACCTCGCAAACGCGGGAGACAGCGACAAAGCAAAATAAATGAAAATAAATATATATATATATATATATATATATATATATATATATATATATATATATACATATATATTGGAAATGATCACAATTTTGCGCGTGATCAAGATATTCCTATGAGTCCACGGGGAAAATGAAACACGTAAAGTACCCAAATGGCGTCCTAGCTTCGTCTCTTCGATGTATATCAACTGACTGTTATATTTCTCTCTTGTGTCACCCCTGATGATGTGATTATTAAACGAAAGAGCACTTGGGAACGTTTCGTGTTTCATTTTCCCCGTGGACTCATAGGAATATATATATATATATATATATATATATATATATATATATATATATATATATATATATATATATATATATATATTGGAAAGGATCCTAGCTACGTCTCTTCGTTGTATATCAACTGACTGCTGTATTTCTCTCTTGTATCTCCCCTGATGGTGTGATTGTTACACGAAAGTGCACTTGGGAACTTATCGTGTTTCATTTTTCCTGTGGACTCATGGGAATATATATATATAGGGGAGAAAGAATACTTCCCACGTATTCCCTGCGTGTCGTAGAAGGCGACTAAAAGGGGAGGGAGCGGGGGGCTGGAAATCCTCCCCTCTCTTTTTTTTTTTAGTTTTCCAAAAGAAGGAACAGAGAAGGGGGCCAGGTGAGGATATTCCCTCAAAGGCCCTGTCCTCTGTTCTTAACGTTACCTCGCTAACACGGGAAATGGCGAATAGTTTGAAAGAAAAGAAAAAAGAAATATATATATATATATATATATATATATATATATATATATATATATATATATATATATATATATATATGCAAAGTGAGAGGGTTAGGGAAAATGATTTGGTAAACAGAGAAGATGTAGTGAAAGCTTTGCGGAAGATGAAAGCCGGCAAGGCAGCAGGTTTGGATGGTATTGCAGTGGAATTTATTAAAAAAGGGGGTGACTGTATTGTTGACTGGTTGGTAAGGTTATTTAATGTATGTATGACTCATGGTGAGGTGCCTGAGGATTGGCGGAATGCGTGCATAGTGCCATTGTACAAAGGCAAAGGGGATAAGAGTGAGTGCTCAAATTACAGAGGTATAAGTTTGTTGAGTATTCCTGGTGAATTATATGGGAGGGTATTGATTGAGAGGGTGAAGGCATGTACAGAGCATCAGATTGGGGAAGAGCAGTGTGGTTTCAGAAGTGGTAGAGGATGTGTGGATCAGGTGTTTGCTTTGAAGAATGTATGTGAGAAATACTTAGAAAAGCAAATGGATTTGTATGTAGCATTTATGGATCTGGAGAAGGCATATGATAGAGTTGATAGAGATGCTCTGTGGAAGGTATTAAGAATATATGGTGTGGGAGGAAAGTTGTTAGAAGCAGTGAAAAGTTTTTATCGAGGATGTAAGGCATGTGTACGTGTAGGAAGAGAGGAAAGTGATTGGTTCTCAGTGAATGTAGGTTTGCGGCAGGGGTGTGTGATGTCTCCATGGTTGTTTAATTTGTTTATGGATGGGGTTGTTAGGGAGGTAAATGCAAGAGTCTTGGAAAGAGGGGCAAGTATGAAGTCTGTTGGGGATGAGAGAGCTTGGGAAGTGAGTCAGTTGTTGTTCGCTGATGATACAGCGCTGGTGGCTGATTCATGTGAGAAACTGCAGAAGCTGGTGACTGAGTTTGGTAAAGTGTGTGGAAGAAGAAAGTTAAGAGTAAATGTGAATAAGAGCAAGGTTATTAGGTACAGTAGGGTTGAGGGTCAAGTCAATTGGGAGGTGAGTTTGAATGGAGAAAAACTGGAGGAAGTGAAGTGTTTTAGATATCTGGGAGTGGATCTGGTAGCGGATGGAACCATGGAAGCGGAAGTGGATCATAGGGTGGGGGAGGGGGCGAAAATTCTGGGGGCCTTGAAGAATGTGTGGAAGTCGAGAACATTATCTCGGAAAGCAAAAATAGGTATGTTTGAAGGAATAGTGGTTCCAACAATGTTGTATGGTTGCGAGGCGTGGGCTATGGATAGAGTTGTGCGCAGGAGGATGGCTGTGCTGGAAATGAGATTTTTGAGGACAATGTGTGGTGTGAGGTGGTTTGATCGAGTGAGTAACGTAAGGGTAAGAGAGATGTGTGGAAATAAAAAGAGCGTGGTTGAGAGAGCAGAAGAGGGTGTTTTGAAGTGGTTTGGGCACATGGAGAGGATGAGTGAGGAAAGATTGACCAAGAGGATATATGTGTCGGAGGTGGAGGGAACAAGGAGAAGAGGGAGACCAAATTGGAGGTGGAAAGATGGAGTGAAAAAGATTTTGTGTGATCGGGGCCTGAACATGCAGGAGGGTGAAAGGAGGGCAAGGAATAGAGTGAATTGGAGCGATGTGGTATACCGGGGTTGACGTGCTGTCAGTGGATTGAATCAAGGCATGTGAAGCGTCTGGGGTAAACCATGGAAAGCTGTGTAGGTATGTATATTTGCGTGTGTGGACGTATGTATATACATGTGTATGCGGGGGGGTGGGCCATTTCTTTCGTCTGTTTCCTTGCGCTACCTCGCAAACGCGGGAGACAGCGACAAAGTATAAAAAAAAAAAAATATATATATATATATATATATATATATATATATATATATATATATATATATATATATATATATATATATATATACTTAGAAATAAGAAAATAGACTTCAAGCAAAGGAATTTATTGTTAAGAAAGATCTGATTCGTTTTACCTCTCAATCTTTAGAAGATTGAAATATGTAAAGAGCCTTCAAACCAGATCAATAAGATATGCCACAATTAACACATCCTCCAGATACCTGCCTTCGTGAGGCTTTCATGTAGTAGTTGTATGAGCCTGTAATTAATATCACCACGGTAGGTTACTCCTCAAAGAACAGTTCGCCATTTTATGAAATTACAGGTAATCTAGATAACAGATGCGTCCCAGGAGAGTAGCTGCTCTTATATCATTTAGAATATTCGGAAAATCAGTTGTTGAAAATACTCACTAAGAGCTAACATAAAGGGTGAGTATGACAATAGATACGGAATGGTAAAAATAAGACGTACGATGGGAAGCCTTTTTTAATGGTGCTAGTCGGAGACTTCCTTGCTATGTCTCCCTCTCTGTGTGGGGGAAAAAATGTTGTTTTTACCATGATTCTTTTCTTCCTCCTCCTCATCCTCCTCCCCCTTCCTCCCTTCTTCTTTCAAACAATCTGGATTTTGCGCCAATCTTTCACTTTACTGATGCCTCACTTGCTAGTAGATGATTGCTGGCATTCAAAACAAAAACACAGTCTTACATTACACTCGATAGTACGTAAATCTCACATTCTTTCCTCGTGATTTTGATTTTGTCCTGCTTACAATTATACCTATAACTCGAAGTATGCTCGAATATTGTTCCTCTGGCACTGAATAGGAACTGTGCCACTGGTCGGGGAGGGCTGTATGGTTCCCAGGGCCCCGATTTTAAAGTCATCAAGCAACCGGGACTCATTCCACCTCTACCAACACTGGAACTTGACGTAGCTGTTTCTCTATCCAGTTCTGCCACATCCACAATCCTCAAATCCAACCTCCCCTGTGTTGAACACCTCCTGTCTACATCCTCCCTTTATCAGCTTCTTAAAACTTAAAGTCCCATGGCTACCTCTCCCACGGCTGAGGAAGGTATTTGCACTTATTGTGTTGTATAGAGACATTGCTCGTCTCATAGATCATTAACTTTGCTTTATGTTTTATGTCACCCCTCCTCTCCCTCCTCCTTCCCTTCCTCTGACTACAAATAAAATTCTTCGTCTATTTGTCTGCCTGGCACGAAGCGATGCTTTCCTCACATTCAAGCGATGACGTCCTTTATGCAAGGAAATTCAGAGTACATCACAAAGATTGGTTAGGTTCTTCAGCACTTCAGCTCATATTCTTCAACGACGTTTGAGAACATGTTGGTCATAACTTTTCCTCGGCATAGCCTTTTTATCTGCCATCTGTGACTGCGTTCTTTTCCTTATCTTAGCTTCAGGTACTGCACAAAGTAAATCTGGCTGTTCATCATGCTAGGTTTCTGACGCCGTTACCCGCTAGCAATATATACTGTGCGTCATCACGCCACGATTTCTTTTTCCATATTTCTCAAACCAGTTCTCCAATTAGTCAGTCGCTGATTTTACCAAGCATCCTAACCACGTAATTAGCTATCTGCACTGCATGGGGAGGCAACTTTACACTCGTTGGAACCCCCATCTCCTGAACTCTCTCTCTCTCTCTCTCTCTCTCTCTCTCTCTCTCTCTCTCTCTCTCTCTCTCTCTCTCTCTCCTGTCATATAACTTTTTGAAATTCTTTATGGTGTCAGCATTTCCTGTTTCCCCATTCACTTTATTCATGCGCTACTCTTACACTGCAAAAGCACTTCTCTCTGTGTGTGTGTGTGTGTGTGTGTGTGTGTGTGTGTGTGGTGAGTGTGGGTGGGTGTGTGTGCACGGCAATTTCAAAGCAATTATGTCTCTCAGCTGCAGAGGGCCAAGCCCAGGTAATCAATCCAGAGGGCGGCATGTTCCTCTCACTCTGCCTTGAATGGTCGTGTGGGTACGAAGGTCGACTGACACAACCCTGGCCACATTAACCTTTCCAGGAATGGAAGAAACGAACGGGATACAGGTGGGACGATGGAATGGACATGAACAGCCACCGCGCAATGTACAGCATCTGATATCGTAAGTCAGGTACCACGATTCTATTTCTAAATTTCATGAAATCGAGTTCAAAGTCCCTTTTCTTTTTTTTTGCACCTGCTGAGCCAGGTCATTAACTTCTTGTAATTACATAAATCAGGTGACGATTAAAAGCCATGAGATCAACTTCTTACGATGACCTTTGGAACAGGACTTCGTCTGTTAATTTGACGAAGTATTTTTCTTTTACTTGGAGAGGTTAGGTCAGATCGAATCGTGTCAGATCAGGGTCAAATCAAATGCAACTCCATTATACCCAAGGGTTACAGCGGGGAGTAATGGTTTAGTCATGTATGGAGGTACACTGTGGTTCACTGCCCTGGGTCATCATCAGTCATACATGGAAATACACTCGTTCGCAGGGTTGGGTGGGATACGTCACTAAACGCAAGGTCGAAAATATTTGGTCATTAATTAGCTTATTGTGCCTGACGTCATCCAAATATAATGTCAGGGGGATTTATCGTTGTTTACTGCAGCTAAACTATTTGTCTCTTTTATTTCATCGATCCTTTTCTTTCTATCCATTTTCTATCAACATGGCTGATCTTTTTTTTTCTGTGTATACTTTCAACGTCCGATTGTTATTCTTTTCTGCCATTTCTTTACTCAGTTGAACATTTTGTTTGTTTTGCTTGTTTTCATCTTGGTTAAGTATCTCTCCTGTTTCACTTCTTTCCCTCGACAGACAGGGACGAGACATCTTCCATGGACGCCATGCACATGGATCATAACACTTTCAACATGAAGTCATGCAAGAAAGTCTTGAGGTCACAGAGAATCTGTGATGCAACAATATCTCTCACAGATTAGGTTTTCTATCCGTCTGAAAGATGATGGCCTTTGTTAGTCTTTCAGGCCAAGCTCTGGCGCCTTCGCATCCTCTTGTCTTTGATACTGAGGTATACACGGTGGAAAAGAAATAAAAAGTATCTTCCTAGATGGATCCGATGAATTTCGAAATGATCAATACTGCTCGTGTTGTCTTGGTAAAGTTGGTAAGTGTGAATGTGAGGCGAATTTCCGAATAATAATGGTAGCCCCACTTTATACTTATTTCCGTCGAAATGTGAAATTAATTTGACGTTGATTATCGCAAATGGCAGGAAACGTCGCTACCAATCGATATATCATAATATCACGAAAGCAAGGCTAACACACACCAATGCGAGCATTTTCTCAAAATCCTTCGTCTGTAGTGTCATATTGTTTCACAAAAAAAGTGTTAATATTTTTTTTTCTTTTTTACCATGCATACCTTCAAAATAACCTGAGGCAGTTGGATTGTCTAATCTCGTATGAGTGCCTACGTCCTTAGTACCTACACCCAAAATATGAGGTCTCTACGTAACTTAGTGCCTAAATTCTTGCTTAGGTTCTAAAGTACGTACACCCTAATTTTGGGGTCTGCGCGTAAGATCTACGGTTCAACCGTGAAAGAGCAACAATAGATGAACACACACTTCAAGGCCAACGTGAGGTATTTTCAATACTTGCCCAGGATCTGAAGTACCTACACTCAAAACTTAGGGCCTCTAGGTGGTACGATTCGGCCGTGAAAGAGTAATGTACAAACTCACTGAAACTAGGGAATAATCATTGGATATATCCAACCCCAAAGGTCGGAAAGTGTTCGTGAATCAGGAAACCTGTTTCCTCAGTGGCGCAGATGCCACGTGAAGGAAAGGAAGACTGCTTCACACAGCATGTTAGGGAAAAAAGCGGTAAAAAGTAATTTTCATTTCATGGAATCACTCAATGTAAAACAGCCTATGGGAATAGAGTGCTATAGTTAAGATAATGACACAGTAAACCCGTAATGTATAGAAAAATAGTGGACAAAAGGGATACCGCGGTTACTGGAACCCGTTTTTCTTATAAATAGAAAGTTTTGTGCTTTACTTTCACCAAAGAGCTGATGCACATTTTCAGCGCTGGTCACACACTAATCAACCTAGTAACTTGTCAACAATCGAATCATCACGAATAATACAAATCAGATCGTCTCATGATCACTATAGAGACACACATTCACCACTATTCTACACCTGCCCCTTTACCCTGTATCTTAACTAACTACAGTAATAGATGAAAAATAAAAAGACAGTGTCGACGACCATCATACTTGTGGATGAAGAATATGTTGATACACAATCCTTACTGGAGAGAGAGTAGCGCAAGACGTCCACACTAACATACTCCATCAACGGGCAGCGGCCGGTGTCACTATATCTAGAAAGGTCAACGATAAGACTACAAAATAGAGGGAATGAATAACTCGTACCTACATTATGCATGGCATAAATGCCGTCCCCCGTAGCATGGGGAAGAAAAGCCATCTGACGAGCGAATCACGGGAGAGAATGTTGGCTCGAAGAGATGTCAGTCCACCTAAACACATGACAAAGTTCGTGTATTCATCAAGAGTTTGCCATCATGCTGACAGAGACTACACTGATATCATGTGACATCGCCGATTCTCTCATAAAAATTCCAATTTGGGTTTTGAAGAAACCTGCGGAGATTTCTTATCGTCCCCTCGCAGGTCCAACAAAACTGACCGTTGCCAATGTACTATCTGGACTTGGCGACATGATGGAGTTGTCCTCACATGAGTTTTTCTCTCTCTCTCTCTCTCTCTCTCTCTCTCTCTCTCTCTCTCTCTCTCTCTCTCTCTCTCTCTCTCTTTGCATCTTTTTTTTTCGCGAGTGTGAACTTTGCATGCGACTCCTACAAACGACCGTCTATCGGAGATACTGAGCCAGTGGATTTAGGAGCACACATACCGAAGTCGTTATCTCCCACCCTAAGTAGAAGCCTCCGAAAGATTTCAATGCTGCAATAAAGTCAGTAAAGCTCAATTTACGACTGCCCCTAATTTTTTTTTTTTCCCCACATTACCCTATACGGGAGGGACGGAGGATCACCATACATCGAGCTGATCCGATCGCACAATGAAATGGCAGGACTGGAGAACTGGGCATAATACCAGCGCGAGGTAAAAGACGATCAAACCCAGATGGCTGGAGATCCTAAGTCCCGGCAACCCACCGTCAGGAGGACGCTGACACCCGGCTGACGTGGCATGTCACAGGCACTAGTACGCGTCGACGTATCAAGATGGTAGCATTTTCCTCATCTCAGCTCTTCTAATGGTGACATTCTTGTTCCTCTGCCCACACCCCACCACCTGCCTACCATCTGTTATATGGCCAGAGGTTGGGTGGTGTAGACGCCAAGACAACCGGCGCTACCCTATAAACGTCGGACTACGAAGTATGTGGTGGTGCAATCTCGAGACTACATTACCTTCATGGCATGAGACTCTACAGTGAGGTTTCAGCGGGAGTGCAAAGGTAAGGTCTTTTCCTGGCACTGACTGAGGAGACCTCGGAGTTTAAAGAAGCAATCTCAGAGTTTGGAGAATCTTTCTACAAATAACAAATAAAGAGCAGAAACCTTCCTTGTGTAATTTGTAAGGAAAACACAGATTCGCATGATGAACAAAAGCTGAAAATACACGATATTACCATAAAGATCCAGTTCTCGGCAGCTTCACAGAGTCACGATCAAACATTCAAGCAATATACCACCTTGAAAAACCTATGTGTCCCCTCGAAGAACTGCAGCGTGCAACTCTTAGAAAGGGACGTCAGTGTAGAAGAATGGGACAACACCGGAATCATAACTCTTGGATGCAAATGACAATGGTTGAGTCATTATGTGATTTAGTGGCTTGAGGGAAGACTATCATTAAGTGGTTTGAGGGAGCACGCATCCCAGATGACGTATTTCCAAGACACCTACAGTCGACACAAATCTTGGAGTGACACGTGAGTACAAGGATCACGTCATTTACTACACCTGCTGTAATGAAATGATGATTCAGCAAGCGAATCATAAATGTGTTCTCTGTTTCTTCACTTACTTTTACCAGGTATTCTACACGATCAGACTGAAGCCAGCGAGTAGAGAGGAATCTGTATCTCAAAGATAATTCTGTGCCCCATCACGGAAAAACATAGTACCCTTTTTCTTCGTAAAATATCGATGGCTTGATGAAAGAAAGCAGGAGACAAGATCTCTCCCTGCATAATGTAGTGACGCCACCGTGTGCGAAGGAATCCACGTGCGGGGGTTGAGGTAATATCTGAAGTGATCTGCCCACGAACCACGATCCAGGAACAAATTGTCTTAGACGTGAAGAATCAATTCAAACTAACAATTTTCTACATTGATATGAGTGTTCAAAATGTTGATATACATAAATTGATAGTAAACTATATATAACATACGTCAGAATAGGTATTCAATATATATATTATCCCTGGGGATAGAGGAGAAAGAATACTTCCCACGTATTCCCTGCGTGTCGTAGAAGGCGACTAAAAGGGAAGGGAGCGGGGGGCTGAAAATCTTCCCCTTTCATTTTTTTTTTTTCCAAAGGAAGGAACAGAGGAGGGAGCCGGGTGATGATGTTTCCTCAGGGGCCCAGTCCTCTGTTCTTAACGCTACCTCGCTGAGGCGGGAAATGGCGAATAGTATAAAAAAAAAAAATAAATATATATATATATATATATATATATATATATATATATATATATATATATATATATATATATATATATATATATATGAAATACATATTCGTTAGCGAGGTAGCGTTAAGAGCAGAGGACTGAGCCCAAAAGGGAAATTCCTTGGTAACCCATCTGACGGAAATCTATGCACAGGTTTACCTTATTGATAACTTTATCTTAACACTCTAAATCCAAGGGGCGCTATTCATTTGGTAAATCGATACAATCAAAATGAATTTTACAGCTTTTCGTATAAGTGACATCGGTTTTCAGATTTCGAATAAGATTCTGATTCGATTAGCACCATCCAACCCTATGACATATCAGGCATGCTAAAGTATCCCACCTACTGATATAGGAGCAAGATTTCTGTACATCATCACAGACTCTATTCCCAATTTTCTTTAGGTGGATCAGGCAAAAAGGGTGAAGAAAAGGTTGGACGAGCCCCCTAATGACAAGGATCCTGCCAGGTATGGGACCTAGC
Organism: Panulirus ornatus; assembly: GCF_036320965.1. Lineage (NCBI taxonomy): Eukaryota > Metazoa > Arthropoda > Malacostraca > Decapoda > Palinuridae > Panulirus > Panulirus ornatus. The sequence continues at coordinate 51,595,620 of NC_092235.1, read as the reverse complement.
GAATCAAAGCGAAACATTTACTTTCACAGTTACATAAATGACTCCTTTTTTCACTATATACACTACGTTAGTTTACCCAAGAGGACCAACGTCCTCATTCATACTTCCTCCACACACAAACCTCGTCGATTGTATACGATCTCCAAATTCAGCTTCTACCGCCTTCACACGAAGTATCCGTTGCCCAAATCAATTTTCACCGTTCATTTATCCTTCTACTCCCACGGTCTGCCTCTCTTTGTACCTTCGACTGGACTGCTTTATGTCTTCTTGACCAATCAATCGTCAACCGTGGGTTTTACGAATGACTCTACCATCCTAAAAGACTTTCATCCATTCGCCTTTCTTATAATGATTTATTCATACCACAAATCCTCATCTTCATTCATTATTCTATCTCTCCTCCTAATTCCAGCTACCCTCGGCAAGCTATCCATCTCCACTGCTTCCATTTTTATATATTCATTTACTCATCTCCATTTTTTTTATATTTATTTACACATTTCCTCCTTTATCCAATTCATATAATGGTTGCATTTTGGCCAAAGGTTGATTGGTGCATGGGGAGAAGCGCAGGAGCTTTGGAAGAATACATAAAAATGTGAGGAATCGTTAATTAATCCATAAAGGGGAACACCTCGTTTGTGGAAGCGATTGGGCTTGTGATTCCTCCGAGGCAGCCAATCAGACCAGAGACAGCTGCGTGGGGGAGCAGTGTGTGGAGCCGCGGGTTGGGGGAACCGGTCTTTTTATGGGTAAAACACCGCTCCAAGTTGTTTTCTGCTCCACTGATGCAGAGCTACGCTTCTGTGTTGTGGCAGGTAAGCAGAGCTGGGGTGCTGGCCCGAGAAATATACTGTAATGGGGACCAGACGCATGTAGCTTATTCTGCCATACAAGATCGTCTTCTTACATTCCTGCTGATCATAGTAATAGGCATATAATTCATGGAACTCTCTGGCCTGTATGAAAGGCCTGGGTCCTTCACATCATGGAAAGGATGAGGCTTATGGCCAGATTATTAAAGGGGGTTCGACGTCCAATGACTTTAATCGAGTTCGGAGTTTAGTCGACTTCGAAGTCGCAGTGTTAATGGTGGTAAGGCAAGTATAGAATATGGCAAAAGTATGCCGGCAACTTGAGGGCATAGAGAGGGATGTGCCACGGGGTGTCACACCTCGAAGGCACCTGCGCAGGAGAGAACGTCTGTGTTGTTGGCGACGAAGGTCGACGTGTCGCGTGAGGGGGACGGGGGGACTGAGACCAGACCCAAGCACCACGGTCACAGACGGCGTGCGGGGCGTGAGGCGGGAACCAGCGAGGAGGAGGAATATCCAGTTACAGTGTGGCATGAGAATAGCGTGTGGTGAGGCACACGTGGTGTCTGAGGACGGGTGCTTAGTAACGGTGTGGTTCTGGGGTTCACGTAGCGACGTACACGGTGTGTAATGGTGGTTATACCAAGTGATACAGAGGAGAACTAACATGTGGTGTGGTGTATGTGGTGTGTATGGAGACTTCTGTCCCAAAGTGAGGTATTGAAATGTATGTTCTGTGTGTTATCACATATTTGTAATGTACGGGGAGAGAGCGTGACACTCGTGAGGTCCCATCTCTTGTGTGTGTATGTGTGTGTGTGTTTGTGTGTGTGTGTGTGTGTGTGTGTGTGTGTGTGATACACGTGGTGTATTGGGAAGACTTAACAGAATAAGTGATATCAGAATGTACGTGGTTTCAGGCAAGAGCTACGTGAGCGTGTGGCACGGGTGTACTCCACCACACACACACACACACACACACACACACACACACACACACCTTCTACCCCAGAGGTAATATTGCATCATTCCACACGGGGCAACACACAGTGTGTGGAGAGGAGAATTCAATGAGTGATGTGAGTGTGAGTGTGTGTGTGTGTGTGTGTGTGTGTGTGTGTGTGTGTGTGTGTGTGTGTGTGTGTGGAGTCTGCCCCAGAAGCATCGCTGCCTTAGTAATTACTTCGTGTTTCATTTATATGCGTTGTTCATTATTTCAAATGTAATTAATTGGAGTTTATTTTGCATGACATGATCATTATTGCAGATATAATTAATTGCTGTTTATTTCACATGTGTGGGAATGCAATTCATTTCATGTGTAATAAACGTTTTTACTTATCTATCTGGTAAAATCGCTAGTGCGAAGATAAAAAAAAAAAAATGATAATGAAAAAAGACCGAATGATTTTTCTCCTTTTTTTGATACCTAGTCGAGGGCAATTAAGCAACATGGATCCAGGCACGGAGTAATGGGGATGTAATGGGAAGAGAGGTGGTGTAAATGGGAAGACAAGTGACAAGTTGTCGTTGTGGCAGTAACCATGCTGAGGCGCTCAGCGACAACTTCAGCATTGCTATGTCAGGCGACTGTCGAACTCAAAGTACACAAGCCGTTGCTAATCCCTGTGATGAATTAGTGTCGCGTGTCTGTATCATACTATTTCATTGTATATCATCTTGTATTCATCATACGTTGAGCCGCCACAATCGTAAAACTTTGTCTCCTAATCATTACAAATGGATTGGCATTCATCACTCCTTATGATATCATACGTTTTTGGACTCACCGTAAGATGTCTATACATTCTTTGTACGTTGACTCACATTCATCATACCAAGTCGTGTGTTCATCACACGCTGTGTTTTATCACTCACTCATTGTTCGCATTCATCTCGTTGAATCATATTAATCATTTATTGGGTCACATTAATCGTCAATGAGACTATATAAATTATTCCTTCCCTTACATTCATCATCGCTTATTTCGCAATCATATTACTTTAAACTTATTCATCCTACGCTCTCTCATTATCATCATACGTCTTAACACTCGTCACAAGCAGTCCTATAATCGTCCATCTTTGTTTCATATTCATCATTCGTTATCTTACATTTACCACATGTTGTCACATTCATTGTATGTCGACTCACATTCATCATGCTGTCTACGCTTTCACTGTTCATCACTGTATTGTCTGTACTTTCACCAAACGTTGTCCGACATTCATCATACGTTGATGTAGATCACCAACTGTAGCATGATACAAGGATGCAAAATATATGCAACCACATATCCCAATTTTCATTTTTGTCTCAAAAAGTGACAAGTTTTCCATGTACTCCTATCCATTCGGCGGACGGCGCGCAGAGAACAGGACAGAAAGTGTACAAAAAGTGCATTAGGAGCTGAAGTTCAATGACTGGATCATATATAAAGTTATCAGCGAATAAAAAAATAAAAAAACAGCACACAAAGTTAGGATACTTCTTAAAGGTCTGGGGCAAAATAAGAATACTTCTCAAATATCTGGAACAAAAGATCTACATGATACTTTCCTTCAAATATCTGGAGCAGAGTTAGGATACTTCTCAAATGTCTGTGATCAAGAATCAACTAGATACTTCCTTGAGCAATTATATCATGGGCAAGACATCATCAAGATATGTCTCAAGCATATGTGGACAAGGCTGTTGCCAGCAGCGGCCCAGGGTGGTAATACCGTGTTCTGGCGGAGGAGCGTTAAAGTGGAGCCCAGAACCATCTTACATCCTCCAGGTTAAGATTGCTGGTCTTACTTTCTGTCTATTCAAAACGGGATTACCAGGCTAACCCTGCCATACAAGCACCATACATCGACTCAGACTTCACTATTTTCCACATCATTTCTCTGGCCATCTCCTGACTGCACAATCGTTGTTGAATGTAATCATGGTAGAGTCCAATCAACCCATGGCCCCTAGTCTCCGGCATCATGGGATGCTAAGAATAGCCGGGCTCCCGCCTGACTGTATCGCCAATGTAAGGGAGGGCTTAGACAACAGAAGCACCTACCCCTCCCACGACCGTTCCCACTTCGATAGACCTTTCTCTTTTATATTCCCTCTACCAACCTTCGCGGTCTCTCTAGTAACCTCTCTTCTGTTGAACACCATCAGTCTATTACCACTCCAATTATCTTACTTCTGTCTGACACACAGTTGTCTAATTATGTTCTCACGAGCCTCTTTTTCATATCCAAGTATAATCTCCACTCACGATTCCGGTTCAAATGTGGTGTCTGTGCTTATTCCAACATCAATACACCTGTTGCACGCCTTGAAGGCTCTAAGTCCCCCACTTTTGATGTTATCTGGCTCAAGGTCTGTCTCCCAACTACTACACTTTTCCCGTCTTTCGCCCGCTGCTTTCATAAATCTACAAATTCCATATACTTCTTCGACTATCTACACTCCTGCATGACGCCGTGAAATGCTCTCACCCACAAGATGTGATCCTCAATCTAGGGTATTTCAACGTTCACCACAGGGATTGGTTGAATTCCTCCCATTCAGACATGAGGAGGATCGAAGCCCTTACTTTCTACATTCTCAATGATCTAGAGCAAATTATCATCCACCCTACTCATAATCCTGGCCGCTGTGGCCTTTTCCTAATATTCTGGATCGTTTTTCACCCTTAATCCTTTGCACTATAACTACATAATCTCGCTCCCAGTTTGATCATCTGACCACACTCTCATAAATGGTATGTACTTTAGCAGCACCTGCTCATCCAACAACCTCTCCTAAACGTATATATTGGCACCTCAACAAACCTGACTGGAATAACTTACAACAATTGTTTTCTAACTTTTCTTGTGTAAATAACTGCGGTGATGTTTTTGTTTCCGCCTAACACATAGCGGGAATGGAAGCATTTAGCTCCTCTTCCTCCAAGACGACATGTTCTTACAATCCATGATTTAACCGTTCCTGTTTTGAGACTACTCAGGTAAGGGATCAGGCATACCGGGCTTGAAAAAAGCTCTCATTCTTCTGGCTTCCATTCAGCATTGATCACTGCCCGTAATCATTACAAGTACGTAATCTGTGAGGCAAAGCTAAGTGGTCTTTTAGCTAAGGACATCGCTTAAAGCTTCTTTCGCTCCACCTGTACTTCATATTTCCGTTCTGATGGTACTATAGCTCTCCCTCCGGTAGTCAAAGCAACTCTTTTTGGTTCTCGTTTCTCTTCTAACTCTACCTTGGATGACTAACATTCCTTCAACCCATGATGCTCCTCTCACTAATCCTATGCCACTCCCCGTAATCTGCTAGCGAACTGTCGGAAAACCACTTCTCTCTCTCTCTCTCTCTCTCTCTCTCTCTCTCTCTCTCTCTCTCTCTCTCTCTCTCTCTCTCTCTCTCTGGACGTAAGCTAAGCTTATGGTCCTGATGGCATCCATCCCCATGTACTGAAGGAGTGTGCCTCTCAACTTGCGCCTGTACTTGTTCATCTGTTCCGTTTGTATTTAGAAACCAGAACTTCTTCTTAAGAGCATGCGTTGGTACGTACATCCCGTCCCTAAGAAGGGCGACCGTTCTAACCCCTCTAACAACGTCCTGATACTTTGATAACTAACATTTCGAAAGTCTTTGAATCCCTCCTCATCTCCTTTATCCTCAGATATTTTGGATCACATAGTCTTCTCTCTGATCACCAGTATGGCTTCCGTAAGGCGAGATCCACTTACGATATACTTTCCTACCATAGTAATGTCTGGTCATCATCCCTGAAAGATCTTTGGGAATCCTATGTAGTTGTCCTTGATACATCCAAAGTTTGTGAGAGGGTGTGGCATCAGAGTCTCATTTCTAAGCTTCCTTCCCTCACTCTGCTTCCTTGAATCAAGCTTCCTCTCTATCTGATCTATCCCCGTGGTTGTTGGTGGTTCAGCTTCTCCCCATTACTCCATCAACAGCGGTGTCCTTCAAGGTTCTGTCCTGTCGCCTACACTTTTTCTCCTTTTCTTCAATGATTTTCTTCCAGAGATAAGCAAATTCACTCATACACTGATGACTCTACACTGCATTGCTCCCCATCATTCAATTCTTATCCCTCTTCTCTCACTCGATCAGCATCTCATTTCGATACAGTTTCCTCAATACACTCAGACAGACAGACAGGATATTTCAGTAGAATAGGGGAAATCTGGTTAGGTTTAATGCCTCCAAGACCCAGTTTCTACCCATCTTTTTATCAGAAATTCCTCAACTTTCATCTCTCCATCAACACATCTTAATGAACAAATTTGGCATTACTGTAACTTCCACTCAATCGTGGAAACTCCACTTTACGAGAAAAGGCAAGTCTGCCTGCAAAAAACTGGGAGTCCTGTCCAGTATGGAAATTTCTTTTCTTTCAAACAGTTGCTCCGTTTATGCAAAGGATTGATCCGTCCTTGTATGGAGTATTGCTCTCACATCTTGTGTGGTTCTAGCTCTGCATCCACACTTGACAGAATCGTGTCGAAAGCGATCCATTTATCAAATCTACCTGGCTGTCTTCAAAACTTGACCCCCCTTGCTCTCTGCCGCAATATTGGCTCACTCTCCCTCTTCTATAGAAATTGCTTTGGATTTTGTTCCAAAGGCCTGGTTGCTTCTGCGCTCCCACCACTAGCTAGACCATGCAATGCTCTACGAGTTGCTATGTCTCATGATTACTGTGAGGCTGTTGGTAACTCAAATGTGGGCCGTTTTGATAACTGTTTCTTTCCCTACACCTCGAAGTACAGGAACTATCTACGTTCTCATGTCTTTTCCAATAACTACCACTTGGCACTTTTGAAAGAACTGGTTTCTTCAAAATTCGTAAATACTTACACTAGTCTCTTCTTTCTCCCTTGCTTTAACCACTCTATATCTCAATTCAGACCTTGACTTGATATGGACTTTTGTCCGTGGCTGGAGCATCGAACATAAAAGAAAAAAACTGTCTTGGTTAAGACATCATTGTGGATGAAAGGCTGATCCGCCGTGGTGTGGTGATGCCTCCTCATTCGGTACAATAATAGAGCTTATCCGTAAACATCCTCACATCCGTATCATCACTGACACAATTTGATGATTTTTTACTTATCGAAAGAATCAGTAGCGATTGCACATTACGTAGTGTAATATAGTATATTAAAAGTCGTGAGCATATGAGAGAAACTGATAAGAAAGAAATGTGTGTGTGTGTGTGTGTGTGTGTGTGTGTGTGTGTGTGTGTGTGTGTGTGTGTGTGTGCGTTTTAAATGCTCAATGCGTTAGTCATGGCTTTGTGGTAATGCATACGCACCTCATCTAAAAGTGTATGGCTTCAAAACCTTGGGCAGCCAAAATGATTACACAAGATTCTATGAAGCTGACCCATTGTTTATGCTAAAGCGAATATATATATATATATATATATATATATATATATATATATATATATATATATATATATATATATATATATATATACATTCCTATGAGTCCACGGGGAAAATGAAACACGTATTCCATTTTCCCCGTGGACTCATAGGAATATACTTGATCACGCGCAAAACTGTGATCCTCTCCAATATATATATATATATATATATATATATATATATATATATATATATATATATATATATATATATATATATATGTAAGATCGAGAAGGAACTGGAAAGATGGAGTGAAAAAGGTTATGGGGTACCGGGTCCTGAACATGCAAGAGGGTGAGAGGCGAGCATGTGATATAATGAATTGAGCTGTCTGATACATGGAATTAATCATGGGATAGGAATCGGTCAAGGTCAACTTATGATAGGCTATGAGATATGGTTTTGGATAGGGATGCTATCCGAACATTAATCCCATGAGAAATAACAGCTCTTCACACCATCAATGTCGACAAGGGTAAGTCATTCTGATACTTGAGCCCAAAGAAGATAATACCTATCAAAAACTGAACCCAATAAAGGTAAGTCATTCTCACACGGATAACACAGTTTTACTGACAATGGATCTCGATAAGGATATGTTATCCTGACATTACTCCCAATAAAGTTAAGTCATCCTAAAGCTGATATTGAAAAAGATAAGACTCTAACACTGATCTCTCTTAAGATATGTTATCTTAACATTATTACACATGAATTATACTAAGTATCAAATCCCCCCAAAATGATATCTATTCAAAAATGTTCTGAGAGAGAGAGAGAGAGAGAGAGAGAGAGAGAGAGAGAGAGAGAGAGAGAGAGAGAGAGAGAGAGAGAGAGAGAGAGCCAGCAAGCATAAGTTTTCCCTAACATTAATCTTTTAAGAGATAACAATCTTTCTCCCATTAATCCCAAGTGAGGCAACATCAATTCTAACATCTAATCCCCGAGACTATCTCGCCCAGGCCACATGAGACGTGTTATTACTAGGGTTGGGTCGAGTGCCGGGGTAATATTACACACACACACACACACACACACACACACCAAGACACAACTGCTCTGCCCAACCGCCGCATCCATCATTGGTGTCAGGTTATAAAGACTTCTTCCCCCTCTCTCCTCGCCGCTATTAAAGCACTTAACAACACCAGTCTAAATAGCTTTGATATTTTTCCTCTCTGACAGTCGTGATTACAGTCTGGGATATCGAAGGTAAACACAAAGTTTTTGCTCTTTATTTTTCTATTATCACTTTCCTCTGATGACTTAATACTTAGGAAGCTCAGTGTCCCTTGTGTATACTAAAACTGTGTTCTTTGATTGGCATAAAATCTCTCTCTCTCTCTCTCTCTCTCTCTCTCTCTCTCTCTCTCTCTCTCTCTCTCTCTCTCTCTCTATAATACATATATATATATATATATATATATATATATATATATATATATATATATATATATATATATATATATATATCCGTATAAACGTATAAACCCCTTTGTACTTGTACAGATAACAGAGAGAGTTCTATACTCGTGAAACCTCATCCTTCTAACAGTCTATACTATCATACGGCCTTTTCATACCAGTAGTGTATTTCTGCCCACATTCATCATCTCATAACTCAGTATGTTCCATTCATCCACGACTCGTATGCTATAAAAGTACTTCTTTACATATTTTCCAACAATGTCCTTCATCAACTTCACGTCATGACCTGTGATGGTTCACGTCATCACGCCAATTCAAACCTTAACCCATTCACCACAGTGCCGTGGATCCTGGCGACTGAACACATTTTCCCAATCAATATTACCATAGAAATTGAGGAGTTCTGTATGATTTCCACGCTTATAACTCCTCTGTCAGTCAGGTTCCAATGCTACGCTTTTTATATGGCTGTTTACCACATTATAAAACTCCCGCAGTACATAGTCAATTGGTTATTTACACATGTTATTCTTAATACCCACAAGCACAACATATATGAAGATATGACCCAGTAATGATGGTGTTTCAGTCCCTCATCCTAGTGGTCTCACTGACATGCTGGCATTGGAAATTCTCGTGTATGTAATCTAAGAACATATGTCTCCAAGACTCTCTGTCTCCATGATTTCCAAATTTCCCTCAATCAATCTCTTTATTAGTAAAAGTCTCTTTATTAGCCCTTTACCATCTCTGAGAGGTGCGTGTTTTACTGCTTCATATACCATCCTTATTCTTTCTTTGTTGTTACTCTCGTACTCTTGCTTCGATAAATATCTAATTTTCTTGAGGGTTACATATCACTGATATCACATTGTACGTCTTACCTACAGCTACTCCCCTCATTGCGTATCGTGACGTCTACCAATGTTTTCTGAAACTTAGACTGTGTTATAGTACTAGGGCCAAACCCTCCTCCTCCTCCTCCTTTATGTTCACAATCCTTCCTTATCATCCATCTGGACACATGTATGTACGTGTGTTCTTGTGCGTATGTATTTCTCCTTGTGTGTGTGTGTGTGTGTATATATATATATATATATATATATATATATATATATATATATATATATATATATATATATATATATATATATGAAAAGTTTTTATCGAGGATGTAAGGCATGTGTACGTGTAGGAAGAGAGGAAAGTGATTGGTTCTCAGTGAATGTAGGTTTGCGGCAGGGGTGTGTGATGCCTCCATGGTTGTTTAATTTGTTTATGGATGGGGTTGTTAGGGAGGTGAATGCAAGAGTTTTGGAAAGAGGGGCAAGGATGAAGTCTGTTGGGGATGAGAGAGCTTGGGAAGTGAGTCAGTTGTTGTTCGCTGATGATACAGCGCTGGTGGCTGATTCATGTGAGAAACTGCAGAAGCTGGTGACTGAGTTTGGTAAAGTGTGTGAAAGAAGAAAGTTAAGAGTAAATGTGAATAAGAGCAAGGTTATTAGGTACAGTAGGGTTGAGGGTCAAGTCAATTGGGAGGTGAGTTTGAATGGAGAAAAACTGGAGGAAGTGAAGTGTTTTAGATATCTGGGAGTGGATCTGGCAGCGGATGGAAACATGGAAGCGGAAGTGGATCATAGGGTGGGGGAGGGGGCGAAAATTCTGGGAGCCTTGAAGAATGTGTGGAAGTCGAGAACATTATCTCGGAAAGCAAAAATGGGTATGTTTGAAGGAATAGTGGTTCCAACAATGTTGTATGGTTGCGAGGCGTGGACTATGGATAGAGCTGTGCGCAGGAGGATGGATGGGCTGGAAATGAGATGTTTGAGGACAATGTGTGGTGTGAGGTGGTTTGATCGAGTAAGTAACGTAAGGGTAAGAGAGATGTGTGGAAATAAAAAGAGCGTGGTTGAGAGAGCAGAAGAGGGTGTTTTGAAATGGTTTGGTCACATGGAGAGAATGAGTTAGGAAAGACTGACCAAGAGAATATATGTGTCGGAGGTGGAGGGAACGAGGAGAAGAGGGAGACCAAATTGGAGGTGGAAAGATGGAGTGAAAAAGATTTTGTGTGATCGGGGCCTGAACATGCAGGAGGGTGAAAGGAGGGCAAGGAATAGAGTGAATTGGAGCGATGTGGTATACCGGGGTTGACGTGCTGTCAGTGGATTGAATCAAGGCATGTGAAGCGTCTGGGGTAAACCATGGAAAGCTGTGTAGGTATGTATATTTGCGTGTGTGGACGTATGTATATACATGTGTATGGGGGTGGGTTGGGCCATTTCTTTCGTCTGTTTCCTTGCGCTACCTCGCAAACGCGGGAGACAGCGGCAAAAAAAAAAAAAAAAAAAAAAAAAAAAATATATATATATATATATATATATATATATATATATATATATATATATATATATATATTATCCCTGGGGATAGGGGATGAAGAATACTTCCCACGTATTCCCTGCGTGTTGTAAAAGGCGACTAAAAGGGAAGGGAGCGGGAGGCTGGAAATCCTCCCCTCTCGTTTTTTTTTTTTTTTTTTTCTTTTTTTTTTTTTTTTTTTTTTCTAAAAGAAGGAACAGAGGGGGGCCAGGTGAGGGTATTCCGCAAAGGCCCAGTCCTCTGTTCTTAACGCTACCTCGCTAATGCGGGAAATGGCGGATAGTTTAAAGAAAAAAAAAAAAAAAAAAAAAAATATATATATATATATATATATATATATATATATATATATATATATATATATATATATATATATATATATCCGTATTCATCTATTTATGTATAGATGAATATCCCTATGCATGTATATAAGTATGTACATCCGTATGTATGAATATTTAGTTTGTATCTATCTATCAACTGCGGATGCACAGTACATTTATCTATCAAGATCTACCTGCCTATACATACATCTATCTCTTCATATGCCTCTCTCTCTCTCTCTCTCTCTCTCTTTCTCTCTCTCTCTCTCTCTCTCTCTCTCTCTCTCTCTCTCTTTACATATCCATCCATTCCCTGACCTAAGTACCCACCAATCTCCTCCATCACGCCATTAACACGACGGAAAACATAACTACCCCTGAAACTTTCAGTGTCAATTTGTCTAAGTAATCCACATGGCTATTTGCTCTCAATTAAACACTTAGAAGTAGCGAGCTTAATCACGCCTTGATCGCGGCCTTCAATAGCCCTTGATATAAGAAGGCATTACCCTAATTTGTTAGTGCACAAGATTACTCGTCCACTCTCTTCACCAGCTGCCTCCCCGACCGGCTACACTAATGGAAACCCAGCGCCGGGGGAGAGAGGGAGAGGGAGGGAGGGAAGGAGAGAGAGAGAGAGAGAGAGAGAGAGAGAGAGAGAGAGAGAGAGAGAGAGAGAGAGAGAGAGAGAGAGAGAGAGAGAGAGAGAGATTATGAGGAGCTGGTGTAGAGAGGAGAGAGGGAGGGACAGAGAGAGAAATCTATAGGTTGATGCAGATAGATAAGAGATAAAATAGGTTACTGAACAGTGATAGGGAGAGAGAGAAAGAGAATGAGAGAGAGAGAGAGAGAGAGAGAGAGAGAGAGAGAGAGAGAGAGAGAGAGAGAGAGAGAGAGAGAGAGAGAGAGAGAGAGAGAGAGATCCTCCATGCCTACGTCAAAAAACAGAGGGTAGACATGGAAGCGAAGAAAGACCACAACGCTAACACTCAAGGTTGACCTAATATCGACACGAATTCACTCCGCCCCTTAAAACCAGCTCGCATATCGAACCTAAAATTTCGGGAACATTAATCTTAAAACTAACGTCTGTCTAGATGCCAAAAGGGAAGAAAAAAAAAATAGAAAAGTTCACTAAAAGCGCACCTCTTTGGTCCTCCATTACGTTGCGTCTCAATGGCCGGACTTAACTCTGCGCCGAAACAGGCTGCGAGAGTGTTTAAAAACTTAATGTAGTTTGGAAGTCCATTAAGGTCCTCCAAAACATTGTACAGCATTTGCAGATTCTATCAGCCAGCGGGTCACATATAAATGGGTCCGTGCATTAGGCTTTTAAGATCTCGTCCGTTTTTGTGAGCGAGTTAAGTGGTACTGGCTTAGGACCAAAACATCGGGGGAGTTCACTCCGCTCTCGGGAGTTTATTATGATTACTCAATGGCGAATTTATTTTGTTTCATTCTCGGGCTCTGGTTTGATTCAAGCAAGGGTCGAAATGGACCGCCAATAAGGACGGTGTTCGAGGAAGCGACCCTCGCCTTGGGAAAGGGATTCGGATGCTTTGGCAGATCCATTCCGCGCCCTTCTAAAAGTTTGAACAGAGAACTTAAGTGACATCGTATTCGAAAATTAATATGTGGAAACTGAATACGTGTTTTTTGACGGCAAGGGACTGCATAAGACACACAAAAAAACACAAGGCCGGGGAACTTGATATCAAAGCTGATGCTAATTTGTTGACGACGTCAGATGTCCAAACGCATTTGGAGGATTAGGGAGGACGATCTAATCCGCTCTCCTCTGTCCACGGATTTGAGAGTCTGTAAAATTTCAGATAACCTTTCTGCTGGCTTTAGAGAATGGTAATGGGAGGTTTACAGTCTTGCACTTTCTCCTCCGGAATATCATAGAGACATTTCTTGTTTTTTTTTTTTCTTATTGTTTCTGGAGCATATGAGAGGACGCCGAGTCGAGTAAACAACCTTAGAGGCGAGAGAAGGAAACGAAACTGGTTAACTCTTCGTAGACCTGGGTACGATACGACCAATGTGAAGCCTTGTGCACTACGGAGGAGAGTGATGCCAGCCAGAACAAATAGGTCACCGGTAAAGTATGGTGGTGGTGGTTGCGTGTGTGTGGGGTTGGGTGTGTGTGTGTGGGGGGGAGACGTGTGTGTGTGTGTGTGTGTGTGTGTGGAGGCGAAGAGCCCTTCCCTGTCCGCCCGCCACAACATAGACTCCAGAAAGCTTCCGCAGCTCCGGCCACGACTGTCATTTGTTATTGAGTCAGAACGCATTAAGGCGACCCACTCCTCTACCTCGGCTGTATTGGGCTTGACCGCTGCTTCAGAGCTCTGTTGGCATTCCCTCTCCTACCTTACCAAGGGATTATTATTTGCTTTTCAAAAAACTATTTTTTTCTTATCTTTTACGGAGGAAAACATGATATGCGGAGGAGGAGGAGGAGAAGGAGGGCGAAATACGAACAGTGGAGAGGGAGTTATAGAGTTTTTGTTGCATCTTGGTTCGGCTGCTGCTTCAAGGCTTCGTGAGAAGAGGGTCGTGATGCTATTTTGTTTGTGGCAAAACTGAGTCCTACACTTATTAATTTTATTCTTTTTTTTCTGTTGTCTGTTGTCAAGGCTCCTTCAGATGAGGATATCAAAAGTGTGTGTGTGTGTGTGTGTGTGTGTGTGTGTGTGTGTGTGTGTGTGTGTGTGTGTGTCTTAATTTTCTGTCTGTACTCGCTGTATGTAACAGGTCGACGCTACGATTCGTGTACACGAAAATACAACCATGAGCACGGCGATACGACCCTTTATCACGGCGGTACGACTCCCCTTAAGCATGGCGGTATACGATCTTCGCGTACGATCGTGCGCGACATTTCTACTCAAGGGTTGTGACCCCGGGGCGTTCAACGGTCGGTCTTCCGGGTTCGAACGAAGACGCAGCCTTATCCCTCATCCCAAAGTCTTAACTCTGATTCTCAACTGCACGTGATCAGAATCCGTCATGATCACATAGGACACGGGTGGGTTTACCTCGATAATCCTAGGGATAGTCACCCGTATGTGTCACACTCTTGGTCGACGACAGAGTGACACACTCACTTACATGCAAATTTCATCTTAGCAAGATATTCTACACAATAAAGAGAGACGTCGTGATGATAAAAACGGGTATATTTCAACCTTAATGTTCCACGGGAGGCTCCCTATCACCGGCATATCGCGCTAAGTATGACCATAAAATATAACCGTAAAGTTAATTGGGGCTGTGCTAATGAATAGAGCCATGTATCATAGCCACTTGCTTGGCCCAGCTCTTAATCTTATGTTGCCGGCCGCCCTTCTTCTTCCTCTTCTTCTTCTGCAGGGGCCTAACCCAGCCCAACCCAGGGCCACGCCTCTGCTGGAATGTGTATGTAAGAAGGTTGGGTTGGGTTATTGAAAGTTGCCTGCCCCTCACGTGGGATACATGCGATGGGGTTTACCTGGGGAATGTGTTGATGTAAGACTGCGCCCTCCGCACAACACTGATACGGGAAATAAGACAAATGTGTGGATTCATGACACACACACACCCACCCACACACACACACACACACACACACACACACACACACACACACACACATTCTGTATTGTTCTTGGTGAAGTCTCTGCCGCGAATCCATAATTACATTTTGGGTAGACCTCACTATGCTCACATTTCTCCGACGGACCACGTGATGTTTGGTTTACACATACACTTGTGTGATCGATCGTTCGGGAACGATTTGCATTAAGCTGAGTGTTCCATGACGCTCGTTGGCTGGATCGATGCGCATTACTTTGCCGGAACCCTCGTTTTCCTTGGCACTCTTTCAGCTCATCGATGTTAAACTTTGGCAGAATGAGAGAGAGAGAGAGAGAGAGAGAGAGAGAGAGAGAGAGAGAGAGAGAGAGAGAGAGAGAGAGAGAGAGAGAGAGAGAGCCTTGTTCGGTGGAGCCCGTTCGCTCGCTGCCAGGGTCTGTATTGGTGGTCTGTCGTGCTCAGTTTGGTCAGTCAACATCTGGATGTTCAGCGGTGTTCCTTCGGTCCAGGGAACACTTTCCGGTGTTTCACAGAGCTCGTGTGGTCAGTCTGTGAGGGCTACTCGAGAGAAAATAATATTGAAAAGTGTTTTATATATGTTTACCAAATGGCGTCCTAGCTTCGTCTCTTCGATGTATATCTACTGACTGTTATATTTCTCTCTTGTATCTCCCCTGATTATGTGATTATTGCACGAAAATGCACTTGGGAACTTTTCGTGTTTCATTTTCCCCGTGGACTCAATGGAATATCTTGATCACGCGCAAAAATTGTGATCCTTTCCAATATATATATATATATATATATATATATATATATATATATATATATATATATATATATATATATATATATATATACATATATCATCCTTATCATCATTACACAAGGACGCCTTTCCAGCTCAAGAACGAGAAAAAAGAACCATTTTCTTTCTTACACACTGACACACACACGTCACACATTATAGTTAAACCACAAAGGAACAACCAAACGAAGCCATTAACAAAATACAATACCTCAAGATTGTTTACATTAATCAGTATGGCTTCGATTTTCTTATGAATTAACCAACGTCAGAGGGAGGATTTAAACTTTCCTGTTAAGGGGGTGGGGTAGGGGGTGTGTGTGTGGGGGGGTACACTTATCCCGGGCCAATCTAAAAGGGTTATTATTGTAACGTCGTAAATCCCCCCTATCCCCCCCTACCCCCCTCTTCCTCCTCCTCCTCTTCCCACCTCCCCTTACATCCGCCAGCGTAACGTTTTAAGGAACACAAAAATATTTCACCTGGAGTATTCTCTCTCTCTCTCTCTCTCTCTCTCTCTCTCTCTCTCTCTCTCTCTCTCTCTCTCTCTCTCTCTCTCTCGTTATCACTTGGTAAGCAATCATCTCTTTCCATGCTGGCTTAACTCATACTGGGGAGGGGAGGAAGGGGGAGGGAGAGGGAGAGAGACGGAGGATGAATGGAGGCTATGTAACAACAGCCAACCAATCAAAACAATATCATCAGCAGCCAATCATAATTAAGATAAAGAAGACAATAACTTCATTCTAGTAAATCCAGTGAGACAAGCCAGAGCTGATGACGCACCCGACAATATCCATTGGGCAGTGAGTGTCAGCTGCACATTTCTTGAGGGTGATGCTGACCTGTGCCTTGAGAGGGTCCTCCATGGCGCTTAATGCACTCCCCTCCTCAATTCCGCCTATAGCCAGTGGTTTTTAAAGTCCGACGTGATCTCCTGTGTGGCTCGTTTGAGAGCAGGAGTAAGTCGAGATGTTTTATCGAATGAATAGGAAATTAATGGAATATATTCATCCAAACTTATGACATATGGCATACTAAAGGCAATGGCTTTATTCCTACTTGATATCATACTTTGCAAACGTATGTTGCACATAATATCAAAAGCAAACTGCATGTTCAAGTGCTTTTGATTATTATTTGTGTGTTACACTCGCGTTGCCCCGTCTCTCAACGTGTGTGTGTGTGTGTGTGTGTGTGTGTGTGTGTGTGTGTGTGTGTGTGTGTGTGTGTGTGCGTGTGTGTGTCTGTGTGTCTGGTGTGTGTCTGTGTGTCTGGTGTGTGTCTGTGTAACCACCTATTGGTGATTACCTACTTGTACTAAACGAGGAAGGAGTTTTACACTCATGGGAACCTAATCCAAATCCTTCGGCTGTTCTACCCTTACAACTTGTGAATGGCTGGCTGTTCAGGTAGATCACCTCACTCTCATAACACTGGGTTGCATTTACTTTCCAAGCGAGTCCATTTCTGTCTACTTTTGGTGTGTACAGGGTATGTTCTTCGTTATGTCATCATGGCACCACCTGTGTTCCATAGATCCATCATTACCTCATCCGTCCTTGGAAAAGTCTTAGGGCCTAGAAACTTAAGGAAACACACACACACACACACACACACACACACACACACACACACACACACAAACATACGGGTGGAAAATAGAGAAAAATATGGCTGCCTGCTTTTTGACGTTGATCGATATCTTGTTAGTCATCCAATTTGTTAATGAGTGGCTTTGATGTTTACCGAATTAGGTAATTGAATGCGTATTTACTTATCTATTAAAATTAATTTGGTTAATTAGCTGATACATAATTATTTTATCTATGTTGATAAACCATTAATTCGTTCCGATCAAAGGGACTGTTCCCCCTCCTCCTCCTCCTCCTCCTCCTCCTCCTCCTCCACCTCCTACACCCCCTCTCTCCTCTCATGCCTGGCGTCCCTCCTCTCTACTTATGCCCCTCATTCTTCCCCTCCTTTCGTGCCCCTTCTCCCCCTCAACTCCTGCACATTAACCCTCCCCTTACCTGTCCCGTTTCGCCCCTTGTCAGGCCCCTCTCTCATTACCGCATCCTCCCGCCTCCTTTCTCGTACTTCTTCCCTCATACTTCTCCCTCATCTGTCTCTCCCCATACTTTCCCCTCTCTGGTCTCCCGTCATCCCTCTCCTGTCTGTTCTCATCCCTCCAACCAGACTTCCCTCACCTTCCTTACTCTCTCCCTACCCCTTCCTCTTCCCATCATCATCCACTCTCTCCCTGAACCCTTCCTCCACCTCTCTCTCTCTCTCTCTCTCTCTCTCTCTCTCTCTCTCTCTCTCTCTCTCTCTCTCTCTCTCTCTCTCTCTCTCTTCCCCTACTTCCCTGCCTCCTCTCCTCCTTTCCTATCCCATTTCCTCATACTCCTTCTTTTGCTCTCCATTCCATCTCCTGTCTCTTCCCGTCTAACCCCTCACCCCCTTCCCATCTCCCCCTCACCTGTCATTCCTTAACACGTGTCTATCGTTCCTTCTCATTTCCCGTGTCTCTTCCCATTCTTCCTTCCTGTCTTTCTCATCTCTTTCCCCTTGGCGCTCGTTCACCTACCTTCACCCCTTCCCTTCTCTTCCCTTACCCATTTCTTCTCCACTTCCCACTGGTGACTGGCCACTTAATTGACTGTTCCGTCACATAGGAATTAACTGACCGAACTACAACAATAGGCAGTCATGTAAGACCCAGTCAGCCACACATCTTATAACTAACCCTCTAACTAAGGGACGGCAGTTCCCCAATTGTTGGCCCGAGTGAGAGTCTGGTGGCTTGGTTGGGTATATCTGGTAGGTTGGTTGAGTGTTGTCTGGCTAGCTGGCCGAGTGTATCTGGTGGTCATGTTTCCGTTTGCTGGGCTGGTTGAGTGTGCCTGGTACGGTGGTTGAGTGTGTATGATGGGCTGGTTGAGTGTGTATGATGGGCCGGTTGAGTGTGTATGGTGGGCTGGTTGAGTGTGTATGATGGGCTGGTTGAGTGTGTATGGTGGGCTGGTTGAGTGTGTATGATGGGCTGGCTTAGTGTGTATGGTGGGCTGGTTGAGTGTGTATGATGGGCTAGTTGAGTGTGTATGATGGGCTGGTTGAGTGTGTATGATGGGCTGGTTGAGTGTGTATGGTGGGCTGGTTGAGTGTGTATGGTGGGCTGGTTGAGTGTGTATGGTGGGCTGGTTAAGTGTGTATGGTGGGCTGGTTGAGTGTGTATGGTGGGCTGGTTGAGTGTGTATGGTGGGCTAGTTGAGTGTGTCTGGTACGGTGGTTGAGTATGTATGATGGGCTGATTGGGTGTGTATGATGGGCTGGTTGAGTGTGTATGGTGGGCTGGTTGAGTGTGTATGATGGGCTGGTTGAGTGTGTATGATGGGCCGGTTGAGTGTGTATGGTGGGCCGGTTGAGTGTGTATGGTGGGCCGGTTGAGTGTGTATGATGGGCTGGTTGAGTGTGTATGGTGGGCTGGTTGAGTGTGTATGATGGGCTGGTTGAGTGTGTATGGTGGGCTGGTTGAGTGTGTATGATGGGCTGGTTGAGTGTGTATGGTGGGCTGATTGAGTGTGTATGGTGGGCCGGTTGAGTGTGTATGATGGGCTGGTTGAGTGTGTATGGTGGGCTGGTTGAGTGTGTATGATGGGCCGGTTGAGTGTGTATGATGGGCTGGTTGAGTGTGTATGATGGGCTGGTTGAGTGTGTATGATGGGCTGGTTGAGTGTGTATGATGGGCTGGTTGAGTGTGTATGGTGGGCTGGTTGAGTGTGTATGGTGGGCTGGTTGAGTATGTATGGTGGGCTGGTTGAGTGTGTATGGTGGGCTGGTTGAGTGTGTATGGTGGGCTGGTTGAGTGTGTATGGCACGGTGGTTGAGTGTGTATGGTGGGCTGGTTGAGTGTGTATGGTGGGCTGGTTGAGTGTATGGTGGGCTGGTTGAGTGTGTATGATGGGCTGGTTGAGTGTGTATGATGGGCTGGTTGAGTGTGTATGATGGGCTGGTTGAGTGTGTATGATGGGCTGGTTGAGTGTTGTATGATGGGACTGGTTGAGTGTGTACCTGATGGGCTGTTGAGTGTGTATGATGGGCTGGTTGAGTGTGTATGATGGGCCTTGGTTGAGTTTGTATGATGGGCTGGTTGAGTGTGTATGATGGGCTGGTTGAGTGTGTATGATGGGCTGGTTGAGTGTGTATGGTGGGCTGGTTGAGTGTGTATGGTGGGCTGGTTGAGTGTGTATGGTGGGCTGGTTGAGTGTGATGGTGGGCTGGTTGAGTGTGTATGGCACGGTGGTTGAGTGTGTATGGTGGGCTGGTTGAGTGTGTATGGTGGGCTGGTTGAGTGTGTATGATGGGCTGGTTGAGTGTGTATGATGGGCTGGTTGAGTGTGTATGATGGGCTGGTTGAGTGTGTATGATGGGCTGGTTGAGTGTGTATGATGGGCTGGTTGAGTGTGTATGGTGGGCTGGTTGAGTGTGTATGGTGGGCTGGTTGAGTGTGTATGGTGGGCTGGTTGAGTGTGTATGGTGGGCTGGTTGAGTGTGTATGGTGGGCTGGTTGAGTGTGTATGGCATCTAACTTTTTTTATGGGAGTTGTGACAGCAAGGGCAAGGAACTCCCTAACCACGGCCATCATACATGCTCTCTCTCTCTCTCTCTCTCTCTCTCTCTCTCTCTCTCTCTCTCTCTCTCTCTCTCTCTCTGTCTCTCTCTCTCTCTGTCTCTCTCTCTCTCTCTCTCTCTCTCTCTCTCTCTCTCTCTCTCTCTCTCTCTCTCGCCAGGCACCCATCTACAGACCAGTCCCGAGCGGAGGACGAACACTCGGGCTGAGAGCGGACCGCCTACCCCGCACCCAGAATTCGAACCCGCGCGTACCCCTATGGTAACTCATGATCAGCTCTCCTGGTTGGAGCGTTTAAGTGTATCTGGTTGAGTGGCTGAGACGTGAGCGCTCTGAGCACGGAGCACTGGTTTAGTCTGGCTGAGAGGATCTTTGTGGTTGGCAACCGACCCTGGAGGTTGTTATCGAAGTGACTTAGCTGTCGCGCGTTTTGGGGGGGACCGGTTGAACCCGTTCTGAGCCGTTTAAATGCGTATCTCAGTTGAGCTTAGAGCGCTTGGGCTATGTGGTTCAGCGCCTGATAGATGGCGCCCATGATCGACAGCACACAAGCTGGCACAACGTCACGGGTAAACCTCATTATCGTCTTCGTTCTTTTGTATTGTCTTAACCAGCCAATTAGCGCGTGGATGGCGGCGCTAATTACGGCTGCCTAACGAGGGGACTAATAAGGGCTTGCCACAGAAGTAATACTGCAGTGCTCTAATTATTATTACCATCATTAAGGTCATTGTGTAAACATGGTGTAAATGTGTTAAGACGCGTTGTGGTCTCTTGTATAGGTACACTTTGGCTGTGTATCGCAGGAATGGCTGCCTGGTGTTGTGTACGTGATGCCTGGTCGTATGTCAGTGATATATCTGTTCTTACCTCCCTCGCCGAGGGATATCACAGTGTTATGTGGCTGCGTAAGAATGTTGCTGCTTACTTATTCGTAGGTCGCTTAATGGTTGATGGAGGGAGGCTGAAGATTGATGTAACTTGTTTGATGATTGATGATGGGCATTTGAATCATCATCATCATCATCAAGGTGAAGTGAGTTTTACCACCGTGTTACTTAAATCTTTGTTGCAGGCTGGCTTTGCAATGACGAGATTAGATTGGGTATATTGTATTCTGATGGGTAAAATAACTGTACAACAAAGGGTATTGATTGTATCATGATCAGTACTAATTCTAGGGATACTAATTCCACTCTGATGGGTATTAACTGTACTCTGATGAGTGTGTACTTGTACTCTGATGGGCGCTGAATTGTACCAACAAGATCCAAATATACTCTGACAGGCACTAGTCTTTCTAATCGGTATACATTGTACTCTAATGGGCACTAATTGTACTCTCTCGAGTACTAAATCTGCTCTGGTTGGTCCTAATGGGCGTTTCTGATCTCTAATGGGTACTAACTCTACACGGAAGGGGTACTAATCGTACTCTCAATAGATACCCAGTATAACATTGATGGTCGCCAATGATACGCTGATTCTCTCTCTCTCTCTCTCTCTCTCTCTCTCTCTCTCTCTCTCTCTCTCTCTCTCTCTCTCTCTCTCTCTCTCTCTCGATCTGACTATCACCATGCCCTAGTCTGTACCCCATTTAGTAAATCTTTACCTTAACGTTGGTTTTGGGGTCTTCTAACCCCACATCTCGGACTGGGACCAAACGATCGCTTGTGTGGCTATGAGTTACAATGATTTTTGTTACGTCGTCAATGAATCCCCTTCAAGCAAGAGGGTACGATCCCTGAAGACAACGGTGCAACCCCTGGGTGCAACGGTCAGGTCAAAGGCCAAAGGGGTCAGGTCAAAGGCCAAGCCATCACCCTCACGGGTCGTAATGTCGTGTAAGAGGGTCATCTCTTCGTGTTCAAGGGTCGTACCGTCGTGTCAGAGGGTCGTCTCTTCGTGTTCAAGGGTCGTACCGTCGTGTCAGAGGGTCGTCTCTTCGTGTTCAAGGGTCGTACCGTCGTGTCAGAGGGTCGTCTCTTCGTGTTCAAGGGTCGTACCGTCGTGTCAGAGGGTCGTCTCATCGTGTTCAAGGGTCGTACCGTCGTGCTGAAGGGTTGTACCCTCATGATGAACGAACTGTACCATTGTGTTCGAGTTGATATTGTGGTCCAGAGTTTAGAAGTAATACCATTTTTCTTGACGATGCAGTTTGTTCAAAAGAGTGTGATTGTAATGGTCTGGTCCATTACTGATATACATACCAGATGTGTGTGTGTGTGTGTGTGTGTGTGTGTGTGTGTGTGTGTGTGTGTGTGTGTGTGTGTGTGCTCACACGTGCGTGCATTTATGTGCATGCTTCAGTGTACACACACACACACACACACGTTCCTCTGCATATATGTACTGCGTTTATGTAGGCTCGTGTATATATATATACACACGGACACCCACATACGCGTTCAAATACGTCTGAATTATTGAAATGATTTGAAAACTGTTCACCAGATAATCATATTTTTTTGCAGCATACATTAGTGCTGGCTCCAGGACCGCAAAATTAACATGGGGATTATGGAGGCCTGTAATTTGAGGTTGTGCCCGGACGCTTTCCACTGCCCCCTCATACCAGCAGAACGACCACGAAACTGGCGCGAGTTACCGTCTGTTTGTGAGTTATCGTCTGTCTGAGTTACTGTCTGTCTGTGAGTTACCTTCTGTCTGTGTTCTAATGGTGATTCTAATGATGATAATCACTCAGTAAAGGTAATGATCTAATGCAAGTGATTATTTCCAATCAGTGATCCCAGCTTTTGAGGGATCAAGAGGAAGACTGAATCATAAATGAAGACAAAATTGAAAACCCGTGAAACATCTGGAAGTTTGAACCCAACTAAAATTGCTCTCCTCTTTGAAGGTTTCTGATTAATCGAAATACATTTGATGAATCTGATTCATTTTTTCTTCTTCTTTACTTGGAACAAATCAACAAAATTTGATTCTTCTTATTTCGATTGCTAATCACAACTCCTACGGCCATGAGCGTCCTTGCAGATGTCAGTGGCGGACCCACATGTAGCGACTATGCCTCAGCTAGGAGGGTGGGGTCTTAGGCCAACCTCGGCAACATAGGGCAATGCCGCTCACGGCGCGCCCATGTCATCCACCGATGTTTGTCATAGTCTAGCGAGTCGTCACCGTATACATTGACAAATGCTATTCAGATCCTCTCTGTAATATTCTAGATGTCATCCACTATGCGTAATGATACCATAGATAAATTCAGGACAATACAACAGAAATGCAGTTAGCCCCACAATCAACCATTACTGTATATCTCGACACACCTCACATTGTCTACCGTATATCTTGCTATACAGTCAATCCACTTCAACATTCTGAAAGTGAATAATCACCTTGATCAAGATAATCATATCAATAATAATAATCAAATTATCATCTTTATCGGTGCTTCAGTCTAAGTAATTAACAGACTTGTCATAATTTCATTTTTCCTTATTCTTTTTATTACCCTTTACGTTACTTTATTGTTCCATTTCTTCTATTTCTGCTTGTCATTTAATTCTTTGCTCTATCCATGTTGTATACCTTGCCGGAGATCCACCAACCTACGCCCTCTATTCTAGCCATTTTCATCTTTATCCTTTATCCATTTCCTTCGCATCCTTCATCTATCCTTCTCGACTATTTCCCTGTTCTATCACGTCTGTCTCTTTCCTCTTCATCTCTATCCTGCAAGTACTTATTATCCTCAGTTCAGCCTATCATCCCCTTCTGACACTATTTAATCATAAGGTTTTATCTGACTATCATCATCATTGTTATCATCATCATTATCATTATCATCGGCAACATTGTCATCATCATGATTTTTGTACTATTTTATTATCATTATTATTATTATCATTATTATTATCATTATCATAATTATATCATCTGTTATTATTATTATCATTATCATTATTATTACTATTATTATACATTTCCTATTAATATTATCATCATTATCATCATTATAATCATTGTTACTATTATCATTATAGGTTTTAGATCAGCATTGAGAGACCCTGTGAACTCCTGAGCACGAGAGCTGTACTCATGAGGGCACGGGTCAGGTCAAAACGCCAGGCCATCATACCCAAGAGCCGTGCCGACGTGCTCCAGGGTCGTATAGTCGTGTGTGTGTGTGTGTGTGTGTGTGTGTGTGTGTGTGTGTGTGTGTGTGTGTGTGTGTGTGTGTGACCTCACACTCAGGAAGGGAGTCAGCTGGGGCTCTGGCCACTTTGCCAAGAAGTAATGCTCGACTGACAACTCGCGATTTAAAGCCAGGAAACCAGCATACTAGGGAACCCTGGTTCGACCCGAAGATGTGGCACCTTAATTCATTCCTTATCATAATACTAGTTATCTGGCCACCCTGAAGAGTGAGCCTTACAAACGGCCGCTCATTCGTATTCCTGCAGTAAGCAGGGATTACCACTGTGTGGCTGACTGACCAGATTACCACTGTGTGGCTGACTGACCAGATTACCACTGTGTGGCTGACTGACCAGATTACCACCGTGTGGCTGACTGACCATACCGAAGATTGAAGAGAGGCTAATTACTTGTGCCTTATCTTGACCATGTCTTACGATGGTTCCGGAGGTCTTCTACCCTCAAAGCTCGGACCCAGGCCCACATACAGGGGGGGTGATTAATGATCGTGGAGGATATTTTTCTTTAAGGATTAATTATTGTGGGATTAACATTGATGGGAAATCTACCAAGGAATAATTACTCTGTGGATTATTATCGTCACATGAGGATTATATTTTTTTTCGGCATAATCATTAGGGAAATCATTAGTTGTAGAATGGCTTCATGAAGAAATAATCATGCGGAGATTATACGCAGGGGTGGAGAACCTAATAAGGGGGTAATTACTGTATGATTAATCACAGTAGATAGAGAGATGTAATTACTATGGGAATTGCCGATCATCGAGAGACATTGAAATACAAGTATTATATTATTCGTGTGGATGATTGTATGTAAGGAGCACTCATACCAGAGAAATTACTCGGTGAATCATTGCACACTGTGGCTCAGTGAGGCAATTATCTTTAAGTCTCTACTGACGAACAATGAGTGAAGAAAGACTTAGTGTCTGGGGTAATCATTTGGGAGGTCATCAAAACAGGAAAGTAATCACGGAGGGAATTACGAAAAATATGAATGGACGAGATAACTGTAAGATTACTCCTCAGTGAGCGAAGTCATGAGAGAATTACTGAACGAAGTAATCTTGATGATAATGATGGGACAGGATGATGTAAGATGTTACTGGAGGACGAAAAACACTGAAATTACTCTTTTGAGGATTATTTCTCCCAGCGAGAATTAAGTCATTAGCAAACACAAGTGCTAATGATGCATTTAGTAAGAATGATTACCTGGATAATTGTACCGATCATGAGATGTAGCGAGTTATTGGCGTCATGAATTATTTACGATTCTCATCATTACATCCTCACTCACCACCACCACCCGCCCACTCACTACCTCACGCTCACTCACAACCACACTGCCACTCACCACCACCACCCGCCCACTCACCGCCACATTCCCACTCAACACCACACTTCCACTCACCAAAATACATACTCACCACCACACGCCCAAACACCCCACATTCCCACTGACTACCACACTCCCACACACACAACACTCCACTCACCACCACTCGCCACCACCCTCCCTGTCACCACTACACGCTCACTCCTCACCACGTCCCACCACACGCCCATCTGTCACCACGCACCTGCACACCACCACCACCCGAGCACCTACACCCACGACCACAGCCGGTCATCCTGGGCTTAGAATTGAGTCAGGCAAGCAGGAGAGTTCTCTGACAGGATTGCAAGCAAGTAAGCAGGTAATGAGGCAAGAACCAGGTAAGCAGGAGAGCAGACTCCATATGATGGCGAGGGAGGAAGGCAGGCGGCGGTATCGGCAGTCCAGGAAAGTAGGCAAGCAGGCAGACGGGAGAGCATATGTAAGCAGAAGGGCAAACAATCAGGCTGACAGACAGTAGAGCAAGACACGATGGACTCTCGTGGTGTAGCGATTAGCGTTCCTGACCATGACGCATTCACGGACCGCCCAGAGTCGAGCGCATAGGTTCGAATCCTGGTTGCGGCAGTCGGACCACAGTCAACCCAGACGTTCATCCAACCTTAAGGATTAGTCAAAAAAAAGCTGGATATCTAGCTCACGCTAGTGTGGGTCTGGATATATATAAGGTTAATGAAATGGCCCGAATAAGACTTCAGTTGCCTGTACCCTCTAAACTAAGATATGAAAAAGGAAAAAAAAAACAAGTAGACAGGTAAATAAGACTGATCAGGTAGATGTGCAGGTGAATAGGCAGACAGAAATAGTAGACAGGAATGTAAGCGGACAGACAGATGAAGAGAGAAATCAAGATAGAAAGACAAACACACAAAATAGTTAGATAAGAAATCAAAGGCGGGCAAGAAGCTAACCACACAAACAAGACGGACTTGGTAGACAGGATGCCAAACAGGCAGACAGATAATCAAAGAGAAACAAGCATATGATAATTGCGTCAGTAAAGGAAGCAAAGCCTGGATATACGAGGGAGTGAGACATAAGGCAGCCAAGCAACCATATTAACGGATCGCAGCAGGCAAGCAGTCAAGAAGACAGCTAAGCAAGCAGTTAGCCAGTAGTCTAGCAAGCAAGCATCAGAGATGGAGGGATAAAATACAAATAAGCGGTTCAGAAATTAAGCAGTTAATCACCAAGATAAACAAGCAGAAGAGGAAGGAGGAAGGTGCCCAAGAAGGCAGCAGTAACAGACAAGCAGGTAGGCTGACAGACGACCAGAAGGCCAGCAGACAAACAAGAGGCAAACAAGCGTTAGACAGGCTACGCAAATGAAGAACAAACAAGGGCTGGTCAGCAAACAATCAACAGGTAAGCATGTAACAGGCAAGTGGTATTCAAGGGGCAAACAAAGGAGGGAAAGAATCCCTCAAGCAGGATGCCAGCAAGCAGGCAGGCAAACAAGACACAGAAGTGCAAGCAGATGGATCATTTAAGAGGCCAGGTCAGCAGAGAATCAGAAATACGTTACATACACAAGAAATGATAAGAGTCAGATGAATAGGGAAGCAGACAGAAGAGGGAAATGGGTAGGCAGAGGATAGATGGGTAGGAGGTGGGTAAACAAGCAGGTGAGGAGCAGGCTGGATGTATGGCATATATATATATATAGCAAGCAGAGACCAGGGTTGTGGGGTGTAAAGGTAGACACTCAAGCAGAAGACAAGCAGCAAAGTACCCAGGCAGCCAAGCAGGTGACAGACAGCCAGCTGGCAGTTAGATGAGCAGGCAAAATGGTGGAAGGACAGCAGGCAAACAGACAAACAAGCAAGCAAGCAACGGGCAAGGAGGAAAGCAGACAAAGAGGGAAGATAAGAAACTGGATGCGCGGGTAAACTAACAGGCCAACAGGAGCACTTAGCAGTAGCAGAATAAGCAGACAATCATGAGGTAAACAATCAGGCAAGCAGGCAGGCAAGCAGGCAGGGTGGGCAGTGATCGTGTCATTGAGGCTCGCGGGTGGTGGCAGCGGCGGCGGCCGGAGGGGCGGGAGAGCCGTCGGCCATTACCCCACCGGAAGACCCCGGGCCCGCGGTAAAAGCAGGTTGACCGGTCACAACAAAAACCCCTTCCCCGAGTTGCGGGGGCCCTTTCCCCGAGCTGGGATTCGGGGGGGAGGGGGCAAGTGGACTCAGGAACCGAGGGAGGAAGGCGTCATGGTAAAAGGAGAGGGGGAGAGAAGAGAGGGGGAGAGAGGAGAGGGGGAGAGAGGAGAGGGGGAGAGAGGAGAGGGGGAGAGAGGAGAGGGGGAGAGAGGAGGAGGTGGAGGGCCCGGCCCGACCCACCCCACCAGAAGGTTCTTCTTCGAGTGAAGGAAAAAAAAGGAAGAGGAGCCATTAGAGACCTCCCATGCTACGCTAATTCCCACCTTCAGAAGATGGAAGCGATGTTGGACGGTCATGATGGGGAGGTGGAGGGATGTGGTGGCTGCGGAGAGGGAGGGAGTTATGGAGGGAGCTGGGGAGAAAAAGTTAATGGCCGGGAAAAGGAATAGGAAATTTATGATCACCACGACAGTAATAGTGATGGTGCTGTTGTTGTTGTTGTTGTGGTGGTAATTGAGGTACATTTTTACCAAGACAGGTGCACACTCTCTCTCTCTCTCTCTCTCTCTCTCTCTCTCTCTCTCTCTCTCTCTCTCTCTCTCTCTCTCTCTCTCTTCCATATACCATCAGCCAATTGGGCTCCTTAGACCCCACCCATTATTCACCCATGGTCACCCCTGTACAACCTAGACCTAGACCATCCACACACACACACACACACACACACACACACACACACACACACACACACACGTATATTCCATCAACCACACCTTTCAAAAACATTCTCCATCAATCACTTCCTCTATCAACCTTCTCCCCCATTTATCATTTCTCTATGAACCATACCACCCATCAACCATACCCTTTATCAACCAAACACTTTTATCAACCATACCCTCCATCAACCAACCCTCAAACAACCACCCTCTCCATCAATCACATCCTTCAGACAACCACTCTCTCCTTCAACCACCTTGTTTACCAAGGAACACAATTGTGTTTTCGTTATACTACAGATTAACCTGGGTAATGAGACCCACTTATCTCCAAAAACGGTAGGAGATTATCTACACTTGTCTATATAACTATCTAATATAAAACTATCTATATAACTATCTAATATATAACTATCTATATAACTATCTAATATAACTCCCGTACCTCTTTCGACCTACGACATATCACGTCTCTCGTAACGATTCCATTCAGTATAGATACAACTAACGACTAACAAGACTATCTAGTAAAAATCCTGGTGTCCTAAGCAGGCTATCTGATCCCAAACTATCCCATCTAACACAGTCATAAGAGAGAATCTGGATTCTCTTTGTCGCCCTTGCATCTTGGTGATCAGTATCAATTTTCTCTTACTTTGCTGTTAACTTCGGCGTTCATAATACACAACATCTACAACAAAGTAATAGGTTGAGAGAGAAATATTTGTAAAACAGGAGCCCCTAAGAGACATGATGGAAGGGCAAATGTATACAGAATGTATATAAAATGTGTACATCAAAATGAGCGCGTTTTTTTCCTCCTTTGCAAGGAAACTAGCAATCTTAGGACCTGATGTGTTCTATTTCTTTGTACATCGCTTCAAGCTTTGGGAAAGTGATTACGAAGATATCATCTTTGTTTGTAAATCATTCTCATTCCTCTCTCCTAATTTCATCGTAAATTGGATAATTTGCTTTAATGTTTCCTGTTATTTGTCAGAAAGCGTAGCTCAGTGTTTCTTCGGCATTATGATAATAACAATGCACAAGAGACACATGCGTGTAATTTTCACGTTAGCCAAGCATTACTTTCGCGACGATTTATGTTAGAAATTGGTTCACTCTCTCTCTCTCTCTCTCTCTCTCTCTCTCTCTCTCTCTATATATATATATATATATATATATATATATATATATATATATATATATATATATACACAGTTGGTCTGTACTGATTAGTGCTGGACGGCGGGACTCAAGTGTGATGTTGGGATTTAAATAACTTTGTTAAGTACTGGCACCTGATGAAGGTGAACTGTCTACACGAAACTTGTCGTGCCACATGTATAAAAGAATATCCCAAGTTAAACAAAATTGTATGAACTACAGAAGTGCAATCTCACCTCCATATATATATATATATATATATATATATATATATATATATATATATATATATATATATATATATATATATATTATGGTGGGTTATCACAGAAAAAGGACTCACTCAATCTACCAACATAACGATCTCACAAGAACCTCATCAGAATCAGTAGCTTCCAATTCACTGAGAACAAGTCTACGGATTTCTCATCCAGTACTTCACGAGCATACAGGTCTACTCCACAGTCTCTGTCACCGCATTTCAGGAACGATAAAATCCACGGAATTATCACCTCATATTTCACTAACAGAAACTCTGAGTCACCGTCATTTCAGTGATAAAAAAAAGAAACCAATCTAGGGTTTTAATCATTAATATTTCACCCCTACACAAAAATCTAGGGTTTTAGACATTCACATTTCACTAACAAAATATTCTATGGATTTAAAAACCCATCAGTTTATTAACAAAAATATAACAGACTCTACAAGCTACATTTCAAAAAAATATTACAGTAAAGTCTATTGGAATTTTACCACCATTTGCAACCAGTACTTTAGTTACTTATACTTTTCACAACCTTGTCGACCCACATATCATAATCAAAAAAAGTCTACGACACTAGGAACCCAAGTTTCAAGAACAAAAACTCTATGCAATTTCCAATCCATTAGTCCACAAATTACGAAAGTCAGTCGACTCAGTAAACCCTGTTCTACAGAAGGTGCTAAAGCCGACTTAGCAATTCGTATTTCATAAATGAATAAGTGTACAATATCAACATTCTTCATTTGCACTGGTAAAAGCTCCACTGGCTCAACACCCTTACATTTCATAAGTAAAAGTCTATAGATATGCAAATCCACATGTGATTAACACAACGTAAGGACCAGAGACTTAACTAACAAAATGTCAATAACCCAGTAAAGGGGTTTTAAGCTTTGGCAAACAAACCAGAGATAAAACAACAAAGTGGCTACTGACTGGAAGGGACGAGTTTTGAGAGTAGAATGATTTCAAGCAACTCTTGGGTGTGTCAGATGATCATGATGAGTAGAGTAGTGGGTTGGTTAGTCTCCAGGAATATACTGTTTCTGAGCAGCTCAAGGATTCCCCCCCAACCCTTAATTCATTCGTAGTAAAACTAAGAAATCTACGGACTTAGCACCCTCCCTCTTGCGAATCATTACTTAATAAAGTCTAAGCACTTAACAACTCGGTTTACAAACATAACTCTACGGAGTTATTAACCCACATTTTACTAGCTAAACAAAAACGAGAAATTCATCAGCCACACCAATACGCATCTCACCTACAAAATCAACGTCTGCCGACTTTCTACCCCACATTATGTCTGCAAAATATAAGATTTTATAACTTCTCAACCACCATCTCACAGTCTACGTCATGGGTCCTAAGCCTTTTAAATCGATAGGATTTACTTGAAATTTGAGGAAAAAAGGAGGCGGACAAAGAGGAAAGTAGATCTTTAGTCAGTCATAATGCATACATGTAGAAAAAGGGGACATTCTACTTACATTTTATCAACAGATGTGAGAAATAACAGACTTTCCCCCAGCAACATTTCTTGATTTGGGGTATATGATGAGCAGGCAGTTCGCAGGCAGACAGTACACGAAATTGTCTGTGTTAACCGGATCTTTGAACTTCAGAGTTGAAACCAGACACTCAGAAGCACAAGTCAAACCATAGTAGGAATGGATGTTAAGAGGTTCGTTTTTTAGGAACAGGTTGTAATGTACGTCTACGAGATTCGAAAAAAAATAAAAACGCCATTTGTATGATATTTCAATAGTAAGTCACTTTGTAGTTCCACACTCTCCATCTAAACTTTTCCCATTTTAACCCGAAATAATTTTCCAGAGGAAACAACAGCTTCAGACACACCAACTTTGTTCCTTAGATACGCAAAGCAGAGAGCATCTGCTACTGGGTCTGTAGCTATGTATTGTTGAAATATTGCTCTAAGGCCTCACTGAGGTCTTCAGTATGACGAACATAAGTGACTGATGCGATTCTAGTTGAGCCTCCACATCATCTATGTTCTTTGTGATATACTAAAGTTTGTCGAATAATCAGTGTCACTGTTTTGGACTTTTTAATAACTGTGTCTTGGTTGCGAGATCCGTCAGTTGTTCAAACAATACAGACAAGTGAGGGGAAACTCAACAGATTTTCTCTCGATGTTACAATGGCACCTCTCTCTCTCTCTCTCTCTCTCTCTCTCTCTCTCTCTCTCTCTCTATATATATATATATATATATATATATATATATATATATATATATATATATATATATATATATATATATATGTGTGTGTGTGTGTGTGTGTGTGTGTGTGTGTGTGTGTGTGTGTGTGTGTGTATTTATACAGAGAGAGAGAGAGAGAGAGAGAGAGAGAGAGAGAGAGAGAGAGAGAGAGAGAGAGAGAGAGAGAGAGAGAGAGAGCTCTTAAGAAGTTCTCCACTGTCGTTGCGAAACTAATGTTACCCATGATTTTACCATGATGTTCCTCAACATAAAGAATACCTCGTCAAAGGGCTCAAGAGACGTACTTAGTATCATCCCTGCACATGAGCGCACCTCACACCCTCCAGCATGGGAATACATACGACAAATTACATATCACCCTGACGAAGGCTGTCCGCCATCACCTACAGGATGTGCAGCTGTGAAGCCGCCGTGCAGCAGTGTCAAGTACCACCGTAGTAGGCCCTGCGTCAGGAAGGAAGGACTAAGACCGCAGGAAATACATTCACAAAGTTGGTGGTCTTTCAAAATCAAAGTTCATCCATTCTAATTAGAAAAAAGAATCTCTAAAAAGCATGGTCAAGAACAAATCTGGATGCTGCTTCCTTCTCCAACGCTGTTTTCCATGGTTCGATATCTACAAGTGATCTGTGAGATGAAGGACATGAAACCCAACCCAACCATAAGCCTTTGAACACGACAGTACGACCTTTAGCACAATGATATGCACGCCGGTAGGACCCTTAGGTATGATAGAATGACCTTTGACCAGAAAACCCTTAAGGTCAGGTCGAACACCGTGTCATCATACTCAAGGACCGTACCGTCGTGTTCATTGGGGTGGTAAAAGCAGTGAGGACTGAATGATACATGTGCAGCCATGTAACCAGAGCCACACACACACACACACACCCTTCATGTACAGAAAGAGAACAACCTTCTCGTGAGAGAGACATCACGCATTACAGACTCATGCAGAGGTTCATGATGAAAACGGAACGTTACTTTCTTCTACGAGCTGAGGTGGAGTCGAGGGAAAACCTGAAGTGGAGATCAAAAATGGAAGTGGGAATTTAGGTGAAGTAAACTACGGTATTTTTACTACTACGTTTTAATAAGGAAGGAGTATCATTTGCGTTGGAGTTACCTGGACTGTGAGACAGTATGGATCACAATGCAATGTAAATTAAAGGCTAGTATGTGGTGGTGAAACCTGATAGGAGAATGTAGGGAGGAGAAATGTTCTGGCATGATACGAGGTCTATCCCTTATAAGAGACAAGAAGACTTCGCGCCTCTTGAAGTGGTGCTCCAGTGGTGAGACTCGGGGGAGTAAGAGCTTTCCCGATGGCAGTAACGAAAGAACATGTTCAGTTTTTGTGATGAGGACTTGCAAGATTTCGTAGCACCTTTGTAAAGTCTGATGGTTCTCTATTCTTCTTCATTCTTCCTTCCAGTTTTTTGTCAGTAGCGTGACTGGGTCGTCTTCACGCCAGTGTCTAGACCGGTTGGATCTTTTGACAATCTCATGTTTCAAGGTGTTTGTGTATTTCTGTTTTTTTTTATAACTTTTTTATATCTCAAGGTACCTCAATGTACGCCTTTTCACTAACTGCAACGACAGTTAAGGAAGGGGACAATAGCCACGAACAACTAACGGAACAATCATTAAGCTCTTGATACAAGTTAGCGCTCGATCTGAGTTATACCTTGAGCTTCGGGTCACAGACTATCTGTCGGATGGTTGTATTGTTTCATTTCTTCCAATTCATCACCTCATCCAAGGGCACTCATAATCCCCATCCTATAGTCATCAGAGTACAAGGGAACACGTAAGCTAGCAGGAAAGAACCGTAAAGACGAGATAAAGTTTAGCCTGAAAGCTGTAGAAATGGAGTTGATTGTCTCCTGGGTTGTGTTAAGCTGATGGCTTGCTTGAAGCGCAGAGCGAACCAGTGATGGGAGCAAAGGGGAGCCAAAGGAATTGGATTCTACCGTCTGATGATCGAGGAATTCTTTTACAGTGGTTTACCCGATAGTCACTTAACCTCTCTATCTACCACCTGAGATTAATTGTATTAGGTAAAGATAAAGAAGTTAAGGAGTCAACTTGTAAACTTTATCCCTCAGGAGAAATTAAACCAGAAGCTGGAGGAGGTCACATTATTTATGAATAAAAGAAACATGACCAGGAAGGAGTAGTATATAATGGAAATAACTATCTATCTATATATCTATATATATATATATATATATATATATATATATATATATATATATATATATATATGAAATGTGTGTATGTATGTACTTCTATATATCGTGCAAAATAACATAACCTAAACAGATGGATGAGCTTTGTTTCGTTTTGTACTAAGATCACACCTCAAGTCTCGCTGTTTAACTGTCCCTCTTTTACCGCCAGTTGACGGGAGAGGATCACGAAGATTATTTCTGGAAACAAAAATGTCTGTACGTGTACCTTTCCGTAACAGAGCCAGTGACGAGGGTGCTTCAAGTCACTTTCCTATGAAAAACTAGGTATCTTGTGTTGAGGTCACTGCCAGTGACTTCTCAGACACTTGTCGTCTTCTTTGGTCTGTCAAGGTATTCAGTTTACCACACAGTACCTGAGCAGTCATCAGTTGTGACCTGAGACTTTCAAAATCTCGAGTCCAGTTAAAGACACGCTTTAGTGAATGCTTGTGGGCGCGGCATATATTGAACCAAGAACCAACCAGGTGTTGTTGATGAAAGAACATACAGGATAGATGCGTTGTAGACATGGAGAGACGCCGTATCACACATGGTTGTGGTTAATGTACACAGACGGTGTCTCGCGGCATTAAAATGAGATCTGCATCTCACAGACCATAGATTCCTCAGGGACCCTCAAAGGCTGACTGAGGGATAATAAGACGCGAGCATCAACACCACATGAGTAAGACGACAAATTCTCATCATCACAAAAACTTACTAGCAATATCTACATCAAACTTGGTTAAAAAAAAAAAAAGTGGTTCTTCTTTTCTTACTCTTCTTATTATCTAACCCTTTTTTGTGTGCTTCAAGACCTGCAGTCGTCGGTCAAACACAGGAAAACGTCCGTATCTACGTATAAAAGGCACCAGCTCAACGTACAACCAATAGCGGATACCGAGGTTAAACAACTGGGCGAAGCTGACACAAGGTCAGGTCGGGAAGATGGTGACGCAAGATCAAGTCTGGGGAAGGATGGCGACATGATGTTAGGTCGGGGGAGGGGGAGGGGATGGCGATACGAGGTCAGGTCAAGGGTGACAAAAAGTCAGGTTAGGGGGAAGTAGGAGATGTAAGGTCAGGCCAGGGAGGAGAATGGTGACATAAGGTCAGGTCAAGGGAAAGGATGGTGACGCAAGGTCATATGAGAGGGAGAGGAAGGTGACAATGTCAGGTCAGAGGGGAGGATGGTGACGGAGGGTCAGGTCAGAGGTGTGTGTATAGTGACCCAATTTGAGTTAGGAGGGGTTGGATGATGACACAAGGTCATTCTAGTGGGGGAGGATGGTGATAGAAGGTCAGGTCAGAGGGAGGAGGGGGGAGGTTGGTGGTGACCTCCACACATCAGGCGGACGATAGGTCGTCACTACATCATAACATATTTGTTTGAAATATTGGCGATAAAAATACGCCATTCAGAGTTGCCTCGTGATAGATTCTCGATTAAAAATAATTAATTAATCAAACTGATACAGATTATCCTTGATAAAATACATTTTGCTAATCATCAGCCGAACGTTTATATAAAAGATATGCTATATTTCAAAAATATTTCCCCCTTTATTTGATGTATGTAAAATATTTAATATAGCGTTTCATAAATATGAGGTGCCACCCTAATGCTTTTAACATTTATTTCTCCTCATGATAACCAATGAATTTTCTTTGTTGTGTAATATTTTTTTGCAGTAGGTTATCTTGCTTGTTTATCTTTGTGTGATCATTGTCTGATTATTTCCTTTTGTTTAAGATTCTCTTCTCCCCTATATTCCTCAGTCTCCAATTCCCTCACTCTCCATCACCTTCCTCATCCTAACGCTCTCACTCCCCATCATCTCCTTACTCCTCATCTCCCTTATTAAAATCGCATCTTTGTCATCTTTCCTTTTCCTCTACCCTCTACTCCTTCCTTAACTACCGTCCATCTCATTCTTCCATATCATTTTCTTCCTTACCTCCATCATTTCTCCTCTTCCTTTCCATTTTTATTTTCTTTTTGTCTTCCCCCCATTTTTTTTAGCCCTTTGTCTATCTCTTACGCTTCTTTCTGGCTATATACTCAACTACCCATCTCTAAGCCTACCTCTGTCTTTGTCTGTCCTCACGCAGACGGACATCTGCCGTAGCTGTAAACCTAAGGCCGTGGTTTACGTCACACTCGCCTGAGTCTCATGTGTTGAGGAGAGTGACGAAAGAGAGAGGTCTCCTCCTACACAAGTAAATTGTTGGCGTTTCAAACATTCGCAGATGTAATACTGTGGGAGGAACAGTGGCTAACGCAGAGTATCATCACACTAGGTTTTCCCTCTATATCAATTTCCCATTTACGAAGACCTGTGATAGAAGTATGCTTGACATGAATACGAATAGTGATGTGGTAAGGACTGAGCCTTTGTATATATACACCGTGTTCTTACGTTTGGAACTCTAGTCCTTTACTTGGTCATAACACCAGAAGGAAATTGCATCAATGTGAATTGTTTAGCGACGCAGAAGCTTCCCAGATGTTTGGTCTACTCCTGTGAGACTATCTCCTTTCTATTGGCTCTCACTTTCTTCACGTTATATACTCAAGATGCATAAAGACTACGTCCTACACCACTGGTACGGCTATCAGTCGTCACAAAGTTATTCTGATTATTAAAGGAGTCTCCCTTACCCCTGTGCCGTCCTATCTGGTCTACACCTTCACCTCCGACCCTGTGTCACCACGGGTCATGTGTGTGCTCTCCTTCGAGAACCCTTCGCTGACACCACCTGCTGGAGCCATGGTCCTCTGGCTCCTGCGGAAAACGATGACATTATTTTTCTCTGGTGAATTCTGCCAAAAAATGGTGATGATGCGATCGCAAGAAACTCGTCTTATTAACTGTGGCTCACTGCTCTGCAGGACATACTGTGAAAAACACCGTTACTAAGAAAAATGGAAATGAACGAACACAAGCCAGAGCCAATACCAACAATATGTTACAAGAAATATATCTGTTCGAGGACGCTCAACAAATTCTAAAGCAGCCGAACCTAAATGAGATATGAAAGAAGTAAATTTTTGTGACGGTATAATTAGCCTGTGAAATGTCATGATATTATATCAGAAGATAAGATAATGGATTTTGTTATATTAGAACACAAGAGTACAGTGGTGCGACCTTTGAGCACAAGGATACGACCCTTGAGCACAACAGTGTGACCCTTGAGCACGATGGTACGACCCTTGAGCACGACAGTGTGACCCTTGAGCACGACGGTGTGACCCTTGAGCACAATGGTGTGACCCTTGAGCACAATGGTGTGACCCTTGAGCACGACGGTGCAACCCTTGAGCACAATGGTGTGACCCTTGAGCACGACGGTGTAACCCTTGAGCACGACGGTGCAACCCTTGAGCACAATGGTGTGACCCTTGAGCACGACGTTTCACCCCTAGGGTACAAAGATGCGACCCTTGAATACGGCGGTACAACCCTTACGTATGATGGTCTAGCCTCTGGCTTGACCATTAAGAGTCAATCAAAGGCCATGCCATTATATCCAAGGGTCACATCG
This sequence comes from Panulirus ornatus, assembly GCF_036320965.1. NCBI lineage: Eukaryota > Metazoa > Arthropoda > Malacostraca > Decapoda > Palinuridae > Panulirus > Panulirus ornatus. The sequence continues at coordinate 51,557,342 of NC_092235.1, read as the reverse complement.
TTGTGCTCAGGGGAATAAGGAAGTCTCACAAACGTACAACCCCACCGCCGTCACACCTACTTAGCCCAGTCTGTACGTAAGTACGTCACTTTGTTCATAAGTTCGTCCAAGATAAGTTAGCAGATTTTCGGGTAAAGTCCTTATAGCAGAAAAACCTTTCGTAGGGTCATTGATACATAAACGGTGATTACCTGATTTGGATAAAGAATGGAACTATGAAATATATTCAACTTATGACAATTTTATACATTTTCTGTTTTGGCAACCTGATTAAGAAGGATTAAATTGGGTCTCATCCTGACTTTCTCTGTTTCACTTATACCTTTTCGAGAGGAGGACAATGTGGTTTTACCTTGAAGAAGCGCGGGACAGTTGTCCCACTGCCAAGCGGCAGAGAAGGATCCTAAGAATATCCGTGATCTGGCCACTGATGAATTGTAAACAGTTGTTTCCCTGTGGACGCTGAACCACCCGAGGATTGACCGTTATGATATTTTTTCCTCTCCTTGGACAGAGAAGCTATGGAATTCTCTGTCTGATTTTGTCTTTCCCTCTTCTTATAACCTGTCTAAACTTAAAAGTCTGCCACACAAACTCCACAAACGTCTCTTTATACACACACACACACACATATATATATATATATATATATATGGAACCATGGAAGCGGAAGTGGATCATAGGGTGGGGGAGGGGGCGAAAATTTTGGGAGCCTTGAAAAATGTGTGGAAGTCGAGAACAGTATCTCGGAAAGCAAAAATGGGTATGTTTGAAGGAATAGTGGTTCCAACAATGTTGTATGGTTGCGAGGCGTGGGCTATGGATAGAGTTGTGCGCAGGAGGATGGATGTGCTGGAAATGAGATGTTTGAGGACAATGTGTGGTGTGAGGTGGTTTGATCGAGTAAGTAACGTAAGGGTAAGAGAGATGTGTGGAAATAAAAAGAGCGTGGTTGAGAGAGCAGAAGAGGGTGTTTTGAAATGGTTTGGTCACATGGAGAGAATGAGTGAGGAAAGATTGACCAAGAGGATATATGTGTCGGAGGTGGAGGGAACGAGGAGAAGAGGGAGACCAAATTGGAGGTGGAAAGATGGAGTGAAAAAGATTTTGTGTGATCGGGGCCTGAACATGCAGGAGGGTGTAAGGAGGGCAAGGAATAGAGTGAATTGGAGCGATGTGGTATACAGGGGTTGACGTGCTGTCAGTGTATTGAATCAGGGCATGTGAAGCGTCTGGGGTAAACCATGGAAAGCTGTGTAGGTATGTATATTTGCGTGTGTGGACGTGTGTATGTACATGTGTATGGGGGGGGGGGGTTGGGCCATTTCTTTCGTCTGTTTCCTTGCGCTACCTCGCAAACGCGGGAGACAGCGACAAAGTATAAAAAAAAAAAAAAAAAAAAAAAAAAAAATATATATATATATATATAGTTTTTCCTTCAAGTCAAGAGACTTGTTCACACTCTTGCGTGGCCACGCACTAGTCCATGAGCATGAGGTAATCAATGGCACCTCCTCTGCTACACAGTGGAGAAAACAAAATGAATTACGTGAAAATACTCAAATAAATGTCCTCGTCACTCCACCTCCCCTGCAATCGACACTTACCTCAAGTGCTGCCTGGCCAGCGAGTGGTGGTTGTACGCCCACAGGGAGCAAATATGAGAATGGTCGTATGTAACGACCGTTTCCACTCCATCAGGAACGACCTGCAGTTCAAGCAAACATCCCACTGTACTTTCTGAATGGTCCATAAGTTACAAGAGGAGTCGCCGCCAGGCGTCTACAACCGCCTAGCATTAATGTAGCACCGGCTGAACATCAGATATAAATGGACTATGACCTGCTGAATTCTGCTATGCACCTGAATGTAAATCGAATACCAGAAAGCAAAGAATCCACATTATCGTTGCCTCGTTAACTCTCGGCTTCCCTCCAGTGCGCCCCGGGTGTTGCAGTCGACGAGACCAACGGAGAGCTTATGTTACTCGAGACCTCATCACAGTCAGTGATCCTTCAACACTCCAAATCACTGCAATCGATTGCATACTGCGAATCAGATATTTGACCTCCATCGTCGCGGTGATGGCAACTTACACACACACACACACACACACACACACACACACACACACACATACACACACACACACACACACACACACACACACACACACACATACACACACACACACACACACACATGTACATGACGGTGTATAAGTAATGTTGCCTCTCTCCTGGTGATGGTTGCAATATCCACCAACGAGGTGAGGCACGGGTGGATCTGGGATGTACGGACGGACCGCAAGCTTCCCTTCACAGACCAAAGGCCACAGGTGCTTTTCCCCTCACACTACCGCCGACATTAAGAGTGGCTCTCTATACCCTCGCCAACCCCTTGACGATGAAACATGATGGACGAAAAAAATTAATATCCTCGAAAACACAGATCGCTTCTACGTGAGTGGATCCAATCAGTCAGTAGCAAAATGATATCTCTTCCCATCGTCGACTTCGGGTGTACTACAGGCCACTTCCTCCAAGTCCATAACCCAAAAGCGTACCAGCGGTTCTTTCCAATCTCAAAGCCACTGTCCTAGAGGGTGACAGACGATGAGGAGTAGCCAATTCCTACGTATAGTAGTGGGTCTAGTCTGGAGAAGGGCGCCACACACACACTGCAGACCCTCCTCACCGCAGGCAGCCTCAAGACGGTAAAGAGGATCAGCTCCACAGCACCTCCAGGGCTCACTATGCTAGTATAAGGAGGAGGTGCCGGACACCCAGCAACCTATCCACCTTCGTTACCCTGCAGCTCAAGACCAGAGGGTACTGCAAGGATAGAAGAAAGGATTGGGAACTTAAGGATAGAAGAAAGCCAAAGATGAAAAAGAGGGTGTCAAGGATAGAAATGGGGGGGGAGGAGACTTTGGTTCCCACACGCCCTACTCAGACGTTTGATGCATGTATGAAGGAAAGACTCAGACGTTTTAGAATGTGGAGATGTTGGATGAGCTGGTCTTCTCCACGTAATCTCCCGTCCAAGGATAAGGGTAGCACTGTTCAGTCTCCTTAGGCCCTGCTGCCCCATGATGGGCACAGGAATCTGTCACCATGAGAATTTAGCTGTGTATATATTCAGAAAGATAGATAGATAGATATAGACATATCATATAACCAGTAGTCATCCTGACGTAAGACCAGACTGACAGAATTATATGACTTCAGAAAACCATGTCTTGCTCTCCTTGCCAAGCTACAAATCACCATAAAACTAATTAGTCACACCGGCCATTACCTACAAAAGAAACTGCAAATGGAGAAAACGGTCATAAAAATCTGCTCCATAAAACATGGGCGCTGGAGGAGTAAAGGCGTGGCAGGAGTAATAAGAAGGCAACTTCATTAGCGTCGCGCGCGCGCGCACACACACAGACACAGACATACACACACACACACACACACACACACACACACACACACACACACACACACACACACACACACTGCAGACGGTCATTAAGTCCTGAGCCATCATTTTCAATATTGGCTAATTGGTAAATATAGCAGCCTTATAGCCTTTTTCTTCCTTGCTCTCTACACCCCACCCTCCTCCACTCCTCTCCTCCTGGTACGTGAGAGGTGGAGTGGGAGTGGGAGTTGGGGAGGAGGGAAGCCAAGCTCATCTATATCCATTAATCCTTTAATGGCTTCAGGTGTTTCGTAATCTTATATTTCATAGCCATTTACTCCCACCAACACACACACACACACACACACACACACACACACACACACACACACACACTCGCTTATCATCTCGAGCGTCGTGAGTTCAATTCTCGCGCGCACAAACGGGCCTCCGTTCCCCGGCGCGTGTAGCCCAGTGGAACGTCGACGAACACTGTGGAACGCCACCGACATCTGCGGGAGGCAGAGGAGAATAAGACCTCCCCATTTACAAAAGTAATTACTATGCTAAATGATATTATCAATCACCAACTTTTACCTCCAGAATGAACTAAACCTGTAAAGTTTGGGAGAGGCTAGCGGAAACAGCGGAATTCACAGGACGTCCGCTAAAAATGAAGACTGTGATTGCTTCAGGGGGGCAAGGTGGCGTTGGAGAGGAGAGGGAGTGGGACGGAGATGGAAGAGCGGAGGAGATGGAGTAGGTGAGGAGCAAAAAGGAGGAGGAGGACGACGACGACGAGGATGAGAAGAGGAAGAGGAGGCGAAGGGAAAGAAATTTAGACGAGGTGGAATGGATGGGAGGAGGTGAAGGGGAAAGAGGAAGAGGAGAAGCATAAATGAGATGGAAGGAGTGGCATTAAGACGGAGAGAGTTAGAGAATGGTCGAGCGAAAACAGGAGAAAGAAGAGAAGAAAGGGGGTAAAATGAAGAAAAGAGAGGAAACATATCAAAGGAAAAGAAAGGAGAAGAAGCATGGGAATAGCAAGTAAGAGAGGCAGTTTGAGTGTGGAGTAACGAAGAAGAGGAATAAGGGAAACTGATAAAAGTGGAGGCAAAAGAAAAGGAGAAAAGAGCGAAGGGATGAGCAATAGAGAGAGACCAAAGTTGAGGAAGAGAGAAGGGTGGAGTATATGGCAGCAAATGAGAGAAAGAAAGCTTTGAAAGGAAAGAGAGAAAGAGGTAAGAGAAAAATAAGATGGGAGAGAAAAGGAGATGAAAGCAAGGGAGGAAGTGAACATGATATGAAGGCAGAGAATAGATCAGGGAAGCGGGAATGTAAACAAGGAGAATTATGAAAAGCTATATAAGTAGTGAGAGAGAGAGAGAGAGAGAGAGAGAGAGAGAGAGAGAGAGAGAGAGAGAGAGAGAGAGAGAGAGAAAGAGAGAGACTAAGCTAGCGACGAGGGAGGGGCCAAGGTGGTGTGTGGAGAAGGGCGAAGAATACATAGTAAAGTTATGAGAGTTGGTGCGCGATCTCTCTCTCTCTATCTCTCTCTCTCTCTCTCTCTCTCTCTCTCTCTCTCTCTCTCTCTCTCTCTCTACCCTCATATCGACGTCTACCCATTTTTCTTTCCAATTTGTTTTGTCTCTTTTCTCTCTCCCCCATCCACCTTGCATCGCATACATCCATATAGATCACGAACACACAGGAATGTGCACGAGTCTATAAATGTATCCATGTAAACGTATGAAAGTACACGCCCTTAGACTCCTCTTCTGGTAAAAAAAAAATATTAATCACCCACCGTCTGAGCCGTATAAGATCCAGCGTCAAAACGCTGTGTAGTAATAAACAAAATGAACGATATATTCTGGTTCACATATCTCGTAAAGTCGTACGTTAATGCTAACAAGCAACAGAAGCCACTCCGCTAAAGGGGTCACAGTCGGCCACCCAAGCCTGAAGAGTTCAACCTCTCGTGCATTTCAGTTTTATTTATGGAATCTCTCCCATGAAATTTGTCCCCATGTATATACGATGGAGTCATCGGAGGCACCGTCTCATTCCTCTGTGATCAAATGAGTATCTTAATGGCGTGATCATTCTTAAAAGAAAAGTGTTACGACTTCCCTCGGTGGATGGCGGCTGGCACCAAAACATCATAAGGAGGACAAAAATAATTCCAGCTTACGTAGAATTACTCTGGCGGTGCAAAACATGGATCCCTGTAAATATTTCAATGTTCGCCCGCCTCACTCTCGCCTATTCCTCACGTTGCGTCACCAAATCTTGCACCTAATACCACTTAATTTCCTATATGAATGTCTTTTAACTATCTTTTTAAAAGCGGGACTTGCTAACGCGACCCGACATTACGGTATCATTTACCTCCATTAGTTAGCGGGCAGACTGTAATAAAATGTGGAGACGGGGGTGCAAAATTACAAACAGGCAAATGGCTCTCCATTAGTGGAGGCTCTTTGCTTCTGCACCCCCATTAAACTACATTAAAATATCACTTCCATGGCCATGCTGTTAAAATGTCGATGTTGGTGTGATGTATAGGACTAAATAACTGAGCTAATGGAAAAACCTGTCGCGTGGAATGTTTGCACCGCTAGTGGTGGATAAAGTTGTGTTTATGTATGTAGGTATAATTATAAACACACGTGTGTATACATATATATATATCCATACACGTTGATGGATATGCAAAAATGTATAATATGCATTCGTTTACTGGCCATATATATATATATATATATATATATATATATATATATATATATATATATATATATATATATATATATATACTTCCATGGTGTAGTGGATAGCGTTGCTGACCCTGACGCATCACAAGCCGCCCGGGATCGAGCACATAAGTTTGAATCCTAGCTGCGGCAGTCGATCCACAGTCAACCCAGGAGTTCATCCTCCTGTAGAGTGTGGTCGATAAGGGCACATTCAGCTGCCCCCGTGCATATATATATATATATATATATATATATATATATATATATATATATATATATATATATATATATTATCCCTGGGGATAGGGGAGAAAGAATACTTCCCACGTATTCCCTGCGTGTCGTAGAAGGCGACTAAAAAGGGAGGGAGCGGGGGGCTGGAAATCCTCCCCTCTCGCTTTTTTTTTTTTAATTTTCCAAAAGAGAGAATAGAGAAGGGGGCCAGGTGAGGATATTCCCTTAAAGGCCCAGTCCTCTGTTCTCAGCGCTACCTCGCTAATGCGGGAAATGGCGAATAGTATGAAAGAAAGATATATATATATATATATATATATATATATATATATATATATAGATAGATAGATAGATAGATAGATAGATAGATAGATAGAGAGAGAGAGAGAGAGAGAGAGAGAGAGAGAGAGAGAGAACTTAGTTTTTTAGAAGATGAAAGATTACATTAAAGTGCATTTTAACACAGGAACGATTAATTACATAGTGTGTGAAATAAGACTAAAAGTAAAATTTTCATTTGGGTGTAATTCATCCACAATACTTATGTTCCATTCCGTCTGCCATTTTCACGACTTAAGCATTACGTTGCACTCTGGGCATTTATACATCTACACATGTCACACTACAAAGGTTAAAACTCTTAAAGAACAGAATCCATTGTCACCCCCATCGACACGGAGGAGAGAGAGAGAGAGAGAGAGAGAGAGAGAGAGAGAGAGAGAGAGAGAGAGAGAGAGAGAGAGAGAGATGTAGGTTCCTTGAGGCCCAACCACGATATACGCTGTCACTTTCCAACCAGGGCGTCAGCAACATCGGAGCCGTAGTGAATGCAGATATGTTAAAAGGGTATTTACTCAGCGCTCAATATGAAGTGCAGCTGGTGAACTCATGGACGGAGGGGGAGCGAGCGGAGGGGCGGGCGGGCGAATGTTATTGTCAAGTGGGAATTAGGTGAGTATCCCTTTACCAAAACACTCTCTCAGCTCGCCCTGCCTCTGTTTACTCCCACACATCTGTTGTAAGTTTAATTGTCGCGTTTTTTTTTTCGCCTCTCTCTCTCTCTCTCTCTCTCTCTCTCTCTCTCTCTCTCTCTCTCTCTCTCTCTCTCGTTGTTCGCCCTCGATCTTCATAAGCCAATGCGGCTGGCGCTATAATTTTGCAGCCCAAATACTTCGTGTCAGAATGATCGTTATTTCTTTTTGACTCTCTTGAACAGGAAGATGCGTCCTTTTGAGCACGACGGTTTGACCCTTGGGGACGACCTGTTCGATCCCTGAGGGTGATGGTGTGGTCCTTTGACCTCATCCTTAAGGGCCACACACTGTCTGACCAAATGATTATACCATCGTCCTTAACGGTCAATAATGTTATGTTCAAGGGTCTTATATTGATGCTTAATGGTCATGCCGTTGTGCTCAAGGGTCGTGCCGTTTGTGGTTAAGGGTCGCACAGTCATGCACAGGGGGGGGGATTAATGTCAACAACCCTGGCTACTGGTGGTGGTGGGTTGTGGATGGTGGTGGTGGTGAAGGCGAAGCTTAAGTAGAGTCGTATTCCCTTACCAAACACCGGAAAGGTTTGCTTGTTTGGACGAGTAAGAGTTTAAGTCTTGATGGACGGTGAGGGAGGGGGAGGGGAGCTGAGAGGACCACGTATCGCCTTCCTCGGTGAGAGCTGCGGCAGGAGGACCAGTCAGGGAGCAAGAAAGAACCCTTGCGATCCTCTCTGCCCAAATGGTTCTCGTGGTGGAGCCTAGGTGATCTGGTTCTCCTCTAGGGCTCATGTAGGTGTAGTTGTCGTTTTTATAAGTGTGCTTGCTATACCGTGTTTGCTTTTGTGCATCATGCGGGTCTGTCTTGTGTCACATTGCTACGTTCGCCTTTACCTTATGCATAATGCGGGTCTGCCTTCTGTCAAGCAGTTGTAACTGCTATATGCTTGTCATGTGATACATGCTTCACCCTCGTACATAATGGCTATACTTGGAGCTATTGTATGTTAGCCGTGACGTGAATCGCTCCTCCATGATGAGTACCTTTCATCTCTCTCTCATTCTCTAATCTCCGGGTTCAGGATTGGTGTTTTTGGCTTGTCAAATGGAATCACCTTCTTCTGTCTACACGGAGTGGAAACTATTGTGGTGTAGAACTGTGGAGTTCAGGTCAATAGCCAGCTGTGTCGAGGGTGTTAGTGAAGACAGTCTTTGACGTGATCCTTATGAGTTACCTCAAAGGCATGTATGGCTTAGATCAAAGGCCATTGGAGTTACGGATGTAATGAAGGTGAGAGTGGAGTGAAGAGGGCCTTTGACGTGAAGGATGAGGTTCAAAGCGAAGGCCTATGGTACTAAGGGTACAACGAAGATGTAATGAAGATGAGGGTGTAGGAGGTGTGGCCACTAACCTGACCTTTAGGGTTCAAGTCAGACAACATCTAGCAAGATAGAGTCATTAAAATAACACACACACACACACACACACACACACACACACACACACACACACACACAGACCTGACCCGTAGGGTACGGATCAAATGGCCTTTGGCAGACCCCCCCCCCAAAAAAAAAAACGAGACGAGGCGGCCACAGCCGATAGGAGAAGCTAGTTGATATAAGAACAAACAAGGTATCACAGCACAGTTTCAATAACACACACACTCACACACACACACACACACACACACACACACACACACACACACACACACACACACACACTTACGTTAATGTTAGAGCTGTCGAGAAAAAGTTCTATCAAGAATGTTAAAAGAAATTCTACCAGAGAGTCCGCGCATGACTCCCTAAGTGGCAGGTGGGAGGATGGCTGCGGTGTTTACGGTGTGACTGACCAGAGCAGCAGGAGGGAGAACACTGCCACCACTTGTTCCTCCCGCGCTTGAGAGGTTGTTGTTCTACATGTGCAGTGTTGTAATTACTGATACCACGGTGTGTCTGTGTGATTACACACACACACACACACATATATATATATATATATATATATATATATATATATATATATATATATATATATATATATATATATATATATATTTCTTTCTTGTGTTTCCCCTGATGATGTGATTATTACACGAAAGTGCACTTGGGAACTTATCGTGTTTCATTTTCCCTGTGGACTCATAGGACTCATAGGTGAGTTGATTAGAAGGGGTAGTGAGTGGTGGGATGAAGAAGTAAGATTATTAGTGAAAGAGAAGAGAGAGGCATTTGGACGATTTTTGCAGGGAAAAAATGCAATTGAGTGGGAGATGTATAAAAGAAAGAGACAGGAGGTCAAGAGAAAGGTGCAAGAGGTGAAAAAGAGGGCAAATGAGAGTTGGGGTGAGAGAGTATCATTAAATTTTAGGGAGAATAAAAAGGCGTTCTGGAAGGAGGTAAATAAAGTGCGTAAGACAAGGGAGCAAATGGGAACTTCAGTGAAGGGCGCAAATGGGGAGGTGATAACAAGTAGTGGTGATGTGAGAAGGAGATGGAGTGAGTATTTTGAAGGTTTGTTGAATGTGTTTGATGATAGAGTGGCAGATATAGGGTGTTTTAGTCGAGGTGGTGTGCAAAGTGAGAGGGTTAGGGAAAATGATTTGGTAAACAGAGAAGAGGTAGTAAAAGCTTTGCGGAAGATGAAAGCCGGCAAGGCAGCAGGTTTGGATGGTATTGCAGTGGAATTTATTAAAAAAGGGGGTGACTGTATTGTTGACTGGTTGGTGAGGTTATTTAATGTATGTATGACTCATGGTGAGGTGCCTGAGGATTGGCGAAATGCGTGCATAGTGCCATTGTACAAAGTCAAAGGGGATAAGAGTGAGTGCTCAAATTACAGAGGTATAAGTTTGTTGAGTATTCCTGGTAAATTATATGGGAGGGTATTGATTGAGAGGATGAAGGCATGTACAGAGCATCAGATTGGGGAAGAGCAGTGTGGTTTCAGAAGTGGTAGAGGATGTGTGGATCAGGTGTTTGCTTTGAAGAATGTATGTGAGAAATACTTAGAAAAGCAAATGGATTTGTATGTAGCATTTATGGATCTGGAGAAGGCATATGATAGAGTTGATAGAGATGCTCTGTGGAAGGTATTAAGAATATATGGTGTGGGTGGCAAGTTGTTAGAAGCAGTGAAAAGTTTTTATCGAGGATGTAAGGCATGTGTACGTGTAGGAAGAGAGGAAAGTGATTGGTTCTCAGTGAATGTAGGTTTGCGGCAGGGGTGTGTGATGTCTCCATGGTTGTTTAATTTGTTTATGGATGGGGTTGTTAGGGAGGTGAATGCAAGAGTTTTGGAAAGAGGGGCAAGTATGAAGTCTGTTGTGAATGAGAGAGCTTGGGAAGTGAGTCAGTTGTTGTTCGCTGATGATACAGCGCTGGTGGCTGATTCATGTGAGAAACTGCAGAAGCTGGTGACTGAGTTTGGTAAAGTGTGTGAAAGAAGAAAGTTAACAGTAAATGTGAATAAGAGCAAGGTTATTAGGTACAGTAGGGTTGAGGGTCAAATCAACTGGGAGGTAAGTTTGAATGGAGAAAAACTGGAGGAAGTAAAGTGTTTTAGATATCTGGGAGTGGATCTGGCAGCGGATGGAACCATGGAAGCGGAAGTATATCATAGGGTGGGGGAGGGGGCGAAAATCCTGGGAGCCTTGAAGAATGTGTGGGAGTTGAAAACATTATCTCGGAAAGCAAAAATGGGTATGTTTGAAGGAATAGTGGTTCCAACAATGTTGTATGGTTGCGAGGCGTGGGCTATGGAGAGAGTTGTGCGCAGGAGGGTGGATGTGCTGGAAATGAGATGTTTGAGGACAATGTGTGGTGTGAGGTGGTTTGATCGAGTAAGTAATATAAGGGTAAGAGAGATGTGTGGAAATAAAAAGAGCGTGGTTGAGAGAGCAGAAGAGGGTGTTTTGAAATGGTTTGGGCACATGGAGAGAATGAGTGAGGAAAGATTGACCAAGAGGATATATGTGTCGGAGGTGGAGGGAACGAGAAGTGGGAGACCAAATTGGAGGTGGAAAGATGGAGTGAAAAAGATTTTGTGTGATCGGGGCCTGAACATGCAGGAGAGTGAAAGGAGGGCAAGGAATAAAGTGAATTGAATCGATGTGGTATACCGCGGTTGACGTGCTGTCAGTGGATTGAATCAGGGCATGTGAAGCGTCTGGGGTAAACCATGGAAAGTTGTGTGGGGCCTGGATGTGGAAAGGGAGCTGTGGTTTCGGGCATTATTGCATGACAGCTAGAGACTGAGTGTGAACGAATGGGGCTTTTGTTGTCTTTTCCTAGTGCTACCTCGCACACATGAGGGGGGAGGGGGATGGTATTCCATGTGTGGCGAGGTGGCGATGGGAATGAATAAAGGCAGACAGTGTGAATTGTGTGCATGGGTATATATGTATGTGTCTGTGTGTGTATATATATGTGTACATTGAGATGTATAAGCATGTATATTTGCGTGTGTGGACGTGTATGTATATACATTGTGTATGTGGGTGGGTTGGGCCATTTCTTTCGTCTGTTTCCTTGCGCTACCTCGCAAACGCGGGAGACATCGACAAAGCAAAATAAATAAAAAAAATAAATATATATATATATATATATATATATATATATATATATATATATATATATATATATATATATATATATATATGATCACACTTGTCCATGATAGTTATGAAGGTGAAATCACAAATCAGTAGGAGTTCATATAATTTCATTTAACGGTGAGGCTAGTGTGTCGTCTAGAATGGCAGAGGTGAGACTAATATTGTGATGGTGTTGGGATTTAAAAACTTTTATGAGTTATTGGCACCTGATGAGGCGGGTTGTCTCAGCGAAACACGTAGTGTTGCAGTACAGAAAAATAATTCGTTAGATACAATCATATGTACTTACTACTCAATTGCAATTTCACCTTCATAGTCTGATAACCACAAGGAAAATTAAACACGATAAGCCCCAAGTGCACTTTTGTGTCCTGATCACAGCGTCAGGGAAGATACAAGAATGAGACAGAAGACTTAGACCAGTCAGTTTATATACAAAGACGAGGCTGAGCTAAGACGCCGTTGGTACACAAGTGTTTCCAGTTTGTGGTGTTTGGATCTGGCAACGTGTCTGTCATAAGATCTTATCATGTGGACAAGACAGAGAACCGTTTACAAACTTTGCTTAAGACAAAGCCATCAGTTTATATCGACCTTCACTAATATTAATGTTACAATTCTTTTTGTATTCAATACGAGAAGATTTGAGTATATTTCTCTTGGTCAGGGAGTTCCAGTTTATAATTGAATCATCATTACTCCAGGCAATACAATGGTCATAATTTCTAACATAATTAATGAAAGCATTTGATTCTTGTCCTGTTTGTATACTATTATTTACGTTGCTTAAGTCTAATATAGAGATCGTTATCAGTCTGCCCAAGATAAAACATATTACAGGTTTTACATGATATTCTGTAATAAAGATATTCTTAATAGTACTGCTATTGCTAAGAGCTACATTCCCATTAAAGGATTTCAACAAGCTGGGGAGTAACAAAATTATCAGTTGATGGGAGAAGTGAAGGATTCTTGATATCAAAGGAAGGTTTGGGCTTAGTGAAATCATTTCTTTGCCAGCTTACGAGATTTGATCAGTTAAAGACCTAGGATACGCTGACTTGGATCCAATAAAACATATATTCTCAAACTCATCATCAATAAATTCTGCCCCAAGGAACATCGACTGGAATGATAATAGTTTAACTTTGTCATGTTGAACTGAGTAATGATAAATATATAAACAAACATTCGTGGGTTTTCTGTATATGCGATGGGTAACACTCTTTCACCAATATTAAGTATTCGATACATGAAATTCTTTGAAATAAAATTAGTAAGGGATATCTTACTCTCTAAGGCAATTTGGTTTAGGTATGTAAATGATGTTCTTTGTGTTTGGCCAACTCTTTACTTAATTCATTATCTTCTATCAACCTTACTGTGGAAGTGGAAAATAATTTTGTTACCATTTTTAGACTGCAACATCCATAGGGTTGGAAGCATGTTTAAGTTTATCATATATAGGAAACCTCAAGGTTAGCAGCACCTGCTTGATCACACGTGCCACTGTGACATATATCTATATATATATATATATATATATATATATACTCTGTTGTGATGTTGAGATTTCAAACAACTTGGTTAAGTACTGGCACCTGATAAGGTGGATTGTCTCCACGAAATATGTCCTGCCACATGTATAGAAAAATTATATGTTAAACAAAATTATATGAACTCCTACTAAAGTGCAATTTTACCTTCCCACACACACACACACAAACAATATATATATATATACATATATATATATATATATATATATATATATATATATATATATATATATATATATATATATATGTGTGTGTGTGTGTGTGTGTGTGTGTGTGTGTGTGTGTGTGTGTGTGTTAGCTGAGACGGCACGAGCAACTGATCGTCAAGTTCAAGTTCTCAATATCAGGTTAAAATAGCATAAAAACAGTGTTAGCTATGGTCAAATTGACTATATCAATTTTAAGGTTATCACACACAATCGCTCAGTAATGGATAGAAATGCTGTTCAACACTCTCTTATCGAACACAGTAGAAATATCATTATGAATCATACTGTTGGTCCATATAAATCAGATAACTTCCATAAGTGAAAAAATTGTAAACATGTTTCCCAGGACATACGTGAACCCGAGTTTGTAACTCGAGGGAGAGGGGAAGTCCTCGAGGGTGACCTGTGCCATAATCCCTTCACTTGTTTCTTGGTTCATTTACCTGCCTCGCCCAGTGGTGGTGGCTGCTGATGTTGTAATTACACGAAAACTCTAGACAATTCGTATTTTCTGTTTCCCTGTGGTTTTACCTGAATCTTATGTACACTCGCTATGCCTGTACTTTCTGTATATATATATATATATATATATATATATATATATATATATATTTATATATATATATATATATATATATATATATATATATATATATGTGTGTGTGTGTGTGTGTGTATTTCTTTAACTAGATCACTCTTACCTTGCCATATGTAACGCATCGAAACCACTGCTCTCTCTCTCTCTCTCTCTCTCTCTCTCTCTCTCTCTCTCTCTCTCTCTCTCTCTCTCTCTCTCTCCAACAAAAATGCCCCACAGGCCTTTTCATAGTTTACCACGGCCGCTTCACACGCCCTGGTTCAATCCACTGACAGCACGTCGACCTCTTTGTACCATATTGTTCCAATTCACTTTATCCCGTGCACGCCTTTCACCCTCCTACATGTTCAGGTCCCGCTCGAATGAATATTTTTCACTCTGTCCGTCCATCTCCAAGTTGGTCTCCCTGTTCTTGTTCCCTTTACTTTTGACATATATCCTCTTTTTCAATCCACTCACTCATTCTCTTCATATGTCCAAATAATTTCAGCTCTCTCAACCACACTCCTTTTATTAGCAAAACTCGCTCTTCCCCTTTCATTACTTATTCGACCAAACCACCTCACACCATATTTAATATCCTCAAATATTTCATTTCCAACACATCCACCCTCATGTGCACAGTATTATTTAAAACCCAAGCCTCGCATCAATCTGATAACGTTAGGATTATCATACCTTCAAATATGCCCATATTCCCCCCAAGATAACGATTTCTTTCCACACATTCTTCAGTGCTTCCAGAACCTTTGCACTTCACCCACCCTACGACTCACGTCCGCTTCCATGGTTTAATTTGATGCTACATCCACTCCCAAGTAATCAAAACACTTCACTTCTAACTTTTCTCCATTCAAACACACACACACACACACACACACATATATATATATATATATATATATATATATATATATATATATATATATATATATATATATATATATATAGATGATAAATACATTCATAAATAAGTAGCAAGGTAAGGAGAGAGGAGAGAGAGAGAGAGAGAGAGAGAGAGAGAGAGAGAGAGAGAGAGAGACAGACAGACAGACAGACAGACAGACAGACAGACAGACAGACAGACAGACAGACAGACAGACAGACAGACAGACAGACAGACAGACAGACAGACATATAGATAAAGGCAGATAGGTACAGATACATATAGATGTAAAGAACGATACAAGTGGGTAAGACCTACTCTGGGCTAATGAAGAGTATCTCAATATCACGTATCTATACAACATGGACGACCCTACCCCACAATCAACTGATATCATCACTTTTACGGGAACTAGTTCAGAAAATGTCTTGAAAATAGTTCATTACGTCGCAATTCATGCTATTCCATATTCCCGTTTTTTAACTATTCTGCAACATTCTCCTGATATAAGCTGGATTATTTCTGCTAGAAAAAAAAAGTACAGGATGAACATATTATTTTTACTGTGCGAAGGGAAAATACAGAAGTTTTCCGAGTACATGAAATTAGCGACCTCTGTTATGCATGATTTTTGCGCTCATTAATGGAGACCGGAACGTTGCTTTGCGGGAGCATAATAAAATGAACTTTTCATTAGTTCTCGTAGTCAGGACCCTGTCTGTAATGCCAGAGTTCGGGATCTACCTAAAAAAAAAAGAGAAGCAAGTGGAGGGGATTCCCACGAAGGAAACAAGGTACAATAGGGTTTCAGAGATCTCGTTCATTAAGATCCTCTTCGCTTATCATATATTGCCCTTGGTCACTCCTAAGCTCTGTTTGTCCGTGGCATCCATAAGGTAAGCTTTCTTATCACAGAGTCTAATCGTCAATGGAATATAGAGAGGCTCTAGTTACTGACTACAATCGTTGACGCTGAGGTTATCAGGTGACGGACTGATGTGTGCTTCCCTGCCGTCTGCAGAAGATAGTGGGTAGTTCATCGCTGAGTTGCTTGCTCACTACGTCAGTAGGTATTCGTTGGACTAGTCTCTCGGCTAAACGTAAGTCCTGAAGCACCCACAATGGTGCAAAGCTTGAGCACGGTGGCACAAGTCTTGGGTTTGATGGTCTGAACTTTGATCTAATCCTTAAACGTTAGATCAGAGGTAATGCCACCATACCCAAGAATCAAAGCTTATTATTCAAGGGTCGTAACGTCATGCTCAAAGGGGTCGTCCTTGTCGCGCTTGAGTCGTACCGTCGTGCTCAAGGGCTATACCATCGTGCTCAAGATAGTTACTGTGATTTCATGGTTATCATCATGGCCACATCTTCCCCACCTTACTCTTGGCAAGACACCCAAAACATAAAAGTGCGTGCGTTCCATTTGCCAACATCTTGCCAACATGAAGACTTTGATCACTCTGGTTAACGCCATCATCACCAGGACCTATTGAGAAGCGTCCAGACGATCGTGATACACCCTCAGGTAAGACAGCGATTTACGCTGAAGTCTAGCGCTGGAGTTCAGTGTCTTCCTCAACAATGCTATAGCTGACTCGGTCTTTCCAGGCGCTAGAGTTCGACTTCGCTGGCGTTTAAAGTTTTTCTTCATGCCGGCGTTATGGCTTTCCTGGTTGGGGATGGACTGACTCTCCTCCCCAGGCTGGAGACATACAAAGCTCCAGGACACTCCCCTCTCGGCCCGTGATCCGCGATAGCCATTCTGTCCCAAAGGTATACATCTGTCGAAATGGTGGCGCCCCCTTCGTCCATTCATATTTGAACACACACACACACACACACACACACACACACAAGAGACTTAAGTAGCTAAAATCTTGCGTCTAGGGAGAGAGAGATATAAGTGTCGACGTAATAATGGAGTAACACAGTTGAAGACACTGACAGACTCGTGACAATATTGTTCCTTGAGACCTACAATACATTAGCAATCCATCAGAAAATAAGAACAACAGCCTATCAGATACATGGGTCTCATTATTCTTTCCTTCTCTTTTGAGTACTTGGTACACCGTCCACCACTATCATTGCTACGTGTCCTATTAGAGGAGCTCTCTCGATTGTTGCCTATCCGTTCATCACGCAGGATGGCTGAGTTATACATACCTTTCAACATTTTCTTTGCTTTGTAGTTGTCTAAGGGAGGATCACACCCGTTCTGAGTATCGTGTGATGTTGCTCGTACAGCCGTGTTGTTAGTGGAGGTACGAAAGCTATTAGGATCCTGTGTAGTCAATGGCAGGTGTTACTGTCGCGTTTGCTGCAAGATTCTCGTTTTCTATGATTTCATTGTTGTTTTCGGTTGTGCCCAATAACTAAGTTGACTTTTACTGAGTTTTACCCAAGTGTCCTTAAGCAAGACGCCATGACCGTACAACCCTTGAGCACGACCGTGCGACGACCCTTGAGCGCATTTGACCGGACCTATAAGAGTTAGGTTAGGTGTCAATGAAGGGTCGTAACGATGCATTCAAGGGTCATATCATTGTGCTCAATGATCATACCGTCGGGCTTAAGGTTAGATCGTCGTGTTCAAAGGTCATACCATCGTGCTCAAGGAATTAAACAAGATTAATAGATGATCATTGACATTACTCATATCGATCAATATCAAGACATATGTAACGGAATTAATGGTTCTCCGCTCAGCAGAGTTGGGAGGAGAAATGATCAACGAGCGAGATCATCTCGCACACAGGAAGAGAAATTATTCAAACGGTGACCCAGAGCACTGGCAAGGTAATACTTTATACCATTATCTCACGTCTTTTTACCGACAGGCAAGAAACGACCTCGTCAGAAGTAAACCAGAGACCAACTAACTTGTCAAAACAGTACATAGAGGAAATACTTCGAGAAGGACTTTACCGTCAGAGCATGACGGTTCGATACTTGGCCACGACTGAACGACCTTCTGGGATCTACCCTTTGATCTGATCCGAGAGTCTTAACCTTGTGTTCAAGGGTCATACCACCGGGCTCAAGGGTCGCACCACCTTGTTTAAGGGGTTAATAATGGAATAACCTTCAACCACTCGTAGTATCACCAGCCTGTGCCCTACTTGGCTGTGGATTACGTCAGGAAATGGAAATTAATGTCAGACGAGGTCTACCCATGCTCGGCCCTTCATACCAACACGTTAACCCAGCTTAACCTGACCCATGACACAGTCCAAGTCTAACTAAGTCTTCCCAGATATTCAAATAGGTTGAGCGTTTCCTATTACTGTAACCTTCTGCCTATGAGCTGAAATTTCACCCTCCTTCGTTGTCTCTTAACGTACGTTCATATGTACTGCTGACTGCTCACAGTCTGCCTAATCTTATAAAGATGAATTAATGCTATGTTGCTCGTATGTAAGTCTGTTCTTCGTTCTGATAATTCAAGAATCAACAGATGGCCCTCATACGTTAACATCTACCATCAATGAAACTCTAGTTAAAATCACATCAGGTTGCATGTTGCATACTGCTCGTACCTGAAAAGCTACATACAAATGCCTAAGGTAAACTAGCAAACGTACTTTAATTACAAAGTGTTGGATAATTCAAGTAATCGCTTAAGTACGAAGGTCACACCCAAAACAACGTCAGTATGACCCTTAGGTATGATGGAGTAGCCTTTGACCTGACCCCCACGCCATCATACACAAGGGCTCGCTCGGGTATAACAATATAATTCACGATTAATCTAACTGTCTTACAATTATCATCCTGGGCATAGTAGTAAATCCAGCTCGTAGCCTGTAATTGTAACAGCTTTTAATTACTGGTATAAGTAATCACTCTAATACCTTTTGTGAAAATTGCTGGGCAACGCTAAAATGTCTCTCAGTAATTAAAGAAAAAAAGGAACAAAATAAAAAGTAGTTTTGAAAATGGGGAAAACATCCATTAAATTCGTTCCTTCAACACATCTACTTACTATCTTAACCTGGGTGTCGGGAGGGTGGTTATCTTTTCTCTCTGCTTCATATTTACAATTCTTCTTGGATCTCAGTCCACCAACACACTTTCTCTCCATCTCATAAATAACACTTGCCAACAAGTTATTCGAACGGTCCTGTATCTAAATATCTAAACTTCGTGTTAGTTATTCTCATATCAAATACATACAATTTGCCACAAAACAATTTCCTCATGGCTCTGAGTCGAAAGAACATCACTGGTTGAGGAAGCCTGAGCGGTTCCAGGGGTCCTTTTAACTTTTATCAGTCGACCAGAACCACCTTCGTCTGCACCTGGTTTTTTTCCTCTTTGCACTTCATCAATATTCTCCGCCTCAGATGAGACTCCTCCAACACCCGGACAAAACCATCTGTCTTCTTCTTCATCTGATCTTTCTCAGCCACACCTATTTCAAGTTACTTCTCCTCTTTACTATCATATCCCTTACTGCAATCTCCTCCATTGATTGCAGTCTCGGGGTATAATTGGTGTTAACTGTAATAGGAATCTCCTTTTTCTCGGACCTTGAATCTCCTAACTTCAATGCCTTTCGGCACCGCAAAATTTGGTTTTCATGTTTTGTATATCCATTCTCCTCAGCTTTGCCAGCGATATACGTCTTTGCCAATTTGATTTCCTTCCATGATGTTACTACCTTGCTCGTACCTACGCACAGAAATCCTCTACGCAGGAGGATTGCAGTGTACACCACAAAGTAGGACGGATGGTCCCGGTGGAGTCGAAGTCCCTCTCCTTTTTCCTCCTCCAACACTCTAGAACAAATAATAAAACTCCAACACGAGTTCCTGTTTGCTACGAGCCTTCCTCCAACATTCTCGATCTCTTTTTTTTTATTCATCACATCTGAACCTTCTCATTAGAAACGCAATATTTTTGCCTCTATCGAATCTCCAGATCATATCTTAATTTCTGTCATATCCAAGGCGGCACATACATCCCGTACCCCCTCACTCACAGCGCCAGTTACAGCACTCTGAGAAAGACTCGAAGATCTTCCCTGAGCAGCTTATATTCAGGTACTGGTGAACAAGGTGTCTGGCCTGAATGGCCTCCCAACTCCTGTCCTAAAGTAGTCTGCCTCTGAGCTAAGCTCGCCCATATCGTCTTCGTCATGAGAGCAAGCCTTGATGCAGCTTATCTCTAAGCAGACCTTACTAATCTTTATATCACCCCCATCTCTCTCGCTTCTACTTTCTCCAAAGTCTTCGAAACTCTAAACCAGCATTCTCTTCTTTCGGATCATTTACACAGCTTTCGCAGTAATGTCCTCTCTTCTGTGACCCACCTGCGATTGTTCTCTTCGGCAATATGGGAATTCTATGTTGTGGCATTCGACATCTGTGGTACATTTGACATTATGTGGCACAAGTCTTTGCTGGCCCACCATGCTTCCTTTGGCTTTTCCGCTTCTCTCTGTTCTCTAATGCATCTTATTTTTTTTTTTTTCCAACCTGCATCCCATTGAGCGGTCGATGACGGAGTGAAATATTACCCGTGGTCAGAGCCTTTCGCTCAAGAGGCTGGTCGACACCAGGGAGGGAGGTAGCGGTAGTGAGGGTCTGCCATTACAGACTGTGGTGAAGGCCCGAGCCTAGGAAGAACACCTAGTAATTACGCTAAAAGGAAACTGATGAAACTTAATTTCTCCTCTCTCAATCTACCCCCCCCCCTCCCCCCCTCCCCTCCCCCAGACTATGTCGTCAGTAAAGTACGTCTTCCCATTCTCGCCTTTATTAATCTCATTTTCTATGCAGCAACTTTTTTTTTTCTTATTTCTTTCTGTGTATTTACCTTTTGTTCATGTTTGCATGTCTGTGTGTTCCACACGTTTTATTCCTCACTCATTGACACTAATGTTCAATAATCTTCACTGGAATTCTCTCGTTTCATCATAATTCTTTTCACTTTATCATCATAACATTCGTTCTTTCATTGCATCCTTTTTCAAATTCTCTCTCGCCATCTATATATCATTTTTTAATTTTCTCTCTCCATCTATCTTCATTTCATCATTCCCTCTCACTGTACATCTTTCATTCATTTTGTCATCATTATTCCACGTCCTAGTACCCCACTCCCCCTCTCTATCTAATTGACTCATCGCACCATTCTCGTTTAATCTTATGAATTAATTAATTAATTACATCATTTTCTTTCTATCTTATTCCATGTTTCAACACGCCGATTTCATTCTTGTCATTTCTCTGCTTCACCGTCTCACTCCTAAAAGCAATACAATCCTTTACATAGATTTAGATGATGAAGAGGCTGAAGTGCCGGAGAGTATGCAATTAAGAATGATAGTGGCATAGTTAAAGACAGATCATCCCTACATGACTTCTGATAGTCAGAGATGATTGGTGGTTACGTTAAAGGATGATGGAGTGGTTTGCATTCCAAGCATGGGCCTCTGTGGGTGTAGCGGTTGGCGTCCCTGACCATGACGCATTCACAGCCTCCCCCCAGGGTCGAGCGCACAGATTTGAGCACCTGGTTGCGTCAGTCGGTCTAAAGTCAACCCACCTGTTCATCTAACCCTGGGGCTTGGTTGATAAAATGGGTAAACAACTCAGGGTACAGTATATATATATATATATATATATATATATATATATATATATATATATATATATATATATATATATATATATATATATTCTTCAAAGCAAACACCTGATCCACACATCCTCTACCACTTCTGAAACCACACTGCTCTTCCCCAATCTGATGCTCTGTACATGCCTTCACCCTCTCAATCAATACCCTCCCATATAATTCACCAGGAATACTCAACAAACTTATACCTCTGTAATTTGAGCACTCACTCTTATCCCCTTTGCCTTTGTACAATGGCACTATGCAAGCATTCCGCCAATCCTCAGGCACCTCACCATGAATCATACATACATTAAATAACCTTACCAACCAGTCAACAATACAGTCACCCCCTTTTTTAATAATTTCCTCTGCAATACCACTGCAATATGAGATGGCCTCGATTATGGCTTCAGTTGCCCGTGCTGTCTCATCTGAGATAAAAAAAGAAAAGATGCAAGGCTGTTAGCACGATGATAATAATAGTTGATACAATACTGACAAATGTAAAGCACTACCTAGACGCGACCACGCACGTGCTTAACTGCACGTGGACACAGCATTGCAGCGTAATCTGATGAATTATAAAGACCCACTGTAGTAGCAAGGACATGTTTTAAACTCTTGGTACGACATGCATACAAACATCATCTTCAGACACAGGTCTCCAAGAAACTATACTCAAAGCTGTCTTCACACAAGCGGAGTTGGGAGTGGGGACGTTCTCCAATATAAAACACATCAGCCCATTTTCTCTCACTTTCAAAAGTTAAGTAGAGGAGATCTATCTATAGTTGTATCGTCCATTCATTATTGCTTACATACAATTTTTGGCACTTCCATCCCAACATCATCATATATCTATCATTCTTTTATCGTTTCTGTTACTCTGATACAAGTACCTTGTATAATACCAAATAGAAAGAAAGGAGAAAATGAATACAGTAAATAAAGTAAGAATCGCAGACTACAGCCTTACATTTCTCTCGCTAACTACCGCTCGCCATCCCCGACTGACCACCTGCTCAGCAAGCTGCAAGTACGGAAAATCTCAAACTCCACAAACAATGTGTTGTGACAAAGGCGATAGCAAGAGGCGTATCTCCATGGTATATGCTTCTGACAGGTGAAGGCGATAGCAAGAGGCGTATCTCCATGGTATATGCTTCTGACAGGTGAAGGCGATAGCAAGAGGCGTATCTCCATGGTATATGCTTCTGACAGGTGAAGGCGATAGCAAGAGGCGTATCTCCATGGTATATGCTTCTGACAGGTGAAGGCGATAGCAAGAGGCGTATCTCCATGGTATATGCTTCTGACAGGTGAAGGCGATAGCAAGAGGCGTATCTCCATGGTATATGCTTCTGACAGGTGAAGGCGATAGCAAGAGGCGTATCTCCATGGTATATGCTTCTGACAGGTGAAGGCGATAGCAAGAGGCGTATCTCCATGGTATATGCTTCTGACAGGTGAAGGCGATAGCAAGAGGCGTATCTCCATGGTATATGCTTCTGACAGGTGAAGGAATAGCATGAGAGAGCAAAACGTAGTTGATCTTTACGTCTGGAGAAAATAGAAAGATGGATTATTTGACTAGTTCGGTAAACTCTGGCTTGGTGTCTTGGGCAAAGGCTTCTGAACGATGTTTTTTTGAGGTATGTTCGGTAGAGGAACAGATAATCATAGCGTCAGGTGCCTATTGTAGTTCAAATAACTCTATACAATTAGTTTTACACATATCATGTAGTGTCTTGACCATCCCTGCGCATGGACTTAACCATATCTCTGGTTCTCTCTTTGTCTGTTTGTTCTATTATAGTATTCCTGTTCTTTGTCTGTCTTCATCATAACCTCTCCTTCTGTCTGTATATTTGTATTACATCATTTTGATTTTCTCTTTTATTGTTGATTTTCTATTGTTTCTTAGTGCTTACTCTGTTACATCTTATCTTTCATTTCCTTTCTCTATCCAACTAATTATCTAGATGGCTACCTGTTTATCTATTTGTATATACGTATATCTATCTGTCTATCCATCCATTTATCTTTCACAAATGATTAGAAAAATGCTTCCTAGCGTTTCATTCCTCCCAACTTTACATAGAGGTACACAGTTTGGTTTCCTTTATTCTTACCGTTAGAACGGTGAATGTATTGTGCGCTCCTACCTACCCTGTGGGTGGAGGCGCGAACAAATAAGGACTCAGAGTGCACTAAAGGTCCAGGGTCTGGTGGGCCTCAGTGATCACATTGCATTAGAAACATAATGGTGAGAACAATCATGAACATGGACCAAGCAGCAGTGAATAAATTATGAATGATATATTCATCATTATACATTATGAAGGAGAAGCCGTTGCAAGAGTCCTTCACATCTTTTACAGCCTTCATCATCTGTGCGAATGACGTCATAACATACGTCATTAATCATATGTTCTTGTGATGTAAACAGAGGCCCCTCCCGGGCACACTGTTCAAGTATTTACTAAAAGACTAAGCGACCAAACAAATCATCATTACCACGAAACATAATCTGTGACGCACATCTCCCCTTAAGTCATCTGTCCTCTCTCTCTCTCTCTCTCTCTCTCTCTCTCTCTCTCTCTCTCTCTCTCTCTCTCTCTCTCTCTGTATTCTACTATCACTAACAGCTTCGAAGCGACCCACTGGCCTGTTCCTGTTTGTGTTCTTTTATAACTCTTTGTATCTTGAGACTCTAATAATAAAGTTACAGTCGTGGGTCATCTTAAATGAAACGTTACTCTTATAATGCCAGCAATAACGAAATTAGAACGACTGGAGGAGGTGGTAAATTGCTGTAAATCAGACTCGGAAAAACTTAAGTGAAAATCCAATTTTGTGCCAGAAACCGATTTGTCTTATATTCCTACTGCGTCAGGTGTTGGGAGGAGCTTACGTCGCGTAGACCACTTTGGTTTTTCTCCCTTGTAAAAGGAAACAACCCATCAAGTTGATGATCTATCTTGCAACATTTCCTTACTAATTCTACCAACGTAGAGGACCCCATTGGTTCCCAAGTGATCATTCGATCGTGACAAGTAATGGAACGTAAATCACTCCGATCTGTCGTTAAGAAATGTATACAGACAGGGCTAGACAAAGGCAGAATTCTTTTATTAATTTTTTTTTCCTGTATTTAACATGACCCATCTCTGGTGCCTTCCGAGAGGCAGGGCAAAACTGACAAGGGGAAACAAACTAGTGTTGTTGTTCGCTCATGAATGGGATGCATCTGTCGCATCCATACCAGGGACACTAGACATACTCCAGATGCACACACACACACACACACACACACACACACACACACCCTACACTAGGGGCAGCTGTTTGTCTACAATGCTGCTGACAAGCCACAGCTGCACACACACACACACACACCCACCATCGTCACCCAACACCTTAAAAAAAAAAGTGTCCCACACTAAACACCCGAGACAAAAACCGAAGGCTGAAGTATAGAACTATAAAAAAAAAGTAAGTAAAAAGTAATACATCGTTAAATACCTACACAAAAAGTATAAAATTATTGATTGATTTTGGAGACGCTTTACTGAATATATATATATATATATATATATATATATATATATATATATATATATATATATATATATATATATATATATATATATATGATGAACAAATGCTCATCACTTTTGTACAAGAGAACAGGAGTTTGACGGGGTGTGACGCGTGGCCGGGGCGCAGCAGCTGGTGGCGTGACGGAGTGACGGCTGTTTATCACCCTCCAAAATTATGTTTTGACGCAAAATGTGACGTTGTGGTGACGGGCGAGGTTGACGGGGAGTCATCAGCCGGACGGGTGATCCCAGCCAGACAGCAACAACACGGGCCAGAGAGAGACAGACATTATCTCTCACCGGAAAAAAAAATAAAGGCGTGAATTGTGCGTTGATAATCCCCCACACATGTCGACATATGTAAGTACACACGTTCAGTCACTGCTGCACATATGTACATGTGCATCATCCTACACATGTATGCGCATGCATGCATACATACATGTTCACTCACTTCCGCAGCCAAACACGTGCGCCATCGCTTCCTTACGTGCAAACGCAAATATACAGACACGCACACATGTATATACCATGTATACAAAACACACACACACACACACACACACATTTGTCTGTGTGCATTTGGATGTGTCTGGGTTTGTGCGCCAGCGAGTATGTATGAGAGAGAGAGAGAGAGAGAGAGAGAGAGAGAGAGAGAGAGAGAGAGAGAGATGCATCTATCCACTCGAAGATTCGCTAGAAACTGGAGGTTTAGTCTGTGGCTCGGAGGAGGAGGAGGAGGGTATTCATCGTGATCGACTTATATAGATCATTAGAACGTACGTCTCCGTCCTGAGTGACAATGCGAGTCATGATATTACTTTGTGAAGGTGTGACTTATCACTTCATAAAGCATCTGCTTCCTACAAGTTTCTCATGTATACGAGGTCTACACTTAAGCAAGGCTAGAAGTAAGGTGACGTGATAGGATAGATGTAGGACTGGATTTCATTCACCAACATGGGGTTGATAAGGCACTGGATATGAAGAACTCGGATAAAATTGCAAATCTCGACGCTGGATTTGGCTACCCTCCAAGGCCTTCCGATTCTTACTCCCTTGATTACCGGAGCTTTCAATACCAAACATCAGACGCGTCTTATTTAGCTCTTAATAGATTCAGAGTCGATGATCGTCCAAGATGGCCCTGATCTCCATGTCGGAGGGTTCTTTTAACCTTCTTTGGGGGAGCGGGTAGTTATGCCAGCGTCTCTCTCTCTCTCTCTCTCTCTCTCTCTCTCTCTCTCTCTCTCTCTCTCTCTCTCTCTCTCTCTTTCCGAACGAGGCTTCGGCCTCAGGAACACCGCCATTCCCGCCTGCAGCGTTCAAGGAGTACTTCCGCACCAGCACTTACGATGGGATCTTGCCATGAGGTAAGACCTCGTCCCGAGTATCTGTAATTATTCCTTGAATGACGACGGTAAGACTTGTGGTGTTCCTCCAGATGGGGGAGTCTCTCCTGGTAGCCAGCCGGGGGCAGGGAAAGTGCTTCCTGCCTTCCTATGCTTCATCTGTTGTTGATCTGTCGTGTCAGGTACTGGGCCACCCTTGTCACATGTTCTCCTCAGTAAGGTTTATGTTCGGAATATCTACGTTCATTTAGTTTCCTCTTTCTGTCTGATTCCTCACAAAAGTTTTCGAAATTCATCGTCACATCAGCTCCATCTCGTTAGTCTGCCACATCTGCCATCTCTGGTCCTCCCCCAGCTTACCTTCGCCCGCCTACTCGGCTTCCCTTCGCTTGCCTACCCACTCTGCCTTTAGTCTGCCTTACCAGTTTGCCTTCGTCTGCAATACCAGCTCACGTTTGTCTTCCTCGGCCTGACTCTCTTATGTTAGCTGAAGCGGCACGAGAAAATGAATGCCTTAATCAAAGCCATCTCATTTACGCAATATATATATATATATATATATATATATATATATATATATATATATATATATATATATATATATATATATATATATATATAAAGGAGAAATCGCACTTCAGTAAGAGTTCAAATCTTATTCAACATGTAATTTTTCTATACGTGTGGCACGACATGTTTCGTGGAGACAATCCACCTCATCAGGTTCTCGCACTCTTTGCTCCTTAAAGTTACGAGTAATAGACACCAGTAATATAACAGGACAGTGGTACATAAACCACACAAACAAGACACAACAGCCATTGGCAGTACAACGCAAACCACCGACATATCTTCACACTATAGACGGGAGACAAAGTACATCAATCACCAGAAACAGTTCAATAAGCAGTCCAGTTCATTTTATAAAAAATACACACAAACCAGCCAACAAGACAACACACCAAGAGCACAACCTCCACCAACAAGGCAACACAGGAAACACTAACAAGTAACGCAACACTCACACGCAGTAATTAACAAGAGGACACTCATCAGCCACACAGACCAACACCACAGTTCTAACTCGCTGCACAGACCAACACCAGAACACTCCCTGCCACACAGACCAGCACCACAGCTCTAACTTGCCACACAGACCAACACCACAGCTCTAACTTGCCATACAAACCAACATACAGCTCTAACTTGCCACACAGACCAACACCACAGCTCTAACTTGCCACACAGACCAACACCACAGCTCTAACTTGCCACACAGACCAACAGCAGAACACTCCCTGCCACACAGACCAATACCACAACACTCACCAGCCACACAGACCAACACCACAGCACTCACCTGCCACACAGACCAACACCACTGCACTCACCTGCCACACAGACCAACACCACAGCACTCACCTGCCACACAGACCAACACCACAGCACTCACCTGCCACACAGACCAACACCACAGCACTCACCAGCCACACAGACCAACACCACAGCACTCACCTGCCACACAGACCAACACCACAGCACTCACCTGCCACACAGACCAACACCACAGCACTCACCTGCCACACAGACCAACACCACAGCACTCCCCTGCCACACAGACCAACACCACTAGCACTTCCCTGCCACACAGACCGACACCACAGCAAACCAACCACTGAGAGAGACCAACACCATCCTACCAGACCAACATCAGGGTTAAGCCCGACCATCTCTTGATGTCTCTTTCTCCGTCGTCACCAATCGCAGGTAATTTAGCCCCATTACTCCCATCAATGGCTGCGATCAGGGATTAGTGGCACCTGTCAACGCCCGTCAGGCCATTTCTCCTAATCTTTTAATTCATCTATAATTTTATAAGCTCTTACATCACCTTCCATTTTCTCGAAGAGAAAAGTTGAGAGGCGGGAGGGGAGGGGAGGGGATGGGGGTGGCGGGTAAGGGAGGGGGCTAGGCGGCGGCGGCGGCGGCGGTGGTGGCTCTTCGGTCGTCGACGTAGGCGAAGATTTTATTCCCAGGATAGACCGGGGCTGAATGTTATCAAGGGAGGTGGTGGTGGTGGTGGTGGTGGTGGCTTCGGCCGTAGCCCTGCCCTGGCCTGGCCTCGCCTCGCCTCCCTCTCTCTTACTGGGCCCGGACGGGAGAGAGATCAATTGTCTGGCTGGATTACATGGGAATTTCGTTGCTATTTTTCTTTTCGGCGAGATAAGTTCCACCCTAGCCAGCGCGCGCCCGCCCTGCCCCGCCCCACGTCAAAGCGTTGCCTAGTAAGCCCCGCTCTAAGCCGAGGCCGCCCCTCCGTAGCGCGTACCGTAAAGAAACTCACCCGATCATAGTGGAAAATTAGACGCTGTCAGTTCATGGCGTTAAAAAGTTGCGATTTTGCACTGTCGAGATGAGAAATTTTATTGTCCCCATCGAACTCCCGTGATTCGAGTCGACATCTGAGGAAAGTGCCGACATTCTGCTAAAACCTCGTGGGGCAGAGGACGGGGAAAGGGGGGGGAGGGGGGGTACTGGGGGGAAGGGGGTGGCTAAGAGGTTAGGTACGGGTAGAGAGGGAGGGAAGAATGGGAATGTGAGAACACGGAGAAAGAAAGAAAGGAGATGAACGACAGATAGAAAATAGGTAGATGAAAGAAGAAAAAAAAAAGGAGCGAGAGACTAGATGTAATGAGATGAGAACAGGCGATGAATAGGCACAGCGGTGGCTCATGACGGCTGGGAGGAGAAACTCACCAGGAAGGAGTCAGAAGATACGTGAGGATAGGCTCAGAGGATAGATGACATCATTCTTATAGAGAAGGAATGAGCAAAACAATGGAGAAAAATGAAAGGAGTACGAAATCAAAGAGGGAGGGAGAGGAGCGAGAAGGATGGCAGAGATGGACGAGGAAACTGGAGGGTAAAGGTCCTTACATCCAGAAGGCAGAGCTTCAGAGGTACGAGAAGAGGTAATTTTTCAACAGGCAGACGTCAAGACTTATCATACACCCACTGTGGCGCCACCATCTGCCACAGGTGGCTATACCAAGTCAACATACGCCACCTACCACAGATGACACATTCCAAGTCATCGTACAAACCAACAAGAGTTGAGGAGCTTCGAAAGAAACCCAGTGCTCGGACTCCTGGTTTACAGTAAGTCAGACGACGTGCCTCAGTCCTATGTCGATGGATACGTTTTTGCTGATGATGATTACGAACGTTTCCTGTTGAACCCTGCCAGAGGCTTTTCCATATAACATTGAAAAACCTTTATCAAACACAGTAGCTGCAAGATACGCTATCAACCATGGTTAGGATCGTATAGTTAAGAACATATCTATTCAAAATTTGTCTGAAGCTTTTCTGCACCACTTGCCTTGAAACGTTTCACTCTATTACTCTTAGAAACATTTCTGTCCGGCTTGTTTAGAGGTATTCTTTTCCAGCTTGATTCAGAACGTTTTTTATTTCATACCGACATAGCAACTGTTTAACCCAGCTTAGTTAGAAATTTTTCCGCTCTTCCTAGTTACAAACTTTTCCATCCATCATGGCTTGGGGCGTTCCAGCCTTTCCACAATTTATTCGTTTATTTCACTTTGGCCGAGGCGAGGCTTGTGGTCGTCGTGGAATCAACTGATGAATCGAGGACCAGAATCGTGGACCACCAGTCTTATTCAACATACTGTTAACACACCACCAGTATCTGAGACGCCTTAGAGAAGAAGAAAAGAGAGAGAGAGAGAGAGAGAGAGAGAGAGAGAGAGAGAGAGAGAGAGAGAGAGAGAGAGAGAGAGAGAGAGAGAAATTAGGTTTGGTGTTGCAGAGTGAGAAGCTAC
Source organism: Panulirus ornatus (assembly GCF_036320965.1). NCBI lineage: Eukaryota > Metazoa > Arthropoda > Malacostraca > Decapoda > Palinuridae > Panulirus > Panulirus ornatus. Next base: position 51,526,641 of record NC_092235.1, on the reverse strand, counting down.
CCATGGTTCTTAGATACGACAGGTAGGAGGCTGGAGATCTCAAGGAGATGATAATACCGAAGGAAGAGGAGTGAGGAGTGCGGAGCTGTAGCCAGTTATACGAAAAAGAGGAAAGCGTGTGGAAGAGGTATTGTGGGTGGTGTTGGCAGCAGGAGCGGGCCACGGTGGGGACAGTAATGACACCAATGCTACAGTGACCACGCCAGGTGGTGTCCGGTGTCGAAAAGTTTGTAATTGGCCTTACACGATTTTTTTTTTTTTTTTTCATCACTCGATCCTCGTCACCGCTTGTTTTCAGTGGTCGTGTGTTTGAGGAGTTACCGAGTTGTAAGGCACAGGCCTGTGTAACTTAATAACTTTATTCATGCAACTGTACGTTTATATGTATGTTGGTTACCTTACTACATATGTGTTAGTGAATATGTGGGTTTATGTGTCTGTATGTCAGTGGATGCAAGAGAGTCGGCACTGAGCGTGCGCTAAATATGAGTAAGAGAGGAGTAATCATGGTATCATTTCGCTAAAGTGGAAAGGCAATTGATTATAAAAGAAAGAAAAAAAAAGGACAGTTTTTAAATATGTAAGCTTAGTGAGAGATGAGGAAAACAGGGAGGAGTTTAGGGCAAAGCTCAGAAATATCTTTTCCTGGAGAATATAGAGAAATAAATTAAGAATTAGAGAGGACATAGCGACAGAAATACGAATCTACGTGCGTTGAGGACGAGATAGGAGAGAAAGTGGGCAAACAGGACTGCATACTACGCGGGAAGGAAAGCAAACAGCAACAGATCTGTAGGTCCTTTCGAGACTGTATATGGCATCAGGAGGGAGCAGTAACACAGTAACAATGCCGTGTTAAAAGAGTGGAAAATCAAACTGATGACCCACTGAGGAACATCTACGGAGAGGCACGTGACATCAGTCGTGGAATTGTAGCAAAGTATTCGTCAGGTCTGTTGTTAATTGCTTATATACAGTGTTACTTATCAATAGTCTTACTGGTTTAGTATTCCATATGTTAACAAAACTGTTGAAGAAAAAGTATCGAGACGCATTATCGAAGTAGACCGTTTGCTTATCATTTTTTTGTCCTTTGCTTCAGGTGAGATCAGGCTAATCTAGGTTTAGATGATTCATGAAAAAAAAAAAACTCATTTTGGATATCATTTTCGTAGCTTGTTGCTGTACTCTCTTTTTTCTATCTACTTCTTTTTTTTTTTGCCAGGAAGTTAACGAAACTGAATTCAGTCCTCAATATAGGAAGGTGTCAGTGAACTGTACGAAGTGAGGGTCAGTTTCTTAAGCCTATATAATTCGAATACTTCAGCTGTAAAGCTTGAATTCTATTTGTCTTATGACGATGTCCACTTAGTGCTTACTTGGCCTTTGGAAATTACTGCACGTATGTCTTAGGTTTGGTAGCTCAACAACCTTCATGCTGCACCTTGTCTTCACGTTTAAACCTCCGATCTGTAGAATGTTGTACTTATTAAGACCCATTTGCCTCCTGCAAACATCCATCAGCTTGTTCATTTTAGTTCGCTGTTGAAAGGGATTCTCCCAGTGATATACCAGTATATCAAAACCTTCCCACTATGATCGAATCTTAGTTCATCACACATCACACATACATATTATTCGTCCCAATATGGAGTACTGCTCACATATCTGAGGCAGATCTCCCTCCACCACTATCTTGCTCACTGAGAGTGGAATCAACTCTCTTCGACCGTCCCCCCCTCTCTGCTCGTCGTGATATTGCTGTTCCCTTCCTCTTTTACAGGTATCATTCCGGCCAGAGATTTAGTGAACAGTCTGTATATGTTCCTACTACTGTGGCTTGGACCCTTGAAACACATACGGCCGCTGCTTCCCATAGTTTCTCTGTGAAAACCAGTCACACGATGATTGACCTTTACAATAGCTTCAACAAAAAATCTGTTGAATTCTCTTCTTTCTTTCGGCTTTCCTTCTACCTAAAACCCTTCCACCAGCCAGGTCTACAAACAACTGAGGAGCGCTAACTTATTTCACAAATTTTTTTCGTGCCAGAGGGTCATTATTGCGGTATGTTTCTGCCCGTACTTGCCTGTAGCCAAAAAACTAAAATGAGAGGTAATAAGACAATCATTAGCCACGAGCTGGCTATCAACCAAGAACTGGGTAATTAGCTGGTCATCAACCAAGAACCAGGAAATGACCCCCTAATCAACCAAGGGCCAGATAATCATCCAGTCATCAACGAAGAGCCAGGTAATGACCTAGTCATCAACGAAGAGCCAGGTAATGACCCAGTCATCAACGAAGAGCCAGGTAAATGACCCAGTCATCAACGAAGAGCCAGGTAATGACCCCAAACATCAACCACGACTCCGCTCCTGAGGCAGTTATCGACTGCGTCAGGTAATGAAGTGCACACCTGCCTCACCTGCGTGAAGAAATCAACCACAGTGAGGAGGTCTCACGGAAGAGGAGAAAAAAAAATATTGATTTAATTCGTTTTCTCTTGTTTTTCTTTTAATTTACAAAACATGAAATGATCGAAAGAAATATATATATATATATATATATATATATATATATATATATATATATATATATATATATATATATATATATATATATATAAAGACAGAGAGAAGGGCTGGGTGTCCCCCACCTGCCGGAAATATGGAGGGCAGAAGTTGTGACAAAGACTGAACGGGAGGTGCCACTCCCACTACCTGGCAACTGTCAACTGGTGATTGACAGGCGACGTTTTTGACCCGCGGTTACCGTCAACCTTCTCCCCTCCCCCCTGTTGAGGCAAGTCTGTGGGTTTTTCATGATCAAAACTGCAAGTGAGGCGAGTGTAAAGGTTTTGTCCTCACTTCTGTGACCGCGCACACACACACACACACACACACACTCACACATACGAGAGAAACATACACACATACGAGCGCACATACACACACACACACACACACACACACACACACACACGTACACACGCGCGCGCATACACACACACACACACACACACACACATACACACACACACACACACACACACACACACACACGTACAAGTACACACACACACACACACACACACACACACACGGACACAAACGCACACACACACACACACACACACACACACACACACACACACACACACGCGCGCGCAAACGAAAAAGGTCAGAGGCCTTAAATTAGCCCATCATGGGAGAGAAAAATGTTAGACGCTGACCAGATCGTAATTTTAATGATTCTAAACCTGGTTGATGACGTAGAGAGTAAATAGTCCCTCGTGAGACGTAAGGACAGAACAACCAGAGGTCCTGACATGCAATTTAACAAGCAATTTGATAGAAAAGACATAAAGCGTTCGGTGTAATGAATAAATGGAAGGAAGTTACCCATGAAAGAGTGGATACAGAATACAGCATACAGAGTTCTAAAACGTTGTACGATAGTAAAGAGAATTTCAAGAGATGAAGATCCCACGTGTGCAGAACTCTCCCCCGGTAACCCCGGTAATGTATAAACAGGAAATTACAAATATGCAATAACACACACACACACACACACACACACACACACACACACACACACACACACACACACACAAATTACGGTCTTTCTTGGTGCAGTGGTTTGCGTCGGTGACCATGATTCAAGCACGGGCTCTCCAGGGTTCAAATCCTGGGTGCGGAAATCGGCGCACAGGCAATACCAGCTGTTCATCCTCCGCTCAAGACTGACTGATGAATGGGTGTGTCGCTTAGGATGGATATGTGTGTCTGTGTCTGTGTGTGTGTGTGTGTGTGTGCATTAAAAGTAAAGACATGATACATACAGACAAGATTAAGAGACGGGAAATAAAGGAATACAAAAGAATTCAGACGGCAACACATACAAGGTTAAGAGACGGGAACCAAAGGAATACAAAGGAATACAAAGGAATTCAAACAGCAACAGACCATTGGGTCCTTTCCAGGCTGTTTGTGATGGTGGAGGAAACGCGCAGATTGGTGTGGTAAACGTTATAAGACATACAATTCATTCAGAAAAGATAACCTGCATATGGTGGATTTTGACTATGGAGGCGCAACCAATGAAAGTCGTGCATCTGAAGCGAAATATTTGCCAAGCCTATTCTTAAACGTAAGTACGGTGCTGCTTTTAACACGAGGGCAAAACTCTCTCTCTCTCTCTCTCTCTCTCTCTCTCTCTCTCTCTCTCTCTCTCTCTCTCTCTCTCTCTCTCTCACCCGAAACACACAAATAGAAATCACACACACTCACACACCCACACACACACACACACACATACACACACACACACACACACACACACACACACACATAGGCACACAACTAGCACTAACAACTCAATGCTAAATCAAACAACACCGGGAAAATCATCTCGTATGTTTTATCCTAACACAAGAGCTCGCAAGCGGGGGAAAAGCGAAGACACGAGCCAGAACGATATGCTAGTAAAAAAAAACTTTAGCTACGCAACAGGGACTCAGCCGCCCATCTTCAGCAGGGACCTCAGACCTACCACGGACGGTGAGGACATACAGCACCTACGGACGACGACGAGGTAAGGTGCCATTACAGTGGCAAGTCACCGCCACCTAGCACAACACATCTAGTGATATGTGGATAGATGGAGAGATTGGTAGACAGACAGGCAGATAAGGATAGATTGGTAAATAGATGGATACATACATAGATACATAGATAGATTTTTAGATAGATAGACAGACAGACAGATAGATAGATAGATAGATAGATAGATAGATAGATAGGTAGATAAATATATAGATAGATAGACAGAAACAGACATACAGACTTCGGTCACAAATACCCTGAATGCAAATAAATGACCCTACAAGCCTTCGGAACACTAATTAGTTATCATTTTTAACTTGTCGGAGGAAAGGGAAGACCGAGATGAGAGAGAGGGAGGGAGGGAGGGAGGCTGGGCGGGGACAAGACCTGCTCAGGGGCTTCTCCGTCCAGACTCTGGCAGCGCAAAGGGCGCGGCGGAAGATGCGACCGTGAGACTAATTAAATGGACTAGTAAATGACCTCTCGAGAGTATTTAGCTTAATGATTTCTTTATTACTCATCTTAGGAGAGAAACTCGACGCCACTCTAACATGAATTCACCCTTAAAAGCACGACCGTAGAGCCACTGGGGAAAATTTATGTATATTTTTTCCATATACATTCGAGGAACTGACACAAGCGGTACACATTTCTTTATCTTATAAGTTATGCAGAGTAAGTGAAGGTACAGAATGCCCTTAAGATATGTGACGCTACCTTGGTTGAATGGCTACTTCACAGCCATCCGAAGACAAAGATCATTTCAAGATTCTGCATTTACGTGTGTGAAATTTACACACACACACACACACACACACACACACACACACACACACACACACACACACACACACACACCTGAAAACAACACAATTACAGTGCTTTCCTCGCTTCGCTTGAGGGAAGATATATCTTAGTGGACATAAGCAATTAAAACATCAATTGATGTATAATAGTTAAGCCAGAATGTCAGACGCCATCATACGAAAAAACAAAATGAAACGCATCTTTAAACTTCAATTCATTTCACAAATTAGTACATCAACCTTTGATCCAAAACTGATTAGATCATTGATAATTTAGATCTTACTTAGGAATCACTTGCGATTATTATTCTTTTTCACTCAAACATCATAAGGATTTCATGCAGTCCATTAGATGAGGGTAACACTGGGGTGCACGTGGCTCAAGCAACACCACGGTGCACGTGGCTGAAGCAACACCACGGTGCACGTGGCTGAAGCAATACCACGGTGCACGTGGCTGAAGCAACACCGGGGTGCACGTGGCTGAAGCAACACCAGGGTGCAAGTGGCTGAAGCAATACCAGGGTGCACGTGGCTGAAGCAACACCAGGGTGCACGTGGCTGAAGCAACACCGGGGTGCACGTGGCTGAAGCAACACCACGGTGCACGTGGCTGAAGCAATACCACGGTGCACGTAGCTGAAGCAACACCGGGGTGCACGTGGCTGAAGCAACACCGGGGTGCACGTGGCTGAAGCAACACCAGGGTGCAAGTGGCTGAAGCAATACCAGGGTGCACGTGGCTGAAGCAACACTACGGTGCAAGTGGCTTAAGCAACACCGGGGTGCACGTGGCTGAAGCAACACCGGGGTGCACGTGGCTGAAGCAACACCAGGGTGCAAGTGGCTGAAGCAATACCAGGGTGCACGTGGCTGAAGCAACACTACAGTGCAAGTGGCTTAAGCAACACCGGGGTGCACGTGGCTGAAGCAACACCACGGTGCACGTGGCTGAAGCAATACCACGGTGCACGTAGCTGAAGCAACACCGGGGTGCACGTGGCTGAAGCAACACCGGGGTGCACGTGGCTGAAGCAACACCAGGGTGCAAGTGGCTGAAGCAATACCAGGGTGCACGTGGCTGAAGCAACACTACGGTGCAAGTGGCTTAAGCAACACCGGGGTGCACGTGGCTGAAGCAACACCGGGGTGCACGTGACTGAAGCAACACCGGGGTGCACGTGGCTGAAGCAACACCGGGGTGCACGTGGCTGAAGCAACACCAGGGTGCAAGTGGCTGAAGCAATACCAGGGTGCACGTGGCTGAAGCAACACTAGGGTGCACGTGGCTGAAGCAACACCAGGGTCCACGTGGCTGAAGCAACACGGGGTGCACGTGGCTGAAGCTACACCACGGTGCACGTGGCTGAAGCAACACCAGGGTGCACGTGGCTGAATCAGACTGAAAACCTGTTCTACTTTTTCATAATATATTTCTTTTTTTTCTAGGACGGTCCATCCCCAACCTCCCCCCAGGTCGACCGTGCCTGTATGCTGGAGCGGAAAAAAAAAAAAAAATATAAGAACATGTTCCGAAGTGATTAACTGGACTAACTGGCCAGCCTCTCTAAGACCCACTTCTGTCGCGGACAGTTTCTCTCTTGGAGAGCTAGACACACACACACACACACACACACACACGTAGGGGGAGGACGGAGGTTATCAACACAGTGGTTCGACCGCTGCTTCATTACCCTAAGTGAGTCGAAGTACCCGGTGGCCGTCACCTTCGAGCCAGACCCACAACCTGGCGGCTTCGGCAGCAGCCGCTGAGCTCCTGCAGCAGGAGGAGGCCGGGACATGGAAGGTCTCCTTAACACCTTGAGCACGACGGTACGACTATTGAGCACAACGGTGCGACTATTGAGCACGACGGTGCGACTATTGAGCACGACGGTGCGACTATTGAGCACGACGGTACGACTATTGAGCACGACGGTACGACTATTGAGCACGACGGTGCGACTATTAAGCACGACGGTACGACTATTGAGCACGACGGTGCGACTATTGAGCACGACTATTGAGCACGACGGTACGACTATTGAGCACGACTATTGAGCACGACGGTGCGACTATTGAGCACGACGGTGCGACTATTGAGCACGACGGTACGACTACTGAGCACGACTATTGAGCACGACGGTGCGACTATTGAGCACAACGGTATAGCCTGAGCGCAAGGGAGGTACGACCCTTGGGTATTATTTGGAGTTGGAACAACAAAAAAGAAATGGAGATTCAAAAATACGAGAGAGACTCGAGAAATCATGGAGATGCTGAGAGAAAGAGAGAGAGAGAGAGAGAGAGAGAGAGAGAGAGAGAGAGAGAGAGAGAGAGAGAGAGGAGGGAAGAGATGGAGAGAGAGAGAGAGAAAACTCCTAAAAATCTTTAGTTATCACCTTTAATGCTTCTCAGCTCCTCCTCCTCCTCCAGTTACCATCATACCTACAGCAGGAGAAGTAAGAGCAGCGAGGTGTTGCTGCTCCTCCAGTTTTAGGCTCCAGCTGAGGCGTTTCTACTCCTCCCTCCCCTTCATTCTCCTCCCCCCCCCCCCCCCCTCACCTCCTACAAACCTCCCAAGGAATCGAGAATGAAAATGGAATTGTGGTAACGGGTCAGAGACACAGCAGGAACGTCGCAAGGTAATTATCCAAATGGATTCATTATCTTAATGTTCACTGATGAAGATTTAAACAGACTGTGAGAGTGTACTGCGCCCCCATGAGAACGCCACCGGCCGGGACCCTCGCTTCGTGTGTGTGTGTGTGAGAGACAGAGAGAGAGAGAGAGAGAGAGAGAGAGAGAGAGAGAGAGAGAGAGAGAGAGAGAGAGAGAGAGAGAGAGAGAGAGAGAGAGAGAGATTATTACGACAGTTTACCAACAGCAAGGCTAGCGCGTACCGTTCACCACAGGAAAACTAAGATTCATCTCAGTTCTTATGTGTGAAATGAGGAAACTGTATGTTTGTGGACATATTGCCAAAAGGCTTCGTGTGGACGAGGCAACAGCTACCTGGGACAAAGGAGTGAAACTTGAGAGTCACTTAAGTGTTGGCTCACTACATAGCCGTTAGGCGGATTTTACTGATAATATATTACACCTCCTTGGTCGGTGGCTGCCTGCCACCTACTTATTAATCTACCAGAGATAGAAAAAAACAAAACAGACACAGACAGACAAACACAGAAACACATACAAACATACATACACACCAACACACACACTCTCACATACCCACGCTCACACAAAAATGTTTACATGTACACAAGTACACACATAAACACACACATGCACGCAGACCTCAGAGGAGTCAAGAATGTTAAGTGACGAGAATGTCAGACAATGTAAAGACCAGGAATGTGGATGGACTGGCAGTAAATGGAAAAGAGCTGCAGTTGAAGGACCAAATCCAGGAAACCATCCCTGATATTACCGGAGCAGAAGAGACAGACTATATCAAATGCACAAGGCCTGGGCTAAGATGTCCAGTGGGACACATGACAAGGAAGGAAAGAGAAGACAAAGGAGTTACGACGCTGGCCTTCTTGAAGGATGGGACTATACGAAATTTTGATCAATAGTCGTGGATGACCTGTTTACACTATACACAGTAGGAAGAGTAAGTGCAGAAAAGAATGATCACAATTAGCCAAATTATGATTTACAGAGACAATGATAAGGGAAGAGTCAGGGTGATATATGAAACAGTGTGGTACGCAAAGTTTAGAAATGGTGAAGTTTTAGTAATGACAATGTTCAGACGAGGGGAGGATATGAGATTCAAATAGAGACAGAGTCATGGAGAAAAGTTCTTAAGATTGCACATACGAAGACTTCCTGCATCAGCCAGTCACTGAACACATTAGAATCATGGGGGATGATATACACCATCTTAGATCTTATCTTCATACAATGCAGCGTGGAGATTAAGAATATCAGGTATTGTTGAGGTTGATCGTGTGGTAGATGAGGTCATTAGAAAATCAGATTCAAAGAGAAAATGTAATCGTAGAAACTACAAAGAGCTAGAGAATTTCTATAGGAACATTGGCTGTGTGAAACTTACAATAAAAGAGTAGGAACATAGGTACCTTTGACTGCAAATACAGACAGGAGGTATGTGTGAAATTTACAATGAAAGAGTAGCAACATAGGTACCTATGACTGCAAATGCAAACAGGAGGTAAAAAAAAAAAGCAGAAAATGGTTCGAAACATGTTAAAAAGTAGAAGAGTTGAGGGATTCACTGTGGTGGAGAGACAGGCCGTTATACAGCCAACCAACATTTGAATTGTATAAGAAAGCAAGGTATGATCATAGCAGGATGAGAAAGGAGGAGAAAAGAAACAACACTGTGATCAAAGCAGGCATAGTCCAGAACTTTCTCATAAATTAACTGAGTAGACTGTTAATTAAAGAACAGCTAATCACACAGAGATATTCACAGGACAACTCTGCAAAGGATGACGTAAAGATATGTGAGAAGTTGAATGACAAGCCCCTTGGCGTATCCATAATGGATGACATAGCCTCAATACCAGTGAGATGGATCAAGGAGGAGGTCCTGCAAGGCACTGAAATTTCTAGACAAGATATAAACATACTGTTAAAGGGGTCTTGGCCCATGTGAAACTCGTGGCGCTCATAAAGTTTCTTCCTTCGAGACAAAAAAAAAATGAGCAGATTCACTCGATAGGCGGATCAAAATGTTGTTCAAGATGTCGCTGAAGGGAAGGAAAGTACCAAGGGAGTAAAAGAGGGCCAATGTCGAGCCTATCCTCAAGGTAGGAGACCGAAAGTTGTGCTGAAGTACAGACCAGCCTCTCTGGCGAGTGTGGTCCGTAAAAGATTATCAGAAAGCAGACATATAAAGACTGATAGAGGAAAAGCCAAGTAAGAGACCAAACCTCGTAGGCTTTATGAGAGTGTGAGCTCCATTTTAAGGCAGAAGAGAAACATGGCTAGATTATGTGTCTGCACTGCCATCAACCACTTGACACCATACCACACAGAAGGCTGGCAAAAAGGCTGGGTTATCAGGCAGGAACAAAGAGACAGACGCCTTCGGTGGATAGAAAATTGCATAAGAGAAACAAATGATACATGTCAAAAAAGCTTTCTTGAAATGGGATGGGGTTACAGCAGTGTACCGCAAGGCTGGTTTGTCCTGGAGCTTTGATTCGCTTGGTTTATGTCAGTGACTTGCCAAAAGGATTTGACTCGTACCTGAATATGTATGCGGATTATTCCAAGACCATGGGCATTTTATCAACTAACAAAGGGACTAAGACAAACTAAAAAGTTGGTTCGATACATGGTTGATGAAATTCAACCCAATTAATGTAATTAATGTAATTAAGTAATAATGATGGGACATAGTGAAAGAAAGCCTCGATAAGAATATCATCTAGCAGGAAATAGGCTGCAAGAATCCATTTGTGAATGGGATTTGAGAGTCGACACTGTACCAAACAAGGTCCAGAGGAGGGCAACAAAGATAGCACCGGAATTAAGAAAGCCAAATAACAGTTCTCTGTTCTTAACGCTACCTCGCTAACGCGGGAAATGGCGAATAGTTTGAAAAAAAAAAAAATAACAGCAGAAGGTCAGAGGACATAATTTTGTCCCATATGGAAAAGAAAAGAGCTAGGGTGTCTTGACTACAACTTTGAGTATTTCAAACCAGTTTCATAATGTCTACTACCAACACATCCCCAAAGGATGAAAAAACAGGCCATAGGCCACAACTTGAAATTAGATAAAAAAAGCAACTTGAAAAAGAAATATAAATACTTCTCTAATATCAATATTGTGGACGAAGGGAATGAAGTTGACAACGAAACTATAAGGCTTTGTAACAAGATAGGTGCTTGAGGTTAGAAGATAGGCCCCCACGAGTGCAGAGCTCACACCCTGTATTGTACGACTGAGCAATTGCAAGTGAGTATCTACAGACAGACACTCACACATGCATCCATACATTCACCAGCCGAACATAGACACTCGCTTTAACGGGCACAATTCTTGTCGCGCCGTTGGACCCTCTCCAGTAAGTCGACAACCTTCCTCTAAGTATGGTGACCAAACTGGTGCCCCACGCACTCTAGTTCACCTCTAGGTACACACTGTGAAACACCTCCAACTCTCTGGGTCGGGAGCAGCCCGCTAAAACACCCCGCTTCCCGTGTTGTCGTCTCAGATGCCAAGCAGTTTTTGAACCATGGAATTGATTCTGTCTTTTCTGTTTAGAAGACTGGAACAATGTTGTCATATCTTCATGTCAAGAGTTAACTTTCAGGTTTACAGAAAACCCTTTAAAACACATGATTCCTGTCTCTGCTAACTCAGAATTCAACCTAATTGAAAAGAAAAAGAAAAAAAGCGTTTTTTTTCTTTTAAAGATTTTTCTGGGCGCTGGTTCTGAGCGCGAGAGTTTTTTTTAGATGGAGATTTTTTTTCCAGTTCTTAAATGACAAACGTCAAAGTAAACCCCAAGCTCAGAGAAGGAAGATAGGATGGGAAGCCACAGTGGCTTAATACTCGTTAATATTAGTGGTACTGAATATCGTTTATCTCAGCCTTTAGATGAATTAAGGAAAAAAAGGCACCAAGTCATTGGGAAATTAATCTCTTCTAGTCAGTGATTGATATGGATATTGCTCAGTCGCCAGCCCCGAGCGAGTACCCACAAGAATTCCCGGGAACCTCTGATATTGTGACGGGGATATGGAGGAAACACATGAGGATCCCCTGCAGTGTTCTGAGTCCAGCGAGTGTCATCAGGCCAGGAGGGCTGCACAACAGGTGGCGACCCCATGCAGTGTTCTGCAAGTCCAGAGCCACCAGTCGAATGAGGTATTGTCTATGAATTGTCTTCTGGTTGTAGGGTGACATATGCATCTCTTTCCAGTCTTCTACAGGCAGCATATTTCACGCTTCAGGTCAGAGACCCCTGGCGTGTTCTAGCTTCAGGAGAAAGCTTCTTCACTGCAGAAGAATGTAAAACCAGTTCAGAGCGTCACTGAAAGCAGCCATTAAGGAATTCACTGCCACACCTGGACATTAGCAGATCTCTATATACACAGAGTCATTTCTCATCTGTCTCTTGCAGCGGAAGACGACCGAGCGACACACACACACACACAAACACACACACACACACACACACACACACACACACACACACACACACACACACACACACACCGAGAAAAGTCCAAATAAACAAGAGAGCCGAATTAATTAAATTCTTTGCATATGCGAAGGCTAATAACCAAGTTGGAAAAAAACCTCCACACTGCTAAAAATCAACAAAAACCAACCCAACCAAGACTTTGGCCTTCATTAACTGGGCCCCGCTACATATCATTTAATTTCCAGGAAAAATGGCTTATTAAGAGCCGTCTAGAAAAATGCATTAATTAAGTCACAACTTTCCCTATATGCTGAGGAAATGAAAAACACTCTGGGCTGTGGACGCCGGAAGGGGAGGGTTTCACTTAATTATAGAGACTCTTTGTTGGACTAGGTGGAGGGCGGTCCTCCGTCGCTCACCGGCAGTACTATAGAGACGGATCAAGACCGAACGTAAGGGTATATAGGTGGATACGCAACCCTGAGAGCTGGGTCAATGTGGCGCTCATACACGGAATATCAGGAACATCAAACGAAAGACATTCAGTAGATATAACATGTAGGGATAAAAGGATTGAATAGTATACAGACAATATCAAGTATGATACAGCTATAGCAAGATCATAACTGGATGATACCGTCCTTGAGGCGAGAATATTAACGTTATAAAACTCAGCATATAACCAATATCATTTGGCTATTGAGAGTCATGAAACTGTATCATCCCTGACCTTGGATGAAGATCTCTCGCCACTGCCATCCCTCACTCACCTTACATTTAACAGATATCATTAACTATTTGTTTCTTCTGATGTTACACACGTACATTATACAACACTGATGGAGGGAATGGTGGAAGAATACACAAATTAGAGGCAGAGCAGTAAGCCTTGTTTCCCCCTAGCTGACCACCAGCTCGCCAAGAAAAGTTTTATCTTCTTGATATAAGCTGATGATGATATGTGTCTCAACCAGGTTCAAAGAGTTGAGTGTTACTGAGATACTGATGGCGACAAAACGATGAAAATGGAGAACCTCTCATGTTTTTCAAGAGAGTAAACCGTTTTAAACATAGAGAAGGCTGAGTATGGATTCTCTCTTTCTATATACTGCCAGAAAACATCTGACGGAGTACCGCACAGGAGGCTGTATAGAAGCTAGATATTCAAGCGGGAATAAAAGGGAAACGACTTCGATGTGAAGATAATCTTAGAGCAAGGGAACAAAGGACGCATAGAAAGGGATCCTTATCAAAATAGGTTGAGGTCACCAGTGGCTTTCCGTAAGGGTCTTTCCTTGGATCACTGCTATACTTGATCTGTGTAAACAACTTGCCAGAAGGATTGGACTCCTATTCGAATATGTTTACTGATGATAAGGTCATGTGTGAAGCGAGAAGTGATGAGGATTGCATCTACTTACAAGGGGACGTAGACAAACTCCAAAGTTAGCATGATACATGGTCGATGAAATTCGACCTGAGTAAACGCGAGATAGTGAGGATGGGAAATAGTTCAAGAAGGTTTCAGTTTGATTATCATCTAACTAGAAAAAAGCTGGAGAAATCTGCCACCGAAAGACTTGTGGATAAACATCACTAATTTGTTCACATCCTTCAGTAGGTCAAAACTAGAATAGATTCCTCTGAAGGTTGGTCATCGCATCTGAGGAAGCACAAACAACTGATAGAGAAGGTCCACAAAACGGCAACAAAGATGGTACTGGAATTGAGAGGGCTGAGTTACAGGGAAAAGCTTGGGGACCTTAAATTTCCCCACCATGGACGGGAGCCGAGTGAGGTGTGAGCTGATGAGGAGAGTGAGGGGTGACCTGATGAGTAGAGTGAGGGGTGACCTGATGAGGAAAGTGAGGGGTGACCTGATGAGTAGAGTGAGGGGTGACCTGATGAGGAAAGTGAGGGGTGACCTGATGAGTAGAGTGAGGGGTGACCTGATGAGGAAAGTGAGGGGTGACCTGATGAGTAGAGTGAGGGGTGACCTGATGAGGAAAGTGAGGAGTGACCTGATGAGGAGAGTAAGGGGTGACCTGATGAGGAAAATGAGGGGTGACCTGATGAGTAGGGTGAGGGGTGACCTGATGAAGAGAGTAAGGGGTGACCTGATGAAGAGAGTAAGGGGTGACCTGATGAGGAGAGAGGGGTGACCTGATGAGGAAAGTGAGGGGTGGCCTGATAAGGAGAGTGAGGGGTGACCTAATGAGGAGAGTGAGGGGTGAGCTGATGAGGAGAGTAAGGGGTGACCTGATGAAGAGAGTAAGGGGTGACCTGATGAAGAGAGTAAGGGGTGACCTGATGAGGAGAGAGGGGTGACCTGATGAGGAAAGTGAGGGGTGACCTGATGAGGAAAGTGAGGGGTGACCTGATGAGGAGAGTAAGGGGTGACCTGATGAGGAGAGTAAGGGGTGACCTGATGAGGAGAGAGGGGTGACCTGATGAGGAAAGTGAGGGGTGACCTGATGAAGAGAGTAAGGGGTGACCTGATAAGGAGAGTAAGGGGTGACCTGATAAGGAGAGTGAGGGGTGACCTGATGAAGAGAGTAAGGGGTGACCTGATGAGGAGAGAGGGGTGACCTGATGAGGAAAGTGAGGGGTGACCTGATGAAGAGAGTAAGGGGTGACCTGATGAGGAGAGTAAGGGGTGACCTGATGAGGAAAGTGAGGGGTGACCTGATAAGGAGAGTAAGGGGTGACCTGATGAGGAAAGTGAGGGGTGACCTGATGAGGAAAGTGAGGGGTGACCTGATGAGGAAAGTGAGGGGTGACCTGATGAGGAAAGTGAGGGGTGACCTGATGAAGAGAGTAAGGGGTGACCTAATGAGGAGAGTGAGGGGTGAGCTGATGAGGAGAGTAAGGGGTGACCTGATGAGGAGAGTAAGGGGTGACCTGATGAGGAGAGTGAGGGGTGACCTGATGAGGAAAGTGAGGGGTGACCTGATGAGGAAAGTGAGGGGTGACCTGATGAGGAAAGTGAGGGGTGACCTGATGAGGAAAGTGAGGGGTGACCTGATGAGGAGAGTGAGGGGTGACCTGATGAGGAAAGTGAGGGGTGACCTGATGAAGAGAGTAAGGGGTGACCTGATGAGGAAAGTAAGGGGTGACCTGATGAGGAGAGTAAGGGGTGACCTAATGAGGAGAGTGAGGGGTGACCTGATGAGGAAAGTGAGGGGTGACCTGATGAGGAGAGTGAGGGGTGACCTCATCAAAGCCTTTAAGTAGTCAAACAGTTCTCTAAAAGATGTAGGAACAAACTGAGTTATGAGGTAGTGAATATGGGCAACATGCACAAGTCTAAAAAGCTGAATGATATGAAGAGAAGGTTTAAGAGATGGGGGCCCCATGCGTGTAGAATTCCTCCACCTCAAAGCACAAATAGGTAATTAGAAAACCTCATCACCACAACCACAACTATACATTACCATCATCATCACACCATCTTTTGAATACCGCCACAACAACATTACTGTCATGGAAACACTGTCTTTATAATACCACCATTACGTCACCATCAAAACATCCATCTTCACTATAACATCATCACACTATCATCATCAACATCACAGTCTTTGGAATACCACCATCATCACAACATCAACACAGCAGTCTTCAAAACGCCATCATCACAACACCATCATCACAACACCATCAACACAACACCATCATCACAACACCATCATCACAACACCATCATCACAACACCATCAACACAACACAGGAATCACACAGTCATCACCACAACACCTTCTGCACAACAGTACAGCCGCCTCCATAACAACACAATTATCACATCACATCATCACATCATCATCACATCACCATTATCACATCACCATCATCAACAACCCACTACCATCATCCCTATCCATCACCATCGCTTCCCTCCTCCTTTCTCCCAGAGTAAACGTACAATAACATAAGTTATCTTTTAGACCGAGCCAACAGCTTTGTAACTACCATAACCTAAATGAAAAAAAAGAAAAAAAAAAGAATTAAAATGTTGCTGTATAGTCCAGCGTTTACTGCTTTTGTGGTAAACATAAGCCGGAGTTGAAATGCTTTTTGTTCTGCGCCTTTTGAGGACATAAAAGCGAAGTTGAAACAGTTTCCTCTGCAGCAGCACTACTGTGCTCTGTAACACACAACACAAAACTTTCACAAGTTTGATCGTCATCACACACCACTGATTAGTCTCATCGCGTGATTCATATTTGGTCTAATGCTTGAATGAGTTGCCACAAACATAACCAGCTGTAAAATGATGCCACTGCAGGGGGGGTAAGGGGCGAGAGAGGGGGGGTTCGGCCTTATGTAGTAATTATAACAAGATTATATCAAAACTCTCTCTCTCTCTCTCTCTCTCTCTCTCTCTCTCTCTCTCTCTCTCTCTCTCTCTCTCTCTCTCTCTCATACATATACTCCGATGTTCCCGCCATATACAGTATATACTGCTCGACCGCACAACGCTCTTCTCCCATGTTGCCGAGGTGCTCCAAACACGTAACTGATAACTAACTCACCGAGTCGCTACCCACACTCAGCGCCTCTACACCCTGGCCCTCCCTTCCGTCGCTGTTACCGAGACAGATCCGACCGCATGTTACCAGAGCAGCACCTCCTTCCTCTGGCCTGCGGGATCGATTGTCTTCTTCGGATCGACTGTCGTCATCCTCATCCCCCGACGTGTTCTTAGAAATACGGAAGGTTCCGCTCTGACACAGTGCCAGTCAGTCTCCTGACCAGCTGAGGGTGGGGGTGCCAAGTTCAGAGAGCCAATGACCTTTCCCTTCCCCTTCCCCGTGCCCCATCATGGGTCATGGTGATGAGGTTGTACCAGTCGAAGACGAGGTCGATCACCGCAGTCGAACACTGGGTCGATCACCGTGCACGAAAAGAAAAAAAAGATGCACACGGTACGCCAAGAAGTACCGAGGTCGTAGTGTCTTGCGGCACTACGTACCCGCGTGCAGCTGCACGTACACCGTAGTGATGTACAGCGCACTGTGTACCGTGAGTCAGGACGCGTACACCTCGCGCACCTCGGGGGGAACAACACAGGTCAGTGAACGTTCATCACCGCCGTGGTCAACGACCTCCATTACGTCATCATGCTAAGTAATCACATGAATAATCACATGAATAATCAAGAGATTTCCTATTCATCCGGCAAGTGTCAAAGGCACTGGCACACTACATGCCCTCCTCTCTCAAAACCAGGACTCATATTACAGTGCGCCTTAACATGAACCCCGGAAAACTATACGGATGTAAAAAGATCATAGAATATACCACGGACATACAGAAGAAGGAATTGATAAAGGTTATAGGAATGAGCCCTGCGGACACCACATGTTCAAAGACAGACAGAGACGGACAGAGTGATTACAAAAGCCTCCTTCCTCAAGAAGACAAAGTTGAAGTAACTACTTGACGATGCATGTACTCTTGAGGACAACATCGGAATATGTATGGAACAGAGGGATCAATACCCTCTCAGGATTAAAAGCTCTCCCAACCAAAAGCCATTCAACCGAACTGCTAATTCGCATACTTACTTATTCTCGAATTATTACAACATTTCTGGATGACAGCCAGAGCTACTGACGGTGGACACTTGTTTCCGTCGTTGCCCTAGCCAGGGACTAGCAGTCAACATGTACATGGTTGGCAGATGCGTTGCGCCTCCGTGCGGGACCGGAACATCTGCCACCTACCCAAAAGGCACCTTGATTCTTCAGCTCATTCGGCTGTGAACCAGATAAAAACCCTGTCATTGTTACACTCCACAAAGGCTCTTACTGTAAGACAAACAAGCGCAATATCTTAAGCAACGACCGATCACTTTCTTGAGAAGGAGAGCAGCAGCGGGCCTGCCTCTCCTGGCGCAAGTCCCGACTGCAATTCTCTTAATAGGTCCTAAACAAAACTTCTTTGTGTTTTATCGTTCTCTCAAGCTTTCATCCTTTTATTGTACATCCGACGTCGCCATTTTTACCTGGAATCAAAGGCAGGAGGCTTTTCTTATTTTCTCAAAAAATTCAGAAAAATGTGAAAGAACCTCCTCCATATTTTGATAAGCATTCGGAACTCCAAAGTAGGACGCAGCCAATACCTCTCTCCCAAACAGCGTTTCATCTCAGCAGCCAAAGAAAACAACAAAGTCTTGGTTCCACTGTCTCGAGCCTGTACTCGCATTTGTCCAGAATATGCTAATTCGAGATGCGTCTCATAGATACGAGAACCCACTTTCGTCTCAAAATTTCATCCCTCATCAAATAACACTTGGGTGGCACGGAATTCCCGGCCTTATCCAGCCGTAGAGATAAGAGCCAGATTCCTGATCTCCCTCCGGATTCTGATTTACGAAGAAGAGAGGGACGCTGGGATTAAGCGTCGACTCTTTTAAAGTTCCATATCAACAAATGGATTGCCATCTCTCACGGCTCCTCGCTCAGGAGCCGAGCGGCCGACACTTCCAGGCCCAGCCCTTAGGACTTGTTATTATCATTATTCCCATGACTGCTCGCAGGCCCGAGTTGTCCTGATTGAAGCGGAGTCTGTGATTGGTTGCTCTCTCTCTCTCTCTCTCTCTCTCTCTCTCTCTCTCTCTCTCTCTCTCTCTCTCTCTCTCTCTCTCTCTCTCCCTGTCTTCTGGGAAGAGAGGAGCCTCGCTCGTGTTTTGTCTCAAGACGTGTACTGCATCCGCTTCTCGAGAGGAGGGGGGGGTTGGTTGTGAACCTCGTCAGGAACGTCTTCTGTGTTGGATCAGGTGTAATGATCTGAAACGTTTATCATTGCGTTGGGGATGAGAGACGTTTGTAGCAAAGTGTATCATCTCTCGGCGAGATTCTTCGTGCAATCAGGTTACACATCTTGCAAGTCGTTCACCCACTCTGGTAGGAGACTTATGGACTATCTGATTCTTTATATGTGATAGCACCGAGTAATCCAAAGTCTTAATGGGTAATTATAGAACATCCTTTACCAAATCGAAGGAGAAATTCATTAACGCATCTTCGTAACGTACGTACATTTTTTTTTATTTTAGTTCTAATCTATGTTGCAGCACGGAAGACCTGCGCAGGTGGAAGGTTATGTTGTAAAGTAATTGCACTTATATTCCTGGAGTAATTACACCAGTGATCTCAAATGTAGAAATTAGTACTGAAAAAGCGGGTGAATTTAACCACCTGAAATGTGGTTATATTTTATTCACGAACCTTAAAAGATATATTAGCTCAACACACCACTCTGTGCACTACATAACTCCAGCAAATATTTAACTCTT
Source organism: Panulirus ornatus (assembly GCF_036320965.1). Classification (NCBI taxonomy): domain Eukaryota; kingdom Metazoa; phylum Arthropoda; class Malacostraca; order Decapoda; family Palinuridae; genus Panulirus; species Panulirus ornatus. The sequence continues at coordinate 51,506,790 of NC_092235.1, read as the reverse complement.
TCACTTTTCTAGCATAACAGATGAAACTTTATTAGTAGGTGAATCTCGCCCTAAAAATTCAAAATTACTCTCCTTCTTCCTCAGATATTACTTGTCGTTATTCCTTTATCTCTTAAACATAACAATCAAAATACCTCGTGTATTTTCCCCCCCAACCCACGTCTACAAAAGCATATGATAATGACTTACGATGAGAGCCATTCAGTATGTATTTATGAGGTAAATTCTAACTTGTAGTTTGCCACGGACATCCACCAATACTAAACGGACAGAACCCTGAACACGTACAGTGGGTGGCAGGCTCCGTGAGCGGCTCCTCCGTGTTCGCTGATCCTACAAGGCGCCACACACTTTAGTGCCAAGCAAACCCAGCGTCTTCACTGAGGCCTTACCCCACTGCAAAGTCTCACTGAAATCGGGAAGAACATTGGACATCACTGTCTCCCCGGCAGCTACCCAGGTAAGCCTTTACCCTCAGCACGATACCAGGACTGGATATTCTACCTGGCTACCATACACACACCTCCAGTAAGGGAGGAGAGAGGACCACACTAACAAGACCAGGTTGACGCCAGGTGCTCACACTCGGACCATAAAGCTCACTTCACGGGTACTAGTGGCCTCCTGAACGAAGGTGAGCAACGCTTGAGCAAGACAAAACGGCGCTTCGGTAAAGATGGTCCGGCTTTTGACGTCACTTTTTAGGGTCAGGTCAAAGGCCTGGCGATCATACGTAAAGATCGTGCCGTCGTACTCAAGGGTCGTGCCGTCGTACCCAAAGGGCCAAGCATGATCGCCTTGCCACGTCACCATAACATCAACCACGCATCACTGTCAATGAGTATGTTTCATCAGTGTTAATGTATCTTTTTCTTACCAGCTTAGGCTGGTGTGTGTGTGTGTGTGTGTGTGTGTGTGTGTGTGTGTGTATGTACACATACAGGTTCAGACGGTACGTAAAAGGTTAAGAGACGGGACAACACAACGTGTAAAACTCTATCCCCGTAATATACAAATAGTGATCACACACACACACACACACCTACGACTTACGAACACAATCCGGATATACAGAACCCTTCCGATTTTTATTTCTCGTATATCCTGTGTATCCTAGATTTGTGTGTATCTCCTGTAACTTCCCTCTGCTGAGTAATCTTGTGTGAGGAGGAGGATGTCAGTAGGTGTGGAGTTCTGTCTTGACTTAGTCAATGGAAGACTTATTTCAAAGTTATGACATTCACGTCAAGATGAATATCCAAAAAGAAGGATCACACGCACATAGTAATACAGATCGTGTACTTCTATATCAAGGGCATGACCTTTGAATTAAAACCAATTAATATACATTTCCTAAACACACACTATACACACACAACGGAGTCAGATACTCCACGAGTACCTTGTGTATATGTGAATACATACACACCCCTATGTCTCCCTGGGACTCGCCAGCCACACTATCAACACTTGAGTATATACACCCACACTGATGACTGACCATATACACCACCACCGGGAACTCACCAGTTATAACTACGAGCAATTGAGAGGAAGGTTCACTGTAGAGAAGCTGCGTGGGGAAACAGGAGGCTCAGTCTACCTACAAGGGAGGTCTTTGCCCTTAATTACCTTCCAGTCGGGATGGTGCTGGGGGACCTCAACTCTTCAAAATCAATTCCCACAGGAGGTGCAAGCATGCAGGCAACCCCTTCCCTACCCGATGAAAATGGGAATGGAGAAGAAGCTAAATTTACAGGAGGGTGACTAGCGTGGCCAGGGCACCAGCATCCAGCAGAAGTAACAGCAGCGGAGGCGGTTCAGCTTGAGAGAGCCCGACACCGTGTCCACCAGGTATCGAACAACCCCCCGGAGTCTGGGGGAAAAAAAGATCCGGCAGGCAGTCATTTTTTTCCCGTGCCGGCACACACACACCAGAACACACCTGTGCATGCAAAATTTCCCGAAAATATTCAGCAGGCTGTCAAAAAAAAAAGGAAAAATACCATGCCTGAAATTTGCACATGTATGCACTTGCTGAAAATGTTTCAACGTGCAAAGATCCAAAGCTGACAACACACCGATGATCTGCTAAGAAATAGATGTGGCTTTTAAAAGATGGACACCACAAGGAAATAAAAGAAAATATGTCCAATAATCTTTTCAAGACAGAGTGCCTGTAAACCTGCAAGGAAAAAAACGAGTACATCTCGTGATAAATCTTTCACAGATGAACAAAAATTCCAAACCACAAAAAAAAAAAACCACGAGACATTTCCTGCTACATTTACAGCCAAATCAAATTCGCCTCATTCTAACCCAAGGAATATGTCGCTAATGTATTATAAAGTGGAACTCATACGTGCTGGGATACACCGCGCAGTGTATCTTTACATGATAATATCCCAGTTTCTTTTTTCCTCTTCGTATAATATTCATCCATGTTCAAGCACCTATTATTGGCCGGATATGTCACCCATCAGTTTGACTCTTTACCTAACGTGCTGATTCGACTTTAGAAATCAGATGGATGGTGTAAGATGGTCCCCTTCACTTCTGATGATGGGCAAAACTGGAGTGGTCGACAAGCAGGGAAACCTGCGAAAGAAAACGGCAAATATGATATGGACAGGAGGGGGGTAAAAGAGCGTCTTACACTTGGGTCTGAGTGCTCATTAGCGAGTACTTCTTGATACTGTCTTTCAGTGCCGAACATGTTTTCCGTCAGCTATATACTTCCCTACAAAAATAATTCACTTCATCTGATTCATCGACACACTACCTCCTCCTTGCCACACGATCCAGACTAGAAAATGCTGACTAGCTGGCTGCCGATCACAAGCCAAAAAGCTTTTTCAAGAAAGTTATTCATGCAATGATTCCGTGATATCATAAGTCATTATCAATACAGTTATCATTACCATCATTTGGTTTTAGGTTCCCAGCGGCGCTTTACTGGCTTATGTCTATGTCTCATGACGTCCGACTGTGTTAGGTCACCATCGTTAACAAAACAAAAACAAATATTGTGTAGAACGTATTGCTTTGCACCCGTCCATCTGTGTGTTTGTTATTTGGGTAGCCATAAATGGAATTTACAAAGTTTATAATTGATGAAATTGGTAATGCCTTTTTTTTCTGGTGTATATGTACAATATATATATATATATATATATATATATCAAGGTTATTAGGTACAGTAGGGTTGAGGGTCAAGTCAATTGGGAGGTGAGTTTGAATGGAGAAAAACTGGAGGAAGTGAAGTGTTTTAGATATCTGGGAGTGGATCTGGCAGCGGATGGAACCATGGAAGCGGAAGTGGATCATAGGGTGGGGGAGGGGGCGAAAATCCTGGGGGCCTTGAAGAATGTGTGGAAGTCGAGAACATTATCTCGGAAAGCAAAAATGGGTATGTTTGAAGGAATAGTGGTTCCAACAATGTTGTATGGTTGCGAGGCGTGGGCTATGGATAGAGTTGTGCGCAGGAGGATGGATGTGCTGGAAATGAGATGTTTGAGGACAATGTGTGGTGTGAGGTGGTTTGATCGAGTGAGTAACGTAAGGGTAAGAGAGATGTGTGGAAATAAAAAGAGCGTGGTTGAGAGAGCAGAAGAGGGTGTTTTGAAGTGGTTTGGGCACATGGAGAGGATGAGTGAGGAAAGATTGACCAAGAGGATATATGTGTCGGAGGTGGAGGGAACAAGGAGAAGAGGGAGACCAAATTGGAGGTGGAAAGATGGAGTGAAAAAGATTTTGTGTGATCGGGGCCTGAGCATGCAGGAGGGTGAAAGGAGGGCAAGGAATAGAGTGAATTGGAGCGATGTTTGTGTAATCAACTGCTCTCTCACATTTATCGACATTATAAACCGAGACTCTGCAGATGGATCACATATTCACATGACATTCTGTTGGCCATCAATGAATTTCTATCAATAATACTAATACCACGTGATGAATATGCATGCACTTCCTATGTCCTTTACTGGAGCAAATAACACAGAGGCGTCTCGCCTCTCATCACCTTGCTATTGCAATCATTATAACTCTTACATGTTACTTGATAAGTGTTACGTACGTAGCGGAGAACACTTACAGCTCCGTCGTGCTAATGTATTATCAGCTATTATAAGTAAAAAGTAATTATGAGGATAATACTAGTATCATTATTCATAATGCTGATGAGATATTATTTAGGCCATGAGGTATGGTTAAAGTGTCGTTTTCTATATTCGAATGAACGTTTAAATATCACAAAAGCATTTGACGACTCAATTGGTGATTGAAAGCCTTAGTTCATGACTGTGTTAAAAGAAAATTGAAAGGTAAGGTTAGTAAGAGGTGCCAGTGAGAACCATCATAGTGTAGGAATAAATTAACATAGTTACCGCCCAAGGATTTTGTGGGACCCTGTGGATGGCAATAGCAGTTCTGATAACTTTTACTCAAGATGTTACCAAATCAAGAGGATATGTCTTGTAGCAGATGACAGATTTCAATGTATATTCGAAAAATATTCTTCTCTGAATATCTTCTTACTTATGATGCAAAAGAACTGCCACACGTGTTAATAACCTCACTTGCTTGGGTAAGTTCATCACTTAAAGAACTATAACAACAGTGATAGAATAGGTAAATGTATGCAGGTTAATAAGAAAAATAAATAGACAGGTGGATAAAGAAGAAAACGGACAACTCACAGTACCAGGAGTTTTAATATAAAGACCTCTACAAGACTATCCATAGTCTAACTTTGACAAAAGTATAGAACTTATTACTATAGAAGTATGCAGCACAGTGTGGCGAACATATACATCGCACATTAAGCTAAAACTAGAATACGCTTCTCAGGCTTGGTCGCCGCACCTAATGAAGAAACAAAGAGCTAATAGAGAAGGTCCAGAGGAAGCCAACAAAGATGCTAACAGAATCAAAATCTTAACTACGTGGAAAGAATAGAAGCCTAATGTTTGGAGTTTTATAGTTTAATCTTTATTTAGGGAAATTCCTATTTCCATCTTTGTATTGTGACTGTATAAATCTATTTTCATGTGAGAATGTGAACTATAGATGTGACATGTTTAAAAGTTTATAGTGATATAATGACCTGAAATAACAGTAGGAAGTTGAAGAAAAAACAAAAGATCCAAATTTCCCCCAATAGGAGACTTACAGAACCCTGGAATAAACTAACAGCAGATGTTGTCAAAGTAAATACTATCATAACATTTTGATCACGGCTAAACAAATACTTTAATGATAATCATCATCACCAAATAAGACTGCTCGAGAATGACAATATGATACGCATATAATCCAGCTAATTCTAAATAAATCAAAGTCGAAATAAAAAATTTCCCCCCATCCATGGAGGACTTAGAAGCTGAAATTAGAGCAAATTTTCTATTTCCATTCATCCATCCCTACAAAATTTCCACGTCGGCATACTCTCACTCTCTACGAAGTGGTGCTCCTTCATGAGTACTATCCTGCCGGCTGATGTCAGGCCTGGTGGCGAGGGAGGAACCTTCTGTCTTGCTATCCTGCCCCCAGTCTATCAAAGCAGCATTCTAGGATCCTATTACACTCCTCCAGCACATAACCTAGTATGAGTCTATCGTACCACTTAACTTCCTTTCCCCATGTACCAATGTTCCTCATCCTTTTGCTTCCCCTCTTTCATCTCCTTTACTTCGTCGTGGTCATTACCTTCATCATCCTCTTCCCCATCCTCTTGTACCTCTTCCTCCTCCCCCTTCTCCTTTTCCTCCTTCTCCTTCTCCTCCTTCTCCTTTTCCTCCTTCTCCTCCTTCTCCTTTTCCTCCTTCTCCTCCTTCTCCTTCTGCTCCTTCTTCTCCTGCTGTTGCTGCCGGTGGCGGTACCTTAGAAACCTGTTGCCTCTCCGTCAATTAGCCCAGGTAACCATGATGTGTCCTGGGCATAGCTCTCCCTCCCCAGGGCGGCTGGAGCGCGCGGCCTGCCTGGCCTGGCCTCCGGGACGGCTCCGTCATCATTACAACTTGTCTCGCTCATCACAACACACACACAACTTCTGCAGCGGGCCTCGTCCTCACGGCTTAACTCTTTTCACGCTTTGCTGGTGCTGAATCGTCAGCCTGACCGCAGCCAAGGCGAGGGACAACCCACTATGAATTATGGAAACAAACACCTACAACACTTAACAATAATAATGAAGAACGCGTGTAACAACTGCCTCCACCCACAACACTCTGCTATGATAATGAAGGACGTGGGTAACAATTACCTACACAAGATGACTTAAACCAATGATATATTTCGACTCTTGCTGTCTGTTGTAATAACTAAGCAGGTGAAAGCCTGCTGTCTGATCTGCCATGCCATGTAGATGCTCAGAATGATACACAAATGTCAAGTCTATATCTGCGCTCGTAATATTTTCTATTATCACATGCAGGTTACCTGTGTCTAAAGAGTTAAACTCATTAATCATTTTGCGGTCAACTCGTGTTTTTCCGGACTTCAGTCATGCGGATTCTCAGTCATCCGGACTGCCTGACTGCTAACGACACTATATCATTGTATTTTTCTCTTGCGAGCGAACAGGAGTCTGGGAGTTAATGGTGGAATTTGGCTCAATTTTACTTTCAGCATCAGTGCCCTCAACAGACTGGCAGAACATGGTTCCCGTGACGTGTAGATCAAGCTCTCAACTGCAGCTAAGCTCCTTGAGTGAGAGCGAGTAAGCTGAAGCATATTGTCTACGTCAACACGTCATTTTTAGGGCAATCTTTGGTCATGCCTATCGACAGAGGTGCTTCAGCGTCCGCAAGACAAGCTCATTTATAACTGCATTACTTAACATGTATGTTCTAGACCAAACCAAGACGCCTCTCATTTCTTGTACCGATCCTTTGGCCAATATCCTCCTCCTAGATGCCTTACTGAAATCGTGCTCCCTGACCCACTCCCGTACCTGGGTCATGCAGCAAATGAACTGTAAAGCCTAGTGTTGGTTCCCATCGCAGAGGGTGGCTCCTCCAGCAGGGGATTAAAGAGTCAAGAGAATGGCAGGCCGAAAACCTCGGGGATGCGCTGCATGGAATGTGCAAGTGGGGGAGATACACCATATGAATGTGAAGGACACACTCGAAGGAAGTGATCACACAGATGAAGCGATTACCGAGAAGACGTTTCATACGAAATGACTTCATTCTTGTGAAGCCAAGGGAAACTGAAAAGCATAACTGGGAGAAATATGGTTTACGACTGATAAGAGTAACTAAACGCATCCACACTAGCAACTTCAGAGGGTCTAAGATCTTCAGCAAAGGCACAAAGAATGTATTTGCGCTCACTGGTTTCCTGCCAACAAAACTCGCGGGAACGCAACACCTGCTGAACTATCGCAGACATTGATGATGCTATCTTGTCTCCGCCGGCGGATCTGCGCTCACCATCCTACAAGGAAGACATTCAAGACTACATTTAAGTGGAAAGTATTACGCACAATACAGAGGAAGGGTCATTAGTGGACCTACGATCCTGAGATGAACAGCTTCGATACGAAAAACTTAAACGTGTTAATCCCCACAGGGTTTAATCTGGTACAATGTTACGACAGTACCAGCGAAGGTGACACCCGGTCAGTAGCTCCTACAACTAACGTTCGTCCAGGGATGAAAAAGTGCAACCGCCTGTGTCCTCTTCTTCTGCCGGGGCGAACTCGAAAACTCATCAGCACCTGTGAGATGGGAGGCTCACCATACGCATGGGTCTATGGCTTTACCTCTCTTTCCACGTACTTCAGATATTATCTATTACGGTTTATTTCGCTTTCCCTCCCGACAGCATGTACTTGTCATCCGTCACACCCATCCATCCATGTGGCCGACAACGTTGTCCTTTCGTTACCTTACTTTGAGACTCTCTCATACTGAGGACTATAGCTTGTAAATATAGTGGAATAATTAGAAGGGGTATCATGCTATAACGTATACATTATCACCCTAGTAAGACTTTCACGAGGTCCGAGACCGTCAAACCCTTGAAGCAACGATAAGACTCTTGAGCTGGATGGAGCCAACCTTTAGGTATGATAACTTCGCCTATTTAACTTGGCCTTTGAGGCCCACGTCAAAGACAGAAAGGATCTGGAGTCTACCAACCTGGGAAGATGCCTGACTTGTGGCAGGATGAAGGAGCTGGTGAGTGAGAGGGATCTGGTTGATACACGGGAGACGAAAGGGTCAGATGAGCGAGTCCACCAATCCTGATCATAGATCATTTCATTTGAGATCCATAATTACGGAACTCATTTGATTAACTTCATTCGATAACATGTATCGAAATGTCAGTCGAAGTTAGACTGTGTAATTCAGCATATCAGCTATATCTAAATGGCGTCCTAGCTTCGTCACTTCGATGTGTCTCCCCTGATGATGTGATTATTACACGAAAGTGCACTTGGAAACTTTTCGTGGACTCATGGGAACATATATATCTATATATATATATATATATATATATATATATATATATATATATATATATATATATATATATATATATATAAAACAGTCAAATATTATACATTAATCCAGCTTATTCGCTGACAAAGGTAACACCTCTTTCCTTAAAACAAAATGACGATTATACATGGAGATTAATATGCATGACAACAATATTAAATGAAGGTTGAGGCCACTGACCTCAGAATTGTATATGCGATTCTAATTACTTCTCGAACGGCAAAATACTCCACACAGCTGTCGAACATATATACCAAAGGGCCAACCGCAATGACGAAGATACGTGCGGCGGCAAAAACAGACTCGTTTCTCATCATGACGCAATGAGGAGAGGGATTAAAACAGATATGTCAGGTTTATGAAATTGTAATTAGGTGGATGCGAGAAATGCAATGGGAAAAAAAAATCAGTTTCCATTAAAGAGGATGATTATAAGCGTGCTCAGAGCGACTGCTGAATATATATATATATATATATATATATATATATATATATATATATATATATATATATATATATATGAATATATATATATATATGAATATATATATATATATATATATGAATATATATATATATATATATATATATATGAATATATATATATATATATATATATATATATATATATATATATATATATATATATCTTTTTTTCTTTTAAACTATTCGCCATTTCCCGCGTTAGCGAGGTAGCGTTAGGGACAGAGGACTGGGCCTTTTTTGGAATATCCTCACCTGTCCCCCTCTGTTCCTTCTTTTGGAAAAAAAAAAGCTAGATAGATAGATAGATAGATATGTATATATGATTTATGGATCATAAGCGGAGATAGCAAATCATACACAAAAATAAAACGAGGCTTTAGTAAGAGAAGATACAAGTAGAAGGAAAAATAAAAGGAAGGAATAAAACTACATCACTTAGGGAGGGAAATGTAATATTTCTTTTTCTTTACGTCAAAATTATAGAATCCATTCCATATACAGGAGAAACAGTGGACGGAGCTGACCATTGCAGATACATGCATATAAAACCTTTTATTTGTAAATTCTGAAAATGCAGTGGCCACAGCAGCGGCATAGGTGGCAGCTGGGGGGGTGGGTGGGGGGGTGTCACACTGATGACGTGCCATCGGTGCCATCAGAAAAAAGCAGTGCCATCATCAGTGGCAGCAGTGCTATAATTTGGTAACAGTGCCATCGGTAACACAGTACTGCCATCAGCAGAAACAGTGGTAGCAGTGCTACTAGGAGCATCAGTGCCATCAATTGTAACAATGCCATCAGAGGTAGCAGTGCCATCAGAGGTAGCAGTGCCGTCAGCGGCATCAGCAGTACCGCCAACGGTGCCATCAATGGCAGCAGTGGCATCGATGGGACCAGTGGCAACAGTGCCATCAGCCACGACAATGCCATCAGTGCCAGCAACGTCATCAGTGGCAACAGTGCCATCAGTGCCAGCAGCGTCATCAGTGACAACAGTGCCATCAGTGCCAGCAGCGTCATCAATGACAAGAGTGCCATCAGTGCCAGCAGCGTCATCAGTGACAACAGTGCCATCAGTGCCAGCAGCGTCATCAGTGACAACAGTGCCATCAGTGCCAGCAGCGTCATCAGTGACAACAGTGCCATCAGTGCCAGCAGCGTCATCAGTGACAACAGTGCCATCAGTGCCAGCAGCGTCATCAGTGACAACAGTGCCATCAGTGCCAGCAGCGTCATCAGTGACAACAGTGCCATCAGTCGTAGGCAGCCACCAACCAGGGAGGTATATTACCCGCCTCTGTATCGGGAGGGTTAGTGAGAGCTGAGCAGTTAGCCAGCACTTCAGTGGCTGTTGAGTATCACTCTTCTGGTCCAGGCTGCTGTCTTTTCTTTCTGCTACACCCACACAAGTGGACAACTGGCATTCAGTCCACCAACATACAATCTGTCTCACATACATACATCACTTAACCTCACTTGACTCACACGACTCGTTCTTTGTGAAGTCTTAAGTCTATATTCCTGCGGTGGACGTTACGCTCTCTCTCTCTCTCTCTCTCTCTCTCTCTCTCTCTCTCTCTCTCTCTCTCTCTCTCTCTCTCTCTCCCTATGTGTGTGTGTATCTGTCACACGAGGCAATCAAGAAAACTGATGGACACCGTCAGGTCTGCAGCTCTCTCTCTCTCTCTCTCTCTCTCTCTCTCTCTCTCTCTCTCTCTCTCTCTCTCTCTCTCTCTCATGATACGGTATTTCACTGTACTTCACCCAAATCAAGACCCATCCAGAGCAGAAGTTATTAGCAGTCGCCTGATGAGGGATGGATGGACGATAAGTTATAATTGCTCTGTTGGTGTCGTTGTCATGAGCAGCGGTCTAAATTCTGAAACATGAATACCAGTTCCGACACCCTTGTTACGTCTAACACACACAGACACACACACACACACACACACACAACACACACACACACAACACACACACACACATGAACCAAAAATGTATAAGGAGAGAAAACAAAACACCGATGCCCTGGGGTACGATGTGAATCACCAGTCGCTTATAATTACAGAAACACAAGATCACAGCAAGTACCCAACCATAATGATGGTATAGGATACATTTATAACAGTCGCGTATGTTACACTGATGACGTGAGGATACATCCACTGATGATATGAGGATACATCCATGATGATGAGGATACATCCACTGATGATGTGAGGATACATCCACTGATGATGTGAGGATACATCCACTGATGATGTGAGGATACATCCATGATGATGTGAGGATACATCCACTGATGATGTGAGGATACATCCACTGATAATGTGAGGATACATCCATGATGATGAGGATACATCCACTGATGATGTGAGGATACATCCACTGATGATGTGAGGATACATCCACTGATGATGTGAGGATACATCCATGATGATGAGGATACATCCACTGATGATGTGAGGATACATCCACTGATGATGTGAGGATACATCCACTGATGATGTGAGGATACATCCATGATGATGAGGATACATCCACTGATGATGTGAGGATACATCCACTGATGATGTGAGCATACATCCACTGATGATGTGAGGATACATCCACTGATGATGTGAGGATACATCCACTGATGATGTGAGGATACATCCACTGATAATGTGAGGATACATCCACTGATGATGTGAGGATACATCCACTGATAATGTGAGGATACATCCATGATGATGAGGATACATCCACTGATGATGTGAGGATACATCCACTGATAATGTGAGGATACATCCATGATGATGAGGATACATCCACTGATGATGTGAGGATACATCCATGATGATGAGGATACATCCACTGATGATGTGAGGATACATCCACTGATGATGTGAGGATACATCCACTGATAATGTGAGGATACATCCACTGATAATGACACTAAAACATTCATCTTTGATGAAAATAAAAACCTGGCAGTAATGCTATTAGTCGAAATCAATCGCTTAGGATGGAGTGTGAAAAGATGTAAACATATTAGTATGGACGTATGTTTCCTTATCAAACATTGGGCATGGGTTAAGAACGTGTAACAGTTGCAAGGCTGTGCCAATATTTACTCATCCTATGAAACTGGAAATGAAGGTTTATACATATATGATAGATACATAGATAATATATATATATATATATATATATATATATATATATATATATATATATATATATATATATATATACATATTGTCCCTTGGGATAGGGGAGAAAGAATACTTCCCACGTATTCCCTACGTGTCATAGAAGGCGACTAAAAGGGGAGGGAGCGGGTTGGCTGGAAATCCTCCCCTCATGTTTTTTTTTTTAATTTTCCAAAAGATGGAACAAAGAAGGGGGCCAGGTTAGGATATTCCCTCAGAGGCCCAGTCCTCTGTTCTTAACGCTACCTTGCTAATGCGGGAAATGGCGAATAGTTTGAAAGAAAATATATATATATATATATATATATATATATATATATATATATATATATATATATATATATATATATATATATATAAACAAACACCCACATATAACCACTTAAAAAAAACGGTATATAGCACATACAACCACCAACAAGAACAGTAAACAGAACATGCAACCACTTAAAAAAAAAACGGTATATAGCATGTATAACCACTTACAAAAACAGTATATTGCACATATAATCACCTACAAAAACAGTATATAGCACATATAGCCTACCTACATAACCAGTATATAGCACATATAATCACATACAAAATCATATATAGCACATATAATCACTTACAAAAACAGTACATACTAAACTCAGTAAGTAACCGTCTGTCACATTCCTTGTAGAAATAAGATACTTTTACCGGGCTTTTACCTGGCAGTTCGTCATCCATTACTCAAATCGACACGTAAACATCAGCATGAGATCATAGTACGTAACCATCCACTACCATAACTTGCAATTACAGTACACAGCCACCAATAATGACACTGTACACCCACTGCTTGACATGTCAATACCAGGTCATCTCTTTTTTTTTCCACCCCTTCGTGTGGGGTATTTTTGCAGCAATTACATAATCAACAAGCGTAGCTCCTCCCCCCCTAACCTCTCCTGTAGCCCAAGCCTCAATAAAAAATACTTGACTATACACCCTGAACACTAGTTTTATATTCCATTAATTAAATTAGCAGAGAGAGAGAGGCACAATGCAGCCTTTGTACGATGCCAACAATAAAACGAGCGGCACTGTTCCCTAAAGTTTTCCAATCTCTCTCTCTCTCTCTCTCTCTCTCTCTCTCTCTCTCTCTCTCTCTCTCTCTCTCTCTCTCTCTCTCTCTCTCTCTCTCTCTCCGCCTGTGTTTATATACATATATATATATATATATATATATATATATATATATATATATATATATATATATATATATAATTTCAATATCAAAAACTCAGGACCTCTTTCTCTGAAGTGGCTCCTGTTGCTTCAAGGCTGCGCTATTTCCAGTATCAGGGCAATGATGGAATTCTTGGGATGAGAAGTTCTTTAATAAGACTACTTCATCAACAGGCAATACAATTTTTTTCTTTACTTTGTTTACCTCCCCGTTCCTCTATCTGTTTGCCCCTTCCTCTCCTCCCATCTCAGTTTTTGTTTCGTCCTTGTATTCATCTCTCTTTCTTTCCCTCTCTTACTGAGAAGAAGATTAAAAAAAACAAGAAATACAACAGAGAAATCTTGTATCAACGTGTTACAGCACACTCTCACGTCCATCTGGCAACATCAGTTTAAGTCAATAATATCAACTGAAGAACTATTGCAGTAACGTTTAAAGACTGGATTATATTACAGTAGAGGTCTCTCACCCTAAACTTTTCAGATTTCCTCGAAGGCACATGAAGCGAAGGCTGGCCGAGGGAACTGAAGCTACCTGGACACAGTGGTGTGCATGTGTGTGGTGTCGCTTGTTGGCCTAACTCGGGTACTGCCTATGTGTATGAACCCTCAGTGAACGTCGCTGGAAATTCTCCCATCATCCAGTGACAGGTGTGCTCAGGCCAGGCTCATGGACAGCCTTCAACAGTCACCGACGCTTGCGTTCCTCACAGAGCTTCCTTGTACGGAGAAGTCCACGAACTCGTACAAAGCTCACAGTAAGAATGGTTTAGCTGACCGTAACCTCCTGAGCTCGACGGTATGAACCTTGCTTATGGCAGTCTAGGCCTTGACCTGACCTTCAAGGATCAAGTCAAAAAGGCAACGGGTCGCACCAAGGGTTAACTAAAAGCAGAACCGACGGAATTCCACTTAAGGAATATTTTTGCCCAAATTGCTTCCACCATCCTTGCCACGTGTGCTGTAGACAGCACTTATCCCAGACGCAGGCTGGCTCGTGGCACCTCCCTGCTCCCTTCACTCTGCTTAGTGAGGACGGTCGGCCGGTGCTGAAATACAAATTGTAACATTTTATGTAATATGAACCCACTGGGGTCTGAGTAAGACCCTTTCTGACTCCTGTAATCCTTTTGCGCTACCGCTCACAGGATGAATAAGGGATGCATAATAAATTTGCCGGGGACATCGGCACAAATCAATCAATCTAGCTACCAGCATCAACCCAGGAGAACTCAGCAGTTTTTAAAACACATACAGAAGTGCCGGGCCAACCTTGGCAGTGTCAAGCAAGGAATTATAACTGGAAGATACACTACATGCAACAACACCCTGACAGACTTTATAATCATTTACTGTGAACAACACATGCAAACATCACTCTCAGATAACATCTTGGAGGAGATTCCCAAGACAAAGGCTAGTCATCACCAGCAGACAATCACTATGACAAGTGTCCACGGTGTGGACTTAGCAAACTGGAGTAACGCCCATATTACGAGAGTATATTCTGCAACGCTTGCATTGGGAATATGTATTGTAATCTTTAAGCTTACCATTACGATCCTTGAGCACGATGATACGTCCTGGGAGTACAAGCTCAAGAACCTAAACATGGATATATACATATACAGGTATGTATACAGGGATATATACATATAGCTATGTGTATACGTACATGAATTCATCACACTGATAACAAAGTGTATAATCAAACCAAAATAATCAGTCTCCAGCATCCTCGTGAACTGTAAAAGCTGAACTAAAGCGAACAACTGAGCCAATAAGGAGCTCCTCTTGACGGAAGGGAAATTATTCAAGAGGTAAAGAAGGGACTGTGAAGACCATCGTGCAATGAGGAAGCTGAAGACAAAATAGAGTCACAACGAGGTAAAGGAAGACAATTACGAAACGTCGCGAGAGGTAAAAAAGAGAGTAATTGCCAAATAGATAGAAAGGGGATGAGACAAGAATGGTTATTTAATTAGATAATTGGGAGGGGAAGTGAGTAATGAGAGAGTAAGATAAGGGAAGAAAATAAGGCGCGAGCACATTAATGACACAGGTTGCAGAAGAGCAGATTGAGAAGATAAAGGGCTCCGTACTGACGTCCTGACTTTGGCCAATGAGACGTGGGAAGGGGAGGGATGATGGTGGAATTAGACGGACCAGTAAACTCAGGAACGGAACGAATATTGATGATCTTGGAGAGGGAGAGAAAGGGGAAAGAAGTAGTGCCGGGAAAAGAAGGAAGGAAGGGTGGAGGGATGGGAACCCGTAGGTGGAGAGAAACGTAGGGGAAGTAAATCCCAGCTTGAAAGAAGGGGTAAAGTATAGAAGGACGAAGGAAAAGAAATATCGATTGAAGGGTTTGTGGCGCTCATGGAGATGGTGGTCGTCGAGTCGATGGTGATGCATATGGTGACTGTGGTGACCGACGGTGATGGAAGTGTTCCAGGGTGGTGTAAGACAGTGCTATACCACTAAGTGTTGCAGGTGAGCCACGAAGATTCACCTTGAAGTGTGCTGGAGTGGAGCAGGAATGATGGATAGAGCTGTGAAGTCTTTAAAAGTCCTCTGGTTGGATGTGGAGTGCGAGTGGTGTGCTCTAAGCTTGTCGTAGCGTAATGTGTTTTCAATAGTGTTTTTGGAGTCCAGTGTAAGTTACTGTATTTCTCTGACGTACTTTTGAGCTCTTGTATTCTGGTAAAAGTCCTGACGATTGCTGTTTATTGCGTATCATACAGCAGCACAAATCGTGTACAGGAGTTTAAACCATTACAGAGCAAGTGTGAAAGAGTTTCTGAATGTCAGTGTTGTCTCGTGTTCTAAAGCTCCTCGAGAATAGTCGCACTTTTCTCCCATTTGCGAAGGACCAATTAATAATTTCTTGTATTTCGCTTTGTGCGTATACAAGAACAGCAACTGTGGATTCTTGCCTGTGTTTTTAATAACTCGCTTTATGATGAAGAACAATAGTACTACTGAGTTCTACTGATCATACAAAATGTTATTATGAAACATAAAGTGTCCTGGCGTCTCGAGTCTTGGAACGAGCACCAGTTTGTTAATACAATGTTTCTGACTCTCAACTGTTGTGATCTGTTGTAGTCTTACGAACAAAGATAGAGGGTTGTGGGCCGTCTTGGCGAGCTGTGGAGAACTGGAAAGGCTCGGGGTGTTGCGAATTGCTCTGGAGTACTCTGAAGACTCTTGGATCCTTATTAATAGTGTTGTTCAGTGCTTCTGAAGTGTTGAATCTCCTCACAATGCTGTCACATTCGTTGTTGTAGCGCTACGTGCAGTGTTGAAAGAGGAGAATTACTACTGAGAATGACAGTAAGATCTATAGGGTTCGCCATGTAGTTGCAGGATGATGGGACACTTCAAGCCTTACTTGGAGGAGCGTTCAAGTGATGTGATGTGATGTAACATCTTTCGAAATCTTTACTTCATAGAGCTCGCTCTCGATGACTGAGAGCTGTTTCTCCCGGCCTGACTGATTACTGTATATCATCCCTTCAAAGCTGATGGAGTATTACAACCTATTTCTTCAGAGCTGATGGAGTATTGCAGCCTATTTCTTCAGAGCTGATGGAGTATTGCAGCCTATTTCTTCAAAGCTGATGGAGTATTGCAACCTATTTCTTCAGAGGTTAAGTAGTATTACAATCTAAATCTTTTGAGCTGCTGCTGTCTTGCAGGTTATGACCAACCCTCAGCGCTTGTGGTGGACCCTTGTCCTTGTGTGCTACCTGAAGACAAGCGCTGTATCACCTTGACCCTTGTTAAGACCAACCCCTGCGTACGTAGTATGAGGAGGAAGCTTCTACTACAAGCAGCAGCAAGAATCTACCACAAGAACAAGCAAGAATCTACCAAAAGAACAAGCAAGAATATACCACAAGAACAAGCAAGGATCTACCACAAGAACAAGCAAGCGTCTACCACAAGAACAAGCAAGCGTCTACCATACGAAAAATCAAGGGACTATAACAAGAACAAGCAAGCACTTACCAAAACGAAAAAGCAAGAATCTACCACAAGAGCAAGCAAGCGCTTGCCACAGGAGGAGGCAAGCAAGCGCTGACCGCAAGAACACTGTTAGTATGACCTAGCATGACTGGATTCGATAGCTTTCAAATTTTTAACAAGTTTAACAATCATGACCCGTGTATACTGCCAGCTTTCGCTTGACATGGGGGAGGGAGGGGAGAGGAGAGGAGGGAAGTGGAGGGGTGACTTAGTGGGGGGGAGGGAGAAAGGGGCCGTTTTTATTCACTTGCAAACATGTTCGGGTTTTTTCACCACACGTCGTTTTTTATCTCGTGTATAAATGTCATATGAATTTGTAAGTTGAGGTGGGAAAAAAAATAGAGTGAACAAAATGCTACATGTACTGGAAACTCCTCCCTGTGTGAGGACAAGGAAGAGTAAGTGAAGGAGAAAAATTTATGTATATATATATATATATATATATATATATATATATATATATATATATATATATATATATATATATACGCACACACACACACACACATGCACACAGTATCACACACACACACACACATACACACACACACACACACACACAAGAAACTCTATGGAATATTTCTTAACTCCTTGCGAGAACAAGTGAAGAAACTCGTTAGCAGTGTGGGATCCGACACAGCAAACCACGACAATGACGTGAGGTTACGACACCACAATCCCTCCACCTTGTGATGGCGTAGCCTACGTCACGGCGCGACTCGAACCGTGATTATGAACTTACGACACAATAAACCCTGCCAATGTTGTGAGCTTACAACACGTCGGAATGCTTGCCTAATCATGGTTGTCTGAAACCAAAGCTTTCCAACCACAGATGTAATTAGGAGTTCGGTGCCTGACCATGATAAAGAGATACGAGTGCTCTTAGACATTTCGTCTTATCACACATACGGCTGAGTACAGAGAACCTGACGCCCGTGAGCGTTAACAAAAGGAAAAATGATATAATGAAAAACATTAGCATTGTGGTAACGTCGCTTCTACTTACGTTTTATCGTCATGATATTTCGGTTTCCCTTGGATGAGCTTGATTCTAATGGTCTTGTGATAGAGCTCTGAGGGAATTTCGATATACACCAAACTTTCCAGTAGGAAAAAAAAAGATACAGAAGGCGGTGTTTAAAACAGTGCCGGTTCAGACGCCGATCGCA
Source organism: Panulirus ornatus (assembly GCF_036320965.1). NCBI lineage: Eukaryota > Metazoa > Arthropoda > Malacostraca > Decapoda > Palinuridae > Panulirus > Panulirus ornatus. The sequence goes on along the minus strand of NC_092235.1, from coordinate 51,488,184 downwards.
TCACAACGAACCATACCACAACTTGCAAAGACCCATTCAAAGGCAACATATCCTGAGCAACACAATGGGTCACGAGCTACTCTATGTGGCTCGGCGGGATGATCTGGCTGGTTCACCATCGAAGAACGCCTCGTATTTCGAATATGACCTTCAGCCTCCAGGATTAAATTGAACTATACCCAACGCACCCCATCCCCCATCCCACCCCCACTATAATCTGAGAGCCTAAAAAGTGACCTGGTATAGTCAGGAGGTACCCACTATCATGAGATGTCATATGTCATAGTCGGGAACTGACCAGTCTCAGTGTTTCTGCTAATGGTGCTACTCCCTGGCCATGAAGGTGAGGTCAGACAGGAGGAAGGACCATGTTCAGCGTGAAGAACAGCTGTGTTAGTCACACACTCATGCAACTCTCTGTTGGTCTAGGGATAGCAACACCTGGGGACTTTGCCAGGGTCATCGTCGTTGTCCTAGAGTCTTGTGACGTATCGGAAGGGTTGATACACGAGGGAAAGAAAGATATATCGAATACTTACACATCGCGGCTCCGGAGCAGTCGGGTATCCATAGCAGCCTTACCTGGGGAAGATATTAAGATTTTTAGATTGGTATTTAGAAATGATTTGGATTCTTTATTGGTTTATCATCATCATGGGATGAAATATCAATCAACACTTATAATCATACAAGTCCGTGCTCAAAGGCACGAACCTTGGTACCAGAGTTGACGCAGAGACACAGCATTCACAGTCATCCAGCCCCGCACCACGGAGGGAATGCAGTACCACATACCATGGTACCGTCAGCCTTTTACAGTTGTCTCACAACTACTGGTGTGATTTAGCACGCACAGCCGTGGATAAAGGACCTGAGACATGCCTGAGCGAGGCTGGACAGAACCTTCCCCTCTCTGCCCACCCAGACAAATGGCTCGGTATTGTACCTACCTCCGTCAGCAGTGTCCCAGGATCTCCGTCCGCAGCCGTGTGTACCGTCAAACATTCACGAAAGCCAAGATTGATATCATCCTTTTAGCACATACATACTTGGTCTCTCTCTCTCTCTCTCTCTCTGTATATATATATATATATATATATATATATATATATATATATATATATATATATATATATATAAATGTGCATGAAAGATTAAACAAAATATACCTACATGTGACCTAAAAGAGTGTCCAGTATATTTACCCGTTCACTATGCACCTATTATCAATAAAAACAGACATAAGTAAATAAATGTATGTATGCATAAATATACAAACACAAATACATTCACATGCATAGAAAATATGCATATCAATAGAGAATATACATAACAGAAGAAAATATACTCGTAACAAATATAAAGAACACTGAGAGCATTGATATAAAACCCACACACACTCACACACACTCACACACACGTTCAGCTTAGACTGGTGTGTGTATATATATATATATATATATATATATATATATATATATATATATATATATATATATATATATATATATATATATAAGAGGAAATACTTTGTACATATGCAAAGTTAAGAAACAGGGCATCAAGAGTGTAAGATTCTCTACACGTAACACTCAAACAGTAATCACATTTGATTATCACAAAATCGGAGAAATTCATGATACAGTCAATGAAAACTTTAGAAAAGTGCAGATTACACTGGGTCAGGGTTTTTTTGTGGCATAAACGAATATTTCAGAGAAAACCAAAGACATGGAGGCTGACGAATTACCATTGAAGGATTCAACAGAAAAATAGGTGGCACCAAAATTTGAAAGAGAAAGAAGTAAGTAGGACGTAAAGTGCTGATCATTTTTGGAATGGAGGATCATACTTACAAGGTCTGGTACGTGGTTGATGGAGTTCAACCCAAGCAAGTGTACTGAGGATGGAACAGTGTGCAAGAAGGCCTATAAGTGATTTATCATCCAGTAGGAAATAAGCTTCAGGATTCTGTGTGTGAGAGGGACGGAGGAGGGAGTTGACATTGTCCCTATCCTGAATTTAGAGAGATGAGTTACAGGGAAAGGCTAGACGTCTTAGATTTGTCCGCGATGGAAGAGAGAAGAGTTATGGGTGACCACATCACAACCTTTTAAGTTTTTCAAGGAAACGGAGGATGAAGAAAGTTGATCAGTTTGAAAGAATGTTGGGATAGGAGAACCACAGGACACAAAATGAATTTAAGAATTTAAAAAGATGAGTGATGATGGTTAATGCAGATAATATACACAAATCTAAGTTCTGCGACAGTACAAAATTAATCAAAATTTGGAGCCCCACGAGTGTAAAACTCCCTCCCCAGATTGTACAAATATACTATTAGCATTTACGAAGTATATCCACGAAGACGTATTGCTCTCTCTCTCTCTCTCTCTCTCTCTCTCTCTCTCTCTCTCTCTCTCTCTCTCTCTCTCTCTCAAGTAAAGAAGTAATGGTGAGAGTTGACCAGGGGGTGGGGGGGGGGGGGACATACAATGACCCTAGTGCGGGCCATTATATCTAACATTGAACGGTCTCTTAATCACTAGTAATTTGGGCTCCTGCTGAATAAGTAATTCCAATTTTCTCTCTTTCCTGAATTCCGCTGTTGGGTCTCGTGAATTAGTTTTACAAGCACTTACTAGTTAATGGGGACACGGATTTGGGAGTCATTAGAATGAGTATTTTACAACCCAGGCCATCATGACGTCGCATGGTCAATGCTTGAGTCTCTCTCTCTCCCTCCCTCTATCTATCTATCTATCTATCTATCTATTTATCTATCTATTTATCTATCTATTTATTTCTCTGATTGGCCCTGCACATTCTCAGCTCAGAGCAAAGGCCTCATAAGGCCCCACCGCTTCTTACGCCAGTTGGACAGCAGGTTCAATTGCTCAGTACAGTACACGACCAAAATGTTAACCACGTTTTCAGTAGTTTGATATACAGACTTGCTTGTTTGTAACGAGAGCCTTAACTCATCATGTTTCCTGGGTTTTGTGATATATATATATATATATATATATATATATATATATATATATATATATATATATATATATATATATATATATATATATAGAGAGAGAGAGAGAGAGAGAGAGAGAGAGAGAGAGAGAGAGAGAGAGAGATATGTGTGTGTGTGTGTGTGTGTGTGTGTGTGTGTGTGTGTGTGTGTGTGTGTGTGTGTGTGTGTGCAGGTAAAACCACATGGAAAAGTTAAATACGACGTGTCAAGCGCTTTCGTATAATTACATGGTCAGAAGTGAGTACAGATAGACAGAACCAGGATACACCAGCCGCCAGTGGGCGGGGCCGGGGAATGAATCGAGAAACAAGTGAAGGGATTGTGGCACAGGTCATCCTCGATGACGTCATGTCTCAAGTTACAAACTTATCAACTTGAAATTTCCCTTTTTTCCATGGCAAAATGATTGGCGAATCGTCTCCTAATCACATTAGCACCTATAGAGATATGTCATCAAATGCTGTCGGTATAATCAATTATAATCATCATCATCATCATTAATCGAGTTACAATAATAACGAATTACGGTACGTTTGAGTTTCGGTAATTTCACCGCCACATTGGTGTCACATTAATTTCACTATTACTTTTCAGTTACAATAATTTCACCGCCACATTCTTGTCACATTAATTTCAGTTACATCTGTGTTACAGTAATTTCACTGTCACATTTGTGTTACAGTAATTTCACCGCTACTTTTTACACACTAAGAAGACCATAATCCCATGTGACTATCTTGTTCTAACTTTAGTACACACAGCCACAGGAGCTGTTACGAGTAACGGTAAGTGATGTACTCACACCACCAGCAGGAGAAGCATTCACATAAGTAATATGTAAGACACTCATGCAAGTTACATCAGAGAGAACCAAGTGCCAACTGAAGGTCTGGTTTTCAAATGTACTCTTTGCCTTTCGCTCCAACACCCACCTTTACGCTCCCTCTAAGAGCGACATCCAGTCTATGGACAATTCATTTGCATTTTCAGATCCGAGATGGATCGTCCACCAAACCGTTCTCTTAAAGAAAACGCGTCGCGAGGATGGCCGGGCAAACTCGCCACCAAGCTGACACAGAATCTCTCATATTAATAACGGCGCATTAACTCCGGTCGAAGCTGGCACCAGTGAAGCAAGTTGCGGGGGTAAATACTATGAGCACTCAAATCAGAGCAATATATAGATTTCCAGATATTGAATCTTATGTAATGTGGCGTAACGGACCCCCTCCAGCCTAGCGAGCTGCAGGGGGTGGCATGCAGTCCCCTTTAATACTGCAGATTGAGCCCGTTCCACCACATTATACTAATGTACCATCATAAGTACCTTCTCAAAAGACGAAAAAGCCGGCAGAATACGTTACGTGGTTCTTCGATTTCGCCAAAATGTCCCCAGGATTTGTCCATTGATCTTAATATACGTTATTCCGGGTCGGAGGGAGAGGGGTGTGTGTGTGTGTGTGTGTGTGTGTGTGTGTGTGTGTGTGCTATTTGTGCATTAAGAGGATAGAGTTTTACAGTACTTTTCGGTCCCTTAACTCTGTACACAGACTATGCTTTTATGTGTATGTGTGTGTGTGTATATATATATATATATATATATATATATATATATATATATATATATATATATATATATATATATATACACACGAGTTACATTCCGTCTACGCTCTGGACTTCACCCATTATTTCATCTCTGGGGACACAGGCGTCCACTAGGAAAATAGGGGAGGGTTGGAAATACTCCCCCTCTTCCAACTCCCAGCACCACTTTCCAGAAACCACGAACAGAAGCCAAGTGAAGATTTTCCCTAAAAGGCTCAGTCCTCTGCCCCTAACGCTACCTCGATAAGGCACAGAGGTGAACTAGTTATGTGTATGTGGAGGTGGAAGGATGGAGTGAAAAAGATTTAGAGCGATCGGGGCCTGAACATACGGGAGTGAGAGAGGAGTGCAAGGAATAGAGTGAATTGGAACGATGTGGTATACCGGGGTCGACATGCTGTCTATGGACTGAACCGGGCATGTGAAGCTCTGGGGTTAACCAAGGATTGGTCTGTGGGGCCTGGATGTGGAAAGGGAGCTGTGGTTTCGGTACATCACACATGACAGCTAGAGACTAAGTGTGAAAGAATGTGGGGTTTTTTTCCTGCCACTACCGCGCTGAAGCAAGGGGTAGCAATGCTGTTTCCTGAGGGGTGGGGTAGCGACGGATATGGATGAAGGCAAGCAAGTATGAACATATATATGTGCATATATGTATATGTCTGTGTATGTAAATGTATGTATATATGCGTATATGGGCGTTTATGAATATATGTGTGTATATGAGTGGATGGGCCATTCTTCATCTGCTTCCTGGCGCTACTTCGCTGATGCGGGAAACAACGATTATGTATAATTAGTAAATGAATATTTTTTCCATTCATTTTCGCCATTTCCCGCATCAGCGTGGTAGCGTTAAGAATAGAAGACTGAGTTTTAGAGGATATATCCTCCCTTATCCCCCTTCTCTGTTCCTTCTTTCCGAAAATAAAAAACGGGAGGGGAGGATTTCCAGCCCCCTGCTCCCTCCCCTTTTAGTTACCTTCTACGACACGCAGGGAATACGTGGGAAGTATTCTTTCTCCCCTATACCCAGGGATAAGTAAATATACATGCATATTATATATATATATATATATATATATATATATATATATATATATATATATATATATAGAGAGAGAGAGAGAGAGAGAGAGAGAGAGAGAGAGAGAGAGAGAGAGAGAGAGAGAGAGAGAGAGGAGGCTGGGACACAGCCAAACGCCACTTCCAGGTTTCGAATCCGACCCGTGGTGAGGAGATAGATAGATAGATATAATCAACAGAACCAGCGGCATACTAGTGTAGGCGTGCATACACCAGGTCCAACGTCGGGACTCTGTTACAATACTTACCTTCGACAGTAAAATGAAAAGACAATGTTAGGCATAATAAACATAAATGTTATTAACAAGTGATGCATTCATTAACAAGTAAAGCATTCATTAACATTATTAACAAGTGAAGCATTTATCAACAAATATTAACAAGTAAAGCAAACTAGTACAATTTGTATAAAATACTCGAGTGTACACAGACTACACATTCATCATAGTCTCACCCAAACATTTTCTTATGAATTCTACTTTCCATAGTGTCTCTACAGCACCTGACTCACTCTAAGGAAAATCACTTCAAACGACGAGTTGTTATCCTTGCTTTATCAAACGACGAGTTGTTATCCTTGCTTTATCAAACGACGAGTCGTTATCCTTGCTTTATCAAACGACGAGTCGTTATCCTTGCTTTATCAAACGACGAGTTGTTATCCTTGCTTTATCAAACGACGAGTTGTTATCCTTGCTTTATCAAACGACGAGTCGTTATCCTTGCTTTATCAAACGACGAGTCGTTATCCTTGCTTTATCAAACGACGAGTTGTTATCCTTGCTTTATCAAACGACGAGTCGTTATCCTTGCTTTATCAAACGACGAGTCGTTATCCTTGCTTTATCAAACGACGAGTTGTTATTCTTGCTTTAGAAAAAGTGATAAATCTTTCTCGAAGAAAAAATAAAAATCACAAATACCACTGTAATTCCCCAGAAATGATCTTTATACAACCAATAAGTTACTGTCCCCTGAATGGATTAAATATTGTTACAGGAAAAATGCAATATTAGTGAGCAAACATCGAGAATGATAGAAAATGTTATGAGATTAGGGTTGACTAATTTAACTATAAGGTTTGTCTTCTTGTATGTAAAAGCAGAAAAGATATTACCATTTATTTCAGATTCGGTGTGCCTAATTCTCCTTATTCCAGAATCGTTCCCACCTTTTATCTATAAGTGAAAAGGTATCAAAACGTAGTACATGGTTCTGTTGATGGAGTGGTCTCTGAATCAAGATTGAGGTGAGTTTGCCTCGAGTTGGTCTGTTCTCAAGGATTGACCGAGTTCGTTCATTAACTATGAATTATCAGGTTGTGTATCTTAACATTGCAGTCTATAATCGATATACAGTACGAGCAATGAGCTCTTAGGGGATTGGGGTCCTTATATCTGAAAAACGAGGCTATGGGTTTGTGAATGTGATTCGGAATGCATTTTGTGGGTTAAGCCAACCCCAGACAGATGACGTACACCTGTGTTGGCCGTGAAGTGGTTACCCCGCCCGAGACTCGAACCCAAGCCGCTGACCACAGCACCATGGAGGATTGTGTATTTACGTCTTTGTAAATTACCCACTTCTACGTAGTAGAGAGGAAGTTTTACACTCGTAAGGCCCCATTTCCTGAGCAATTTATGACCATCACACAACTTTACAGACTACTGTATGATCTCATTATTCACACTTTCCACTCCCAGTTTATTCCATTTATCTAAAACCCTTGTACTAGAAAATTTATATATTTTCAACAAGCGTCCTGCATAGTTTCACGTTGTTCTACCTCAAACGATGTGATCAAGTCTCCTGTTACTTTTCTCTCTTCTACTGTGGACAAATTAATAGCCCCTAATCTCTCGTTATAACTCATTGTGTACGTCTACGTTTACATATGTGTCTATATGTGTGTTTTGTGTGTTTGAACCTATCTACATGTGCGTATGTGTCTGTGTATGTTTGCACGTATGTGTATATTTTAGGAAGAAAAGGATGTTGTTCACATTGACCCTGGACAGCATTTATTGACATGACCTGAGGGGAATGCCTTCCCTGTCTGTCCCTCCTTTCCCGCGCCTCCTGGAGGGAGCGGTTCCTGTCTCGCCCCTCCTAGAAGGAATCCCCTCCCTTCCCACTCTTCTCGGAAAGACCCTCTCCTCTCCGCGCCTCCTGGAAGGCATGTCTCTCTTCCTACACCTCCTGAAGGGAGCATCTCCCCGCCCGCACCCTCCTAAAGGAAGTCCCTCCCTACCCGCATCTTCTGAAGGGAAACCTCTCCCTTCCTGACCTCATGAAGGGAAACCCTTCACTGCCTGCACCTCATGGAGGGAATCCCTCCACTTCCAGCGCCACTGTGCAACACCCCCAACCCACCTTCACTACCAAGAAGGCCACACATTTTTGAGTAACTGAAACCCTGGACTTTTGACACACTACATTGCTTGCTAATTAGCAAATGCATTAGTTTTTCCAATCATGACGGGTTTTATCCCACTTTTATGACCCCACACGCTCACTTTGAAAATATATGACTCGAATAGAACACGGCTCTTAAAAAGGCAATTTGGAAACATGGGGAACAATGTCTATACTGTTATTGCTCGGGCAAACTAAATTACATACATGTGAAACGCAACGTTCTTTGAAATGTGACGTATTTGAAGAGCATTTTATCTGAGCAGCGGCAGTGGTCATGTACACTGAGCGCCCCCCATCCCCACCACCACCACTACCACCACCCTCCCTTGCAGCCTGCAACCTCTGCTTGTTGCAGGAAACTCCTACATGGACAGGAAGGTATTCCATGTCTCGACTGAGGTTCTAGTAATTTACTGGTGAGGTTGAGGAGGGATTGTGGTGAGCTTCTGGTAGCAGATGGGTGGATTTGGAAACATTTTAGCAAGCGGCGAGGTTGTGGTAAAGAGTGGCGAGGTTGCTCTGGCTAGTGGGGGAAGTTGAAGGAGGTAGTGGTAGAGGATAGTGAGGTTCTGGTAGAAGGTGGTAAGGTTTGTGGTAGTACGTGGCAAAGTTGTGGTAGCAAATGGTGAGGTTGCGGTAGGCTTTGTCGAGGTTTTGGTAGATAGTAGGGAAGGTATGGTAGCGGGGTGGCAAGGTAGTACTGTCTGGTGGTGAGATCTCTGCAGTGGTCATGGGTGACAAGGCTGTGGTGACAGCAGATAAGGTCGGGTTGTGGCGTCTATCAGCCGAGCTAGTCTGGACTCTGTAGTGGCGAGGAAGAGGGTCGGTTTGGTCAGATGATAACCGCGTCAGCCTCTCACCTGTTCCAGATCTTCCCATGTCTTACGTACCTCGCTTAATCCATAGGTCTGACAGCTGGACGATGTCAGTGTTACTTAACTCAGCTTGTGAGTAGTCATACTGCGAGTAGAATGTCACCTTGGGCGAGGCAGTATCTTTGTCAGTGGACGGGAAGGAGGAATACAATATCTCCAGGGTCCATCTTACAGCAAAGAAGCGACTGCATTCCCTGCTCCTGTTGGGAATGCAGCCTCCACTCCACCGTGGAGAGAAGCAACAGCCACATGATCCCCTCCCTGGTTGTATGTGTTACAACCGACGGAGAGCCGATCGCGACTGATGTATTTAGGGAGCCAACGTCTTGACACCAGCCGGTGTCTGAACGGCGGAGGAAGGTGTGCCAACTGCAATAAGGAAAGGGTTATGCGTTCGCAGAGCCTCGAAAACATGTTCCTCGTGGCCGCTCCCGGAGCGAGAGTTCCCGAGGACACAGCAGGTCCTGGTCACCGATGGCTACTCCAACACCAATTCTGATGCCATCGTGAAGGACGCCTATCGCAAAAGTTACGTGTCTGCACCACAATTAAGGCAGCATGACAACCTAAATGAGTACAACCGTAACCAATTCGTGATAGTCTACCTAAAACCAGAGTAGTTCACCAATACCACAGGGTGACTGGGAAATACACATCTCAAATGCCTTGCTCTACTGTACTCAATATTATACACACGTATGTGTCTACAGACGACTCATCACTAACCACCATGACCAGGAAGTACCCAAGAAGCATCGCTGGTGGGTGCGCGCTCTAAGCCTTACTACAGATGATGCCTAGAACAAGTTCTATTGATATAATCGGCGCCACTGACGGTCTGCGGTAATGTTGTCCACACGCGTGACGGAGCCCCAGCCTTTCAACACACAACTAGACCCAAGTTGGAGGGCCACACTCTCCCTCTACCTCGGCGCACAACGACCCCACTTACATCACCGACCCCTTCCTCGACAGACGACAGGAATGAACCCCCTGAGAAGACCAGAGAGAATTAGACACCTCCTAAGTGAAGTCACATCACCAGACTCCGGATGGGTAACACTAGACATATCCTACGATACCTTTCCCTAACTTATTTCACTTTCGACCCCTCACGTAGCCTGCCACGTACGTAATCTACCGCTCCTCATCCAACCATAGAAATCGTAAATATAGTGTCGTATTTAGTGTCATGAGGTTATATTGCGTAACGTATTGAACTTTCTCCAAAAAAAAAAAGACATGCTAACACGAAGGTGAAACGTCGTAGGTCCAAATCTGTAGATTATGGAGATCTATGATGATGTTTTCGCTCATCCTTCTGCAGTAAAATGCCAGAGACTTGTAGAAAATATGTCAAGAAAAATGGAAAATTGTTAGACAACAGAAGAGTTTGATAAACTGGGCTTCTATCATGTTGTGTGTGTGTGTGTGTGTGTGTGTGTGTGTGTGTGTGTGTGTGTGTGTGTGTAATCAGACTCCGCACTTCACGTTACACCACGAGTGTAAAGTCAATATGGCTGTAACAACGTCAGTTGAAGACACAGTACTGTAACCTCGTCAAAACACTTCATTTCAGAGTAGCCTACACTCTCCCTGCTACTGAGAGTAGCGCAGCCTTGGAGCAGCAGCATGTTCTAAAAAAGGGTTCTGGCGTATATATATATATATATATATATATATATATATATATATATATATATATATATATATAGTGTTCGAAATATCTGTGGATGTATTATGATAAACAGTATTTTCAAATTAGATTACGCCAATTGTGACAGCCGCTATGCTATTAAAGACAACTGAATGTTTCTGGTAATTTGATTACAGTCATTCAACTCATCAGTAATTACCGAATCGACAATTGACATAATGAATTATATGTGATTTCAAAAATATCGGACAGCTGCACGTTGACGAATGGTACGACAGCGCAGGTATTTTGCAATCATTTCATCCTTTTTTGTTCTCTTTATGCATAATATTGGTTAAATATGAGAGAGAGAGAGAGAGAGAGAGAGAGAGAGAGAGAGAGAGAGAGAGAGAGAGAGACAGACAGACAGACAGACAGACAGAGAGAGTGTGGTTGTGGGGCTCGTTGCAATATCAGTTGTAGAAGCAGTGGTTGTAGTGATGTCAGTATGAGTAGGTAGCATCATCAGGTATCAGGCAGTACCGGTAAATAAGGGTCACCTATACAGTGATGGCAACGTATTGGGTGGAAGGCTTTTCAAATGATGGCTCTAACTTGAGGTTGACGGCATCAATGACCGTAGCAGACCATACAGACTTAAAGAAGAAGAGAGATAACTCACTAGTAGTAGTAGTAGTAATAGTAGTAGTAGTAGTAGTAGTAGTAGTAATAGCAGTAGTAGTAGTAATGATAATAGCAGTAGTAGTAGTAATGACAATAGTAGTGATAGTAGTAGCAGTAGTGGTAAAAGCAGTAATAGTAGTAGTAGTAGTAGCAGTAATGATGATAGCAGTAGTAGTAGTAGTAGTAGTAGTAGCAGTAGTAGTAGTAGTAGTAGCAGTAATGATGATAGCAGTAGTAGTAGTAGTAGTAGCAGGAGTAGTAGTAGTAACAATAGCAGTAGAAGTTTGTTGCTGTTAGCGATCTCACAACAGCGTCTGCGTTGATGCTTCCAAGATCAAGTACAAGAGTGACAGTAATGGTAGATCTTGTGATGGGTGGCTGCGCCAGCGGCGGCCCGTGACAGAGCCGCACACGAGAACCCACAGCAATTTATCAGACGCTCGGCCCCCCGAAGAAAAAAAACATACATATATATATATATATATATATATATATATATATATATATATATATATATATATATATATATTCTGCCCCTCCCCCTTTTCCACCCCTACTTCCCGGGTCCGTTTACGGCTTCAGAAGTTTTAAAACTCTCTTTCGGCGTAATAGGATGTTGCTTAATGTTCAACAATTTCGTGCTATAATCCTTTGGGAAGTGCATAGTGCGCGTGACGTCACTGAGACAGGGGGGCGGCGCGGGCCCCGAACCCTCACCCACCCCAGGAGCCCCAGCGAGCCTCCGTTTTCTGTGGTAAAAGCTTTTGTGGATACGAGGAGGGGTAACCACTCTCGTGGAAATTTCCCCGGCACATGACACCATCTCAGATTCTTTCGCTTAAAAGCCTATTCTCACAGGAGACTTGAAGAACTCTTTTTTTTTCTCTCTCTCTCTCCCTCTCTCTTTCTCTGTTTATACTCACTAATGGCTTGTGATTCTGGGTAATACTGCCATTCGGCGTAGAAGCACTGATAAATGAGTAAGGAAAAAAAAAAGGTTAGAACTTCGTAGCTATATGTTTCTATAAGAGTTAAGTCCCTCCTTTAAAAAAAAGAAAAAAAAGATTATAGAATAAATAGAAAGAAAACTTGCAAAAGGCAGTTGCCTGAGGTTGGTGTAGCGGGGTCGGCGTGTGATTGCTTAACACGAAAAAGGCATTTCTTCCCCGACATCAATTATTATATCAAATCCAAGGAGACCTGGAGAGAGAGAGAGAGAGAGAGAGAGAGAGAGAGAGAGAGAGAGAGAGAGAGAGAGAGGAAAAAAAGAGATAAAAATAGCTTTCCCGAAACAGTGGACTGTTTTTCCCAGCGCTAATGAATAGATGTGCTTGCGTGCCGCTCCAGTAATGTACCGCCGCCCGTCCACCTCTGTGGGCAGAGTGGAGCAAAAAAAAAAAAAAAAGAAAAAAAAAGATAAAAATATCTCCAGAAGCGGAGAGAGAGAGAGAGAGAGAGAGAGAGAGAGAGAGAGAGAGAGAGAGAGAGAGAGAGAGAGAGAGAGAATGTGCCACAGACAATGCCATTTACGCATCGGTCTAGCGTCGCGACTCGCGTACGTGGCTTTGTGACGCTTCCGATGGTGGCTTTTGAGGAGACGGCGACGGAGGAGGGATTTGTAACGCTTACGGGAGCGGCTTTGTGTGACGTCTGCGTGGACGGATTTGTAACACTTGCATAAGCGGCTTTGTGTGACGTCTGCGTCGACAGATTTTGTAACACTTGCGTCAGCGGCTTTTACCAAGAATCTGTTAGACAGTTTTGCTGATGATTCCGTAGGTGTCACTGAGACGGTGACGTATATCGCTTTACGACCGTAACTTCTGCTGCCGGTTTATGACGACGACTGGCTGAGGAGGTTCGTTGACGGGTACGACTTCGAAATGTCGTGTTTGCCGGTCGGCCAGTCGACGTCCACCAGCAGACCCCACTACGCCCTAGATGTTAGCGCACGTATAGCACAAATTGCACCCAGTTGGCTGCTGTGTTGTAGCCATGATGTAGCGATGATGGATGAGTGAATGCTATGTTCCATGTTTAGTTAGGCCTTGAGGCCCATCGACTCCCACCGTCATAGAAGGCAGTCAAAGTCATGTTATAACCACCAACCGAAGAGTCTTGAACACCTTCTTCAGGTGTTCAAGATAGTTCGAAGACCATGCACATTCTCACTACGTTTATGACCCTATTGCGATAGATGAGGAGCTGATATACGAGTGATTATTAACTGATAAGGCACGATCAGATACTGGAAAATGATCACATCAACTGCTAACTGATTGCTGTAAAATTGCTAGTAATTATGATAAGTAAGAAAGTTATCATCAGTTTCTCTATTTGGTGTTCTGCAATTGGACAATGATACTATTCGAGTAGGATTAACTACCAAACTATGATCACCAGGTAGACAAAAGAGATCAACTGTTTGCAATGAGTGTATATGATCAGTGACTGAAATATGATTCTTTGCTGATAACATTACCATCACCTAGTTTGAATACAATAAGCCTTTTATGATAATTGGTTGCTCAATTGGATAACTGATATCTAGCTCTCTACCAAATTGATCTTCGCTATCTTTTGGACGATTAATCAGCAGTTGGAGCAACGACGATTAGTTGTTATATGATGAACTGTCCAATTTATGATGATGAATTGATGATTCCAAGTCTGACGACAATTTGAATGATATATAATCAGTCAGGCTAATCATCGATGAAGCTATTAAGCAATGATTAGATAGAGATCATCTTAACCAGAGTCACAAAAACTCTATGGTCAAACAAACAGGTTAAAACCAAACATCGCATTTTCGGATTTTCTTTGAGACTGAATCACTCGTGTTATTCTTCAGACTCATTAAGGATATGGGATGTGGATATAATGTTTTGTGAGATTGCTTGAATAAATTCGGTTGGTTGTCCGAAACTCCATTGATTTTGGCAAGCTCAAAAAATTTCTCGAGCACTGTAATAAAAGACGAACTCTTAATCATGCAAATCTTGGCTCGGATACATCACTTAATTTGGAGATTTTTCGAGAATATGCCAGAAATTGCTTTGTATACTTTCTTTCTTCAGTATTCCTGTATCAAGGAGAAATCTGCCACGAAGCAATCAGAGGAAAGTTTGACTCGTGAACATTGTCGTCTTTCAGTGATGTTACAGAAAGGTGAGAGATGGCAGGGCTATATCGTCAGGAGGTGTAAGATAGGACGATTATATCGCCAGAGAGGTGAGAGATGGCAGGATTACATCACTAGGGAAGGTAAAGATGAAAGGATTTTATCACTTGTGGTGAGAGATTGGATGATGATATCACCAGAGGGAAAATAAGATAAGAAAATAAGATGTGTCACGTCAAATTATGAAGAAAGGATTGCTGAAAACTTAAAGCAACCTCAATAATTGTACTAAGAACTAAGAAGCAATAAATGTATATAGAACATCATACCACCAGTAATGGATGAGATTGGAACACTAATTTACAAATACAAAAACTAAAACAAAATCGCTTAGAGTTTACAGTAGAGGGCATCTCAACTGTACCAGAACTGCACAAGTTTACTACAGCACTGAAGAGGCTAGTCATATGAATGGGTGTTGAGGCCGACGCGATAATACATTATCTTCAAAGGCTGAACTCAAATACGTCAACAGACCCAGACGAGCTGTCACCTCGGGTTCTTCTGGGAATATGTCGTGGAACAGCTATCCCGCTGTTAAGTGTCTTCAATAAATCATGATCAGAAGGATCGGTTCTGGAGGATTGGAAGATGGTAAATGACATCGCAAGACTGAAGAAAATCGTTGAGAAATGGACGTGGAGTAACTATCCACTTAGTTTCATCACAGTCCTCCGTACTGTTAGGTTAGCATCCATATAAGCTCATAAATTTCATGGAGAAAGATTAATATAAAAAAAAAGATCTATCATGGCTTCCATAGCAATGCAGAATGTAAACATTGCAGTTCTTTAAGAGATGCATGATAACCAGGGTGCAAAAATGGCATCTAATATCATCTCAAGAGATTCACAAAAGGCCTTCGACAAAGTTCTAGATTAAAGAGTGTTACGTAAAGTCACTCAGTGATGGTACTGAAATCTGAAGCGGGATAAGAAATTGAGTAGAATTCATAAAACAAGTAGTACTGAATAGATATTCGTTTAAATTGTGAATCAAACCACAGGACTTTATCTTTGGCTCATGTATTTTTATGAATGTATGTAAATAATCAAGAACCAAGTCCACCATACATAGACCTTATCGTTGCTGTCGATACATAATAAGACGCTTGAGAGCAACGAAGATAAATCAGAGAAAAGTATCTAAATGATCGAGTATTATTGGCAGCATGACTCGAGAAGTAACAAGTGACTGTCATCATAGATAGATATAAAGACATCCACTTCATAAATATAAGAAAATTAAAAATAAAAGCAGAGAATGACTGAGAAAACATATGTCGAGGCAAAAGAAAAGGAATATGATTTTGAGTGCTGCTACCAACAGTGATCGAAAAGCGACTGAGTAAATCAGAATTCACTCTCAAGAGATAACAACGAGCTAAGTTTATCTCGTAAGAAGCTTCGACCACAAACCGTCATAAATTATACCAACCTTCTGTGAGGCGCTTGTGTATTTGGTGGAGATGTCTTCAGCCTCCTACTTTATTATACTGATCCCATCCGGAATAGGTATTTAGGATCTTATTACCGTCCTCCGGCGGGTAACCTCGTCGCAGACCATCTGGTCTTGTGCTACCTAACCCTACTATGTGCTCCAATGAACTCCAAAGTATTAACGAGGACTTAAGCGTTTTGAGAAAGGGCAACACTGTTTAATACCAGGATTGAGAAATCATACAAGAAGAGACAAAAGAAATCCTGAAACTAATCCCTTTATAGAACAGTGAACTCAGCCGCAATAGAGGAGCAAAAAAAATGATGGCTTAACAAATTCGTTAACATCGACCGGGATAAAGGTATACAATGCTCGTAATACATAGGATTCACATGACCAAACACAATCGGTTAATGCCCGCAAGAAAACGCTTCTGTCCAATACAGGGAAAAACTTTTTTTTTTCTTTTTACACATTAGTTAATTGAACATTATCATAAGCTCCTGATAATATCGTACATGCCAAGAGAATAGACTTATTCAAACAAGGGACTTAATGATTATTTCCAGCAGGTAAATGTTCATATCATTAACGAGATGGAAATGAAGAATGATCCTCAACTCGTCCTAGATCAGTAGGTCTTCCGTTCTCTCTCTCTCTCTCTCTCTCTCTCTCTCTCTCTCTCTCTCTCTCTCTCTCTCTCTCTCTCTATCTATCTATCTATCTATCTATCTATCTATCTACCTATCTATCTATCTTTGCTTCAGTACCTTACCTCTTATTTCGCCGTCACCCTTCCCTGCTACCGTGAGCTACATCTTACACGTCTTACTCTCACTGTTCCTTATTCCTCGATACACCCTCCTTCCTCTCCTTCCATCATTTCTTCTTTCTTCCTCCTTCCCTTCCATTCCTTCTACCCTCTCCCTCCCTCACTCCTCCTTTCTCGCTCCTTCCTTTCCATTTGTCCATCCCTCCCTCCCTCACTCACTCATTTCATGCTAAGCCATTCGGATACCTCGTTGTTTTCTATCTGTAAGCCAGTCAGCTATCCACACGCAGCAAACTCGATTTCCTATACTGGCATAGGAAATCGAGTTTATGTGTGGATAGCTGACTGGCTGACAGATAGAAAACAGCGAGTGATATTAAATGGGGAAGCATTGGACTGTCTCCACGTGAAAAGTAGGGTACCCCAAGAACCCATGCTTCTTTTTTCATCTGTCCCAGTGATCCGGAGACAAGACTCATCATTTATGTCTCAAAATTTCCCAATTACACAAAGCTTGGAAACATCCCCACGCTAGCGAGGTAGCGAAGGGACAGACGAAGATCTACTGGCAGCAAGTCACCCCCCTGTATACCTGATCGCTCCAATTCGCTCTTATCTCATGCACACCTCTATCCCTCCTGATCGTTCTGGCCTCGATACTCATATTCTCTTTCAATCCGTTCTTCCATCTCCTTTTTGGTCTTTCCTTCCCCTTACTTCCACCACTTTTGCCTCATACATCCCCTTAGGCAGTCTCTCCTCACTCATCCTCTCGACATGACCAAACCATCTCAGCACATCTTGATCTGCTGTCTCTCATAATCCGCTTCCAATCACAGATCTCTCTTATCCTGTCCTTCTTACACAATCAAAACTACTCGTTCCACATACTGTCCTCAGTTATCTCAATTCCGCGTGCACTCGTTTCCGTTCTTTTGCATTTAGGGCACCGAGACTCACACCCGTACAACACCGATGGGACTACTGTTCCATCAAACATACGTATCTATGCCTTCACAGACACTGGCCTCTCCTTCCACACGCTCTTAAACGCACCCAGGACATTTGCCCCTTCATCCATCTGATGATTCGCTCTAGCTTCCACGTTTCCATATGCTGCCACGTCCACTCCAAAGCATCTAAAAAAATTCCACTTCTTGCAGGTTCCACCCCTTTCAGAATCATACTCAAACCAACTTATATCGCTTCCTTGCTAAACCTCAATTTCCTCTCTTCGCAACTCTCCCAACTTCGGACACCAATTTCTGCAGTTTCTCTCTCGAGCGCGCCACCAGAGCCGTGTCATCTGCAAACAGCAACTGGCTCTCCACTCAGCTTCCTCTTATTGTAAACCCATCCCTCTCTCATACTAATGCATTACCTCCCGCAACAGTATATAGAAAACAGTAGCAATGGCATATACAGCAGTGGCAGCAACAGGGAGCAACAAGTAGCTGTACTAACAACAGAGGAAAGCAACAATAACAGCTTACCAGCAGAAGCAGTAATCAACACTAACACCAGCATTATCAGACGACAGTAGCTGCTCAAACAGCAGTGGGAATAATACAAACGAAAAATAACAGCAGTAACAGCAACAGAAGCAGCACTCGGCATCAATAGCAGCAGCAGAAGTTAACATCAATAACAGCAACGGCAACAGAAGTAGAAAATCAATATAAACAGCAGCAGCAGCAACAGTCAACAGTAACAGCAGCAGCAGCAACAGTCAACAGTAACAGCAGCAGCAACAACAGTCAACAGTAACAGCAGCAATAGCAACAGGAGCAGCAATCAACAATAACAGCAGTTAAAAGCAGCACAGAGAAACGAAAGAAAACAATAACCTCTAAAAGCAGGAGGAGGAGGAGGAGGAGGAGGAACAGCAACAGCAGTGGACAGCAATAACAGCAGGAGCAGGAGCAGCAGACAGCACCGCAGGATAGTTTGATGAGTTAGATTGGCCGCAGCTTTGACGCGCGGATTGGAAACAAGAGAAAGCTATTAGACGGAACGCTGCGTGTAGCCACGGGGGTCCCCGTCCCTAATGAAATATATCATTGCTGATGCATCGCCTCTGCACTGCTGGGAGAGCTTGAAGGGAGAGGGGAGAGTCAGAGAGAGAGAGAAAGAGAGAGGGAGAACAGAGAAGGTGATATAAAGAGAGAGAGAGAGAGAGAGAGAGAGAGAGAGAGAGAGAGAGAGAGAGAGAGAGAGAGAGAGAGAGAGCGGTTGGAATAAGGAAGAGGGCCAGAGACAGAAAAAGACGGAAAAAACTGATGGGAAGTGAGAAAGAAACGAGGAAGGCGGTGGAACAGCAGTGAGAGGAGGAGTGAGAGGAAGGGAGAGTGAGGGGAAGGAAGAAAGCCAAGAAGGTAAGTAAAAGGAAGAATGAAAAATCCATATATGGTGGGAAAGAAGTGAAAAAGAGAGAGAGAGCAGAAAGGGTAGAAATATGGCACAGAATACAAGGATAAAGTGAGGAAGGAGACGGGAAGACGATAGAGTTAAGCAAGTAAGAAACGATGGAAAAAGAAACTAGGGAATAATTATCAGAAATATGACAGGAAATATGACATCCACCTGTTCTCCACTCGTTCCTGATGCTACCTTCTCAAAAGGGAAATAGCGAACACGTATAGTATTATATACATATACATATATATATATATATATATATATATATATATATATATATATATATATATATATATATATATATATAAGTTGAAGTCATAGTCCGAAATGGGTGGGGAAATGTGCTGGGAAGAAAAAGAGGACAATCTTAAAGTAGGCTGGAGAAGAAAGTGTAGTTTAAGAAAACTGGAACTTGGATGCAAGGAACGAGAGATATCGCTTAACAGACCCTCCTATCTCTTGAGGCTTTCCACGCAACATGCAAAACAACTCAAGCAACTGGCTGCTTTGTGGAAGGGGCGAAACTTCCCCGTAATAGATCAGTCAACACCCAAGAAATTTTGGAGAGGGAAATTTTGATCGTTCAAATTCGAACCCAAGCAAAAATACGAGACTTCAAAAAAAAAAAAAAAAGCTGTTTATACTGTGTAAATCTTAGATAAGTGACAAATGTATTGGGAATGCAGTTCACTCTGAAACTCCAATCCAATCGATCTGATAACATCCTTTACCAGAAATACTTACGTTAATTCTAAGGGAAATATATGTATACATATATATATATATATATATATATATATATATATATATATATATATATATATATATATATAGCAAAAATCAATACTCTATTTGTTTTTATGCATGTGTTTGTGATTATAAGAAAAGCAAACATTACTGGAAAACTAATATACTAAAACAAATAAAATCTAGCATTCGCAAAGACAACAATTATTTATTTTACGATTTACGTAAAGAGGCAGGCGATGGATCAATGTGGCCTGAAGGAGGACAAACAAGACCAGCAAGACACGAAGGCCTGAACACCAATTATGTCTCATATGAAACGTGTGGTTCATTATCTCACCTGTGCGTCGAAACATCGAAAGCCTGACTCGTATAGGACTATAACTTGTATAGACCTAATACACTGTAGCAGGAAGGGTCAACCCAAAGAAAGCATTAAGCCTCGGCACAGGTGTATAAAATAGGTTGCTTCATTATCTCAGTAGTGAGTCGAAACGGTTCAAAGAGGTTCACTCTGCACTGCTGTATAACAAGGACCTCATAACGTCCGTATGAGTTGTAGTACACTTCAAACTGACGGGTCATTTCAAGGAAAATATTAAGTGTCGGCATATCCCTCAGGAAATGAGTTGCTTCGCTATCTCATGTGTGTATCGAAACAGTTCCAGGAAGCTCGTCCTGCTTCGCTGTGTCACAAAGACAGCTGACAAGGTGCTGGTCCAGGCCTCATTACCATCTCGTTAAATCATACAGCGTCATTAAAGTCGGGTTGCAGACCTCGGTGCACTGCTCAGGGACGGTTTAACCTCTTGAGCACGATGGTACAATCCCTTTAGCTTGACGGTACGACCCTTTAGCTTGACGGTACGACCCTTTAGCTTGATGGTACGGCCCCTTAACTTGATGGTACGGTCCTTTAGGTTGACGGTACGTCCCTCTTGCTGGATGGTACGGTCCTTTAGGTTGATGGTGCGGACATTCTGCTTGATAGTACGGTCATTTAGCTTGACGGTACGGACATGAAGCTTGATGGTACGACCCTTCAGCTTGATGTAACGTCCCTGGACTTCGACCATATCCTTGTGGCCATGGACTTTGCCTTTAAAGGGCAAGTCAAAGGTCAAACCATCTTACCCCTGTGTTGTACCGTTCGTGCTCGAAGGCCACACCCTCCGTGCTCAAGAGTCGTACCATCGTGCTCAGAAGGTCATACCAGTAGCCTCGCTGGTGCAGCAGGAGGTCGAATTAATCTATATTGAGTTTCAAACACCTCCGCTTCTGCACAGGACATTGCAACAACACAACAACTATTAAGGGTTCCACTGCGAAAAATAATCTCATCTTTGCCTTCCTTCCATATTGCTCTATCCCTTTACCTTACCTGGTACTCTATACGTATTTGTTCAGTTATCACGCCCTTCAGTTATAACACTTCGGACATGATAGTTATCATAGCTAGGTTATCGTGGTATTCGGTTATCATGCTGTTCCGTTATCTTGTGCGGTTTTCATGGCGTTTAATTGTCACATGTTCCGTTACCAGACAATTCAGTTATCAGCATTTCTTTTAACATACCATTAAGTTATCATGTTTAGTTACAACTGTGTTCTGTAAATCATATTGTTGGGCTACTACTCTGTTCGCTTTCCTTCTCGTCTTCCTTGGTTCACTGAGCTCTCTATCCCTCTATCTCCCTTATGGTTCATTGATTACTTCACTCACATTCTCTTGGGGGCAATTTCCAATAAACTTTTACTTTTCATTACTCTAATCTCACGTCACCCTAGCAAAAGTTCAACTTCATTCGCTCGTATTCTCTTCATTATTCCGCTGGTTCACACCTGGGATGTGCATAGCTGTGTTTCTACATGAGGTGAAGACTTGTTATATGAACAAGGTTCAGAGACGAATTGAATATGACGAATATGAACAAGGTTCAGAGACGAATTGAAGCTCTCTACCTGTAACACAAACAGTAACTACTGATGATAATCACACACACACACACACACACACACACACACACAAAGGAAGGGAAAACTGATGTGAGCTGAAGGAGAAAGATTATCGTAGAAACAAGATGTGTGAGGATGTGATTGCCTATTTGTACTGTACAAGAACGGAGTTCCTTCTTCGTGTGGCCTCCATCTCTTGAACATTCTCTGCTTTCCCTACTTTCGTTGCTGTCATATATGTAGGTGTGTGTGTGTGTTTGTATACATATAATGGGATGGGATCTATATATTTGTACAGGTATATATAAAAAGATAAGGACTTCGCTAAGAAAAATCACTGGAGGTTGAAACGTAAGTGAGAGAGATAAAGAAATATATAAGAGTTTGGTTAAGGAAAGCAGATGATAAATATCCTGAAGACAAATGCAAGAGAGGAAAGCACAGGCGAATCGAACGCTGTCAATGAAGAGAAAAGCCATTACAGTTCAGGTGAGAGTACTACGCGGAGAACCTTAGGAAGTTACTGAAGAGAAACAGACGAAAGTTTCAGACACTCTGGGATGGGACTGATTCCATATAATTTGTGTAGAAACAGACTGTAATCTAACACACTAGGAGGAGACAGGGTGAAGTCTCATATACTCTGGGTGAAAATACAGAAGTTATTTTCATAACTTCATTTAGACAAATTTCTCATAGCCTCAACATTTATGATGATAATCTGAGATGGGATAGGTAAGATCTTGAATCATACGACTGTGAGGTTCTCTTTACTCCAAAGGATATGAGGTAAGACGAGTGAGAGGTTGTAGTAAAGGTTTCATTTTTCCCCTTCGGTCTCAGCAAAGATTTCTTTCCACTCTTCCATCTCTTTGTGGCACGTTCACTTCCATCCCTCTGTACAGCATTCCCTTATCTTTGCCATTCTCCTTTACTCTCGCCTTCTAGATGGATTAAGTCTTAAATTCAGGATGCTTCTACTGTCTTCCAGACTATCTCGTCTTCAACTCCCAGTTCTTTAGTCAATTTGGATTCCTCTTGTGCTCAATCTTCGTCCAACCTTTTTATCAAATTCATTATAAACTTAAGCGTAACGTGTACAGCATAAGTATTCCATAGAGACATGAGGTACCATATATAACACCGACTGACGAGACAACAGCAGAATATCGAATGATCGTAAGGAACGAGTATATATATATGTATTCAAGGGTAGTAACTTCGCACTCAAAGGATCGTACCGTCTTGGCCATGGGTTTAACACAAAGACCCATCGATCACCCAAGACGCAAACAGTCCTACACGACGTAAGGATCTGGTACGGCGATGCATCGGACTCAGCCTTGCTGAGGCGTCGCCTGCCAGGTAACATGAGGAGTATACATGAAGCGCATCCTCGACGGAGAATGAACAGAAGCAACTTGGTGTCAATGCTGATTGAAGTCTCGCCTACGCAATGACAGTACTCGCGCCACGCAATGGTAGCCACCACTGCCTAACAGTGAACTGTGTCCTTACTATATATATACACAAGACCCTGACACTTGAGATGAAGAACAAGGAAGAGGAAGAGTCGAGCGTGTTCTGACCTTTTATCCTTAATTGCTAGATGTTCCTCAAGGCGCTCCTCAGAGTACAGAGTGTGTGATGCTGCATTGTGTGCGAGTAGTATGGGGAAGTGGGAGGGTACAGGACAACTGGCCACCTGATATCCATGTAGTTCTCTGTGTGAGGACTGGCGACACGTGGAGACCCTACAAGCTGTGAGCCGTAACTAAGGTACACGGGAAAGCCAGAGGATGGAAGATGTGGTGGTCTGCGACGAGGTTATCTGCTGGGGGATACTGATGTCATACGTCTATATAAATTCCTGATCTATATAGAGGGAGACAACAGGATAGTCGAGAAGAATGTGAAAAGCATAGATGCCAGACTGAGAAAAGTCGCAAGGTAGATTTTAATAAACGAAAATATGATAAATTTTACGGAATAATTAAGAAATCAGTATAAATTTAGACGGTGAATCTTATGCCTTTCCAAAAGGTGTCTGAGAATACTGTTCAATCACTTATCACAAACTGAGGGTCAGAGCACGACTAAAGGCAACCAAGACGGCGGTGTTGGAAAAAGTTGAGCCCTGACTGAGAAACATTACAGAATGGACGGTGAGAGGAAGTCTCTTGAAGTTTTAAATACCTAGGTAGTGCTTGCAGAAAGAATGGCTGCCTTAAAACTGAGTGTCTGAGAGGGTGGTAAAGGAGAGAGCAAAGTGGGAGCAGTGAAAGGCGTGCTGGGCGGGGGAGAGTGCTCTCACCAGGGGCCAAGTTCATGGCTAGGAACAGTTTTGGAGAGAGTGAGATGAGGGGGAGGGAGGGAGAGGGGGAGAAATTCACATGAGGCAGGACCTTACTTACATCAGGGTAAGACGTCATATGGTACGTCAAACGAGAACCTATTATGCTGGTACAATGCTTGGAGTTCTGTTCACATCTGGACACAGCCTCACATGTTGCAAGAATCGTCAGAGAAAACCGAATAAATAGGAACAGAAGCTTGTCTTCATAGCAGGGTTGACCTTCATAATGACGAATCAATAACCATCAGAGGAGAACACTTTATGTACGACCAACGACTGGTATAGAGTCAACACTTTAGTGGATATCGGACAGACAGAGGTTGCTGAACAGCTGCGAAACACTGATGAGACACACCTGAGGAATACAGTGTTGCAAAACATGGCTGAGAACCATAGTCCCTAGACTTCTCTCCTCACACACCAGTGAGACTCAGTGATGAGATACAGCGGTGCACAGATGATAAACTAAAGCTCTGAGACATTCAACGTGGGGAAGCAAATCCTCAGGCATGAGGAAGGGGGCCAAAACCAATAAAAGGTATTCCAGTGAAAAATTCATATTGAAGGATTTTTCGACCACTGAAGCTGACGTAAGGAGATGGGGCAACGCTGAGCTGGCCCGTGTACATGATGGAATGGATCGAGAAGCGATGGACTCGGGACGTGATATAACATGGGATGAGTGTGAGATGACATGACGGAACCATTAGATAGATCTTCACACCGCCTGAGGAAAGATTTCCCGAGAAAAGTTGGATGACGAAGAGGCGCTGGGAGAAATAATGTGAACGAAATGAAATGGTAAGTGCGAGGCTCCCTGTGATCCATTCATAATCAGATGTGTCGATGATATATGAGATGTAATTATAAGCAGTGATTATACTATATACGTTAACAGAACAAATCTATTTATGAAGAATTTATTGACGCAAACCAGAATGGACGATATTTTTATCCTTTTTGTTTGTTTGTAGGAAGTAGACACGTCCTGTTATCATTTCTTAAGGAACATTTTTCACGGTAGTGTCAGCAACAGCAGTGTTTATCATCCAGAGTCTTACACTGTGTGCTGATAGAAGGGAATATGAGGAGGAGCTGACCTGCAGCAAGTTCCCTGTACTCTCCCCCAGCCCTACGCCTCACCCATCTCCCCCATCCTCCTTCTTCAGATCCTCACCCATTTCCCTCATCCCTTACCTATCCTCCTCTCCCTCAGCTCCCCCTCCCTCTCCCCTAATCCTCGATAAATACATAATAACAAAACTTTTCCACAGATCTACTGCGGCGAGAAGGTAAAGTTAGCAAGATACACCTGCATAAGGAAGCAGGTTTCCATTACGAGCCCAGAGGAGGAGAAGACCTGTGAGTGAGACAGGCCAAACAAAGCCCCTGTGTCACACCCTCATTTTCAACGAAGCAAAATTACAAGTATGAATTAAAGACGAAGAGATATAATAAAGAAAAGAAAATTCAAACTCATTTAAGGAAAAAAAAGTACAAAAGTTTAAAATGCAGAAAATATGACAGGAGAAAATGCACAAAAACACGTGTACGTTTTGCTTCTGGACGAAGGAGGAAGTCCTACAGTCAAGGGCGCCTCCCGCATCCTGGCCAGGATGGTGTTCCCAGGGTGGTAATTATGTCCCCCAAGCCTTATAATTATCCTCACTCCTGACACCTAGCTGCTTTAGTAGCCAGACCTCCCGTACCCTGGTCAGCAGGTGCTACTTGTACCCCAGCCGACAGGTACAGCTTATATCCTGGCCACTTTGACCACGAAGAAACAGATACCTCCTGCGCCCAGACCCAACAGGTGCAACATGCACCTTAACCAACAGGTGCAACATGCACCTTAACCAACAGGTAACATAAAGCCCAACTTTATCCCAACGAACAGGTGCCATGTGTATCCTCATCAACAAAACAAGTGCAGCCTGTACCCTGGCCAACAAAGGTTATGGAGCCAACTTGTAACCCAGCCAACAGGTGACACCTGCACTTTCACCAACAGGTGTCATGTGTCATGAAGCCCATTTATATCCCAACTAAAATGTTCCACTTGTACCCTAGCCAACAGGCCCTACTTGTACTTAGATCAACCTGTACCCTAATTCAGGATCCTTAAACCATTCGCATCTTAGATTTCTCGAGAACCGAAAACGTTGTAGGTGTTCAACAAGAGATTCGACAAGATGAATATCCGTTTTCTTTTTCATTAAAGACACAAACACTTGCGACAAAGGATGAAACTCCTTACCCTCCACCCCGTCAGTTATCTTCCGGTCCAACGATTGTGTACGTCCGTATAGAGCGTAACCACAGCCACTCGAATCATTAACCTCAGAAAACCTCTGATGCTAAGAGCGACCTGTTTCAAAATAAGAGAATTGACCTCTCCGGTACGACAGTACTATCACTAAGCACAGCGGGACGACCTTTGGGCATAATAGCCTGGCCTTTGACCCATAAGAATTAAATCAAATTTCGCTCTATCATACCCCAGGGTCGACCCGTCGTGCTCAAGGGTCTTACCGTCGTGCTCAAATGGCTATGGAATCGTTTGGCTGTACTGGACACAGGAATATGCTCTACCTATCAAGTTTCATCTCCAAAGAGCCTACCTAGTAATGAGAGGCACACAGGTATATAACTACAGAAAATACAAGAGGAATTCTACGGACACAAAATACCCCAAAGCCTTACACAAAGGGGTCCTGGGGGCTATAACCCTACGACCTCCATCCAGGAGCTCCTACAGCTCTAAGCTGCTCTATCCTCAGTGGCAGGAACAAAAAGGACTTCTTTGAAGCGAGTCCTTTGACGGGTTTGTGTCCTCTTTCTTCAGCTGACGTTGATACAGTCCAGCCAATGCGATTCTTCATTCACGGTGTAACCCTCAGGCAAGCGGCGTTCGGCAAGTATCCTGGAACACACGAGTATTGGCCTCATTTGCCCACGTTCACTCCATAGCTGTTACGTATGACAGAACAGCTCCTACCATCCACAGCCACGTCACGCAGACTACTCCATTGTTTATCTAAATCAATCTTTATCCTCTGGTTTAGCCTAGGAACGGCACATGACCATCCATGTACTATGTCGATCCAGTTCATTTCATCGTATGCATGCATATCTCTTCGTCAGCATTTCTTCACTCATCCTCTCCATAGTCCGAACCATTTCAACATAACTAGGTCAATTGTCTTAATCACAACTGAAATAACTCCTTACTTGATTAATCTTCCTCAAAGCGAAACACCCTGGACAACACAGATTCAAAGCGAAACACCCTGGACAACACAGATTCAAAGCGAAACACCCTGGACAACACAGATTCAAAGCGAAACACCCTGGACAACACAGATTCAAAGCGAAACACCCTGGACAACACAGATTCAAAGCGAAACACCCTGGACAACACAGATTCAAAGCGAAACACCCTGGACAACACAGATTCAAAGCGAAACACCCTGGACAACACAGATTCAAAGCGAAACACCCTGGACAACACAGATTCAAAGCGAAACACCCTGGACAACACAGATTCAAAGCGAAACACCCTGGACAACACAGATTCAAAGCGAAACACCCTGGACAACACAGATTCAAAGCGAAACACCCTGGACAACACAGATTCAAAGCGAAACACCCTGGACAACACAGATTCAAAGCGAAACACCCTGGACAACACAGATTCAAAGCGAAACACCCTGGACAACACAGATTCAAAGCGAAACACCCTGGACAACACAGATTCAAAGCGAAACACCCTGGACAACACAGATTCAAAGCGAAACACCCTGGACAACACAGATTCAAAGCGAAACACCCTGGACAACACAGATTCAAAGCGAAACACCCTGGACAACACAGATTCAAAGCGAAACACCCTGGACAACACAGATTCAAAGCGAAACACCCTGGACAACACAGATTCAAAGCGAAACACCCTGGACAACACAGATTCAAAGCGAAACACCCTGGACAACACAGATTCAAAGCGAAACACCCTGGACAACACAGATTCAAAGCGAAACACCCTGGACAACACAGATTCAAAGCGAAACACCCTGGACAACACAGATTCAAAGCGAAACACCCTGGACAACACAGATTCAAAGCGAAACACCCTGGACAACACAGATTCAAAGCGAAACACCCTGGACAACACAGATTCAAAGCGAAACACCCTGGACAACACAGATTCAAAGCGAAACACCCTGGACAACACAGATTCAAAGCGAAACACCCTGGACAACACAGATTCAAAGCGAAACACCCTGGACAACACAGATTCAAAGCGAAACACCCTGGACAACACAGATTCAAAGCGAAACACCCTGGACAACACAGATTCAAAGCGAAACACCCTGGACAACACAGATTCAAAGCGAAACACCCTGGACAACACAGATTCAAAGCGAAACACCCTGGACAACACAGATTCAAAGCGAAACACCCTGGACAACACAGATTCAAAGCGAAACACCCTGGACAACACAGATTCAAAGCGAAACACCCTGGACAACACAGATTCAAAGCGAAACACCCTGGACAACACAGATTCAAAGCGAAACACCCTGGACAACACAGATTCAAAGCGAAACACCCTGGACAACACAGATTCAAAGCGAAACACCCTGGACAACACAGATTCAAAGCGAAACACCCTGGACAACACAGATTCAAAGCGAAACACCCTGGACAACACAGATTCAAAGCGAAACACCCTGGACAACACAGATTCAAAGCGAAACACCCTGGACAACACAGATTCAAAGCGAAACACCCTGGACAACACAGATTCAAAGCGAAACACCCTGGACAACACAGATTCAAAGCGAAACACCCTGGACAACACAGATTCAAAGCGAAACACCCTGGACAACACAGATTCAAAGCGAAACACCCTGGACAACACAGATTCAAAGCGAAACACCCTGGACAACACAGATTCAAAGCGAAACACCCTGGACAACACAGATTCAAAGCGAAACACCCTGGACAACACAGATTCAAAGCGAAACACCCTGGACAACACAGATTCAAAGCGAAACACCCTGGACAACACAGATTCAAAGCGAAACACCCTGGACAACACAGATTCAAAGCGAAACACCCTGGACAACACAGATTCAAAGCGAAACACCCTGGACAACACAGATTCAAAGCGAAACACCCTGGACAACACAGATTCAAAGCGAAACACCCTGGACAACACAGATTCAAAGCGAAACACCCTGGACAACACAGATTCAAAGCGAAACACCCTGGACAACACAGATTCAAAGCGAAACACCCTGGACAACACAGATTCAAAGCGAAACACCCTGGACAACACAGATTCAAAGCGAAACACCCTGGACAACACAGATTCAAAGCGAAACACCCTGGACAACACAGATTCAAAGCGAAACACCCTGGACAACACAGATTCAAAGCGAAACACCCTGGACAACACAGATTCAAAGCGAAACACCCTGGACAACACAGATTCAAAGCGAAACACCCTGGACAACACAGATTCAAAGCGAAACACCCTGGACAACACAGATTCAAAGCGAAACACCCTGGACAACACAGATTCAAAGCGAAACACCCTGGACAACACAGATTCAAAGCGAAACACCCTGGACAACACAGATTCAAAGCGAAACACCCTGGACAACACAGATTCAAAGCGAAACACCCTGGACAACACAGATTCAAAGCGAAACACCCTGGACAACACAGATTCAAAGCGAAA
The DNA here is from genome assembly GCF_036320965.1 of Panulirus ornatus. Taxonomy (NCBI): domain Eukaryota; kingdom Metazoa; phylum Arthropoda; class Malacostraca; order Decapoda; family Palinuridae; genus Panulirus; species Panulirus ornatus. The sequence continues at coordinate 51,458,227 of NC_092235.1, read as the reverse complement.
CACCCTGGACAACACAGATTCAAAGCGAAACACCCTGGACAACACAGATTCAAAGCGAAACACCCTGGACAACACAGATTCAAAGCGAAACACCCTGGACAACACAGATTCAAAGCGAAACACCCTGGACAACACAGATTCAAAGCGAAACACCCTGGACAACACAGATTCAAAGCGAAACACCCTGGACAACACAGATTCAAAGCGAAACACCCTGGACAACACAGATTCAAAGCGAAACACCCTGGACAACACAGATTCAAAGCGAAACACCCTGGACAACACAGATTCAAAGCGAAACACCCTGGACAACACAGATTCAAAGCGAAACACCCTGGACAACACAGATTCAAAGCGAAACACCCTGGACAACACAGATTCAAAGCGAAACACCCTGGACAACACAGATTCAAAGCGAAACACCCTGGACAACACAGATTCAAAGCGAAACACCCTGGACAACACAGATTCAAAGCGAAACACCCTGGACAACACAGATTCAAAGCGAAACACCCTGGACAACACAGATTCAAAGCGAAACACCCTGGACAACACAGATTCAAAGCGAAACACCCTGGACAACACAGATTCAAAGCGAAACACCCTGGACAACACAGATTCAAAGCGAAACACCCTGGACAACACAGATTCAAAGCGAAACACCCTGGACAACACAGATTCAAAGCGAAACACCCTGGACAACACAGATTCAAAGCGAAACACCCTGGACAACACAGATTCAAAGCGAAACACCCTGGACAACACAGATTCAAAGCGAAACACCCTGGACAACACAGATTCAAAGCGAAACACCCTGGACAACACAGATTCAAAGCGAAACACCCTGGACAACACAGATTCAAAGCGAAACACCCTGGACAACACAGATTCAAAGCGAAACACCCTGGACAACACAGATTCAAAGCGAAACACCCTGGACAACACAGATTCAAAGCGAAACACCCTGGACAACACAGATTCAAAGCGAAACACCCTGGACAACACAGATTCAAAGCGAAACACCCTGGACAACACAGATTCAAAGCGAAACACCCTGGACAACACAGATTCAAAGCGAAACACCCTGGACAACACAGATTCAAAGCGAAACACCCTGGACAACACAGATTCAAAGCGAAACACCCTGGACAACACAGATTCAAAGCGAAACACCCTGGACAACACAGATTCAAAGCGAAACACCCTGGACAACACAGATTCAAAGCGAAACACCCTGGACAACACAGATTCAAAGCGAAACACCCTGGACAACACAGATTCAAAGCGAAACACCCTGGACAACACAGATTCAAAGCGAAACACCCTGGACAACACAGATTCAAAGCGAAACACCCTGGACAACACAGATTCAAAGCGAAACACCCTGGACAACACAGATTCAAAGCGAAACACCCTGGACAACACAGATTCAAAGCGAAACACCCTGGACAACACAGATTCAAAGCGAAACACCCTGGACAACACAGATTCAAAGCGAAACACCCTGGACAACACAGATTCAAAGCGAAACACCCTGGACAACACAGATTCAAAGCGAAACACCCTGGACAACACAGATTCAAAGCGAAACACCCTGGACAACACAGATTCAAAGCGAAACACCCTGGACAACACAGATTCAAAGCGAAACACCCTGGACAACACAGATTCAAAGCGAAACACCCTGGACAACACAGATTCAAAGCGAAACACCCTGGACAACACAGATTCAAAGCGAAACACCCTGGACAACACAGATTCAAAGCGAAACACCCTGGACAACACAGATTCAAAGCGAAACACCCTGGACAACACAGATTCAAAGCGAAACACCCTGGACAACACAGATTCAAAGCGAAACACCCTGGACAACACAGATTCAAAGCGAAACACCCTGGACAACACAGATTCAAAGCGAAACACCCTGGACAACACAGATTCAAAGCGAAACACCCTGGACAACACAGATTCAAAGCGAAACACCCTGGACAACACAGATTCAAAGCGAAACACCCTGGACAACACAGATTCAAAGCGAAACACCCTGGACAACACAGATTCAAAGCGAAACACCCTGGACAACACAGATTCAAAGCGAAACACCCTGGACAACACAGATTCAAAGCGAAACACCCTGGACAACACAGATTCAAAGCGAAACACCCTGGACAACACAGATTCAAAGCGAAACACCCTGGACAACACAGATTCAAAGCGAAACACCCTGGACAACACAGATTCAAAGCGAAACACCCTGGACAACACAGATTCAAAGCGAAACACCCTGGACAACACAGATTCAAAGCGAAACACCCTGGACAACACAGATTCAAAGCGAAACACCCTGGACAACACAGATTCAAAGCGAAACACCCTGGACAACACAGATTCAAAGCGAAACACCCTGGACAACACAGATTCAAAGCGAAACACCCTGGACAACACAGATTCAAAGCGAAACACCCTGGACAACACAGATTCAAAGCGAAACACCCTGGACAACACAGATTCAAAGCGAAACACCCTGGACAACACAGATTCAAAGCGAAACACCCTGGACAACACAGATTCAAAGCGAAACACCCTGGACAACACAGATTCAAAGCGAAACACCCTGGACAACACAGATTCAAAGCGAAACACCCTGGACAACACAGATTCAAAGCGAAACACCCTGGACAACACAGATTCAAAGCGAAACACCCTGGACAACACAGATTCAAAGCGAAACACCCTGGACAACACAGATTCAAAGCGAAACACCCTGGACAACACAGATTCAAAGCGAAACACCCTGGACAACACAGATTCAAAGCGAAACACCCTGGACAACACAGATTCAAAGCGAAACACCCTGGACAACACAGATTCAAAGCGAAACACCCTGGACAACACAGATTCAAAGCGAAACACCCTGGACAACACAGATTCAAAGCGAAACACCCTGGACAACACAGATTCAAAGCGAAACACCCTGGACAACACAGATTCAAAGCGAAACACCCTGGACAACACAGATTCAAAGCGAAACACCCTGGACAACACAGATTCAAAGCGAAACACCCTGGACAACACAGATTCAAAGCGAAACACCCTGGACAACACAGATTCAAAGCGAAACACCCTGGACAACACAGATTCAAAGCGAAACACCCTGGACAACACAGATTCAAAGCGAAACACCCTGGACAACACAGATTCAAAGCGAAACACCCTGGACAACACAGATTCAAAGCGAAACACCCTGGACAACACAGATTCAAAGCGAAACACCCTGGACAACACAGATTCAAAGCGAAACACCCTGGACAACACAGATTCAAAGCGAAACACCCTGGACAACACAGATTCAAAGCGAAACACCCTGGACAACACAGATTCAAAGCGAAACACCCTGGACAACACAGATTCAAAGCGAAACACCCTGGACAACACAGATTCAAAGCGAAACACCCTGGACAACACAGATTCAAAGCGAAACACCCTGGACAACACAGATTCAAAGCGAAACACCCTGGACAACACAGATTCAAAGCGAAACACCCTGGACAACACAGATTCAAAGCGAAACACCCTGGACAACACAGATTCAAAGCGAAACACCCTGGACAACACAGATTCAAAGCGAAACACCCTGGACAACACAGATTCAAAGCGAAACACCCTGGACAACACAGATTCAAAGCGAAACACCCTGGACAACACAGATTCAAAGCGAAACACCCTGGACAACACAGATTCAAAGCGAAACACCCTGGACAACACAGATTCAAAGCGAAACACCCTGGACAACACAGATTCAAAGCGAAACACCCTGGACAACACAGATTCAAAGCGAAACACCCTGGACAACACAGATTCAAAGCGAAACACCCTGGACAACACAGATTCAAAGCGAAACACCCTGGACAACACAGATTCAAAGCGAAACACCCTGGACAACACAGATTCAAAGCGAAACACCCTGGACAACACAGATTCAAAGCGAAACACCCTGGACAACACAGATTCAAAGCGAAACACCCTGGACAACACAGATTCAAAGCGAAACACCCTGGACAACACAGATTCAAAGCGAAACACCCTGGACAACACAGATTCAAAGCGAAACACCCTGGACAACACAGATTCAAAGCGAAACACCCTGGACAACACAGATTCAAAGCGAAACACCCTGGACAACACAGATTCAAAGCGAAACACCCTGGACAACACAGATTCAAAGCGAAACACCCTGGACAACACAGATTCAAAGCGAAACACCCTGGACAACACAGATTCAAAGCGAAACACCCTGGACAACACAGATTCAAAGCGAAACACCCTGGACAACACAGATTCAAAGCGAAACACCCTGGACAACACAGATTCAAAGCGAAACACCCTGGACAACACAGATTCAAAGCGAAACACCCTGGACAACACAGATTCAAAGCGAAACACCCTGGACAACACAGATTCAAAGCGAAACACCCTGGACAACACAGATTCAAAGCGAAACACCCTGGACAACACAGATTCAAAGCGAAACACCCTGGACAACACAGATTCAAAGCGAAACACCCTGGACAACACAGATTCAAAGCGAAACACCCTGGACAACACAGATTCAAAGCGAAACACCCTGGACAACACAGATTCAAAGCGAAACACCCTGGACAACACAGATTCAAAGCGAAACACCCTGGACAACACAGATTCAAAGCGAAACACCCTGGACAACACAGATTCAAAGCGAAACACCCTGGACAACACAGATTCAAAGCGAAACACCCTGGACAACACAGATTCAAAGCGAAACACCCTGGACAACACAGATTCAAAGCGAAACACCCTGGACAACACAGATTCAAAGCGAAACACCCTGGACAACACAGATTCAAAGCGAAACACCCTGGACAACACAGATTCAAAGCGAAACACCCTGGACAACACAGATTCAAAGCGAAACACCCTGGACAACACAGATTCAAAGCGAAACACCCTGGACAACACAGATTCAAAGCGAAACACCCTGGACAACACAGATTCAAAGCGAAACACCCTGGACAACACAGATTCAAAGCGAAACACCCTGGACAACACAGATTCAAAGCGAAACACCCTGGACAACACAGATTCAAAGCGAAACACCCTGGACAACACAGATTCAAAGCGAAACACCCTGGACAACACAGATTCAAAGCGAAACACCCTGGACAACACAGATTCAAAGCGAAACACCCTGGACAACACAGATTCAAAGCGAAACACCCTGGACAACACAGATTCAAAGCGAAACACCCTGGACAACACAGATTCAAAGCGAAACACCCTGGACAACACAGATTCAAAGCGAAACACCCTGGACAACACAGATTCAAAGCGAAACACCCTGGACAACACAGATTCAAAGCGAAACACCCTGGACAACACAGATTCAAAGCGAAACACCCTGGACAACACAGATTCAAAGCGAAACACCCTGGACAACACAGATTCAAAGCGAAACACCCTGGACAACACAGATTCAAAGCGAAACACCCTGGACAACACAGATTCAAAGCGAAACACCCTGGACAACACAGATTCAAAGCGAAACACCCTGGACAACACAGATTCAAAGCGAAACACCCTGGACAACACAGATTCAAAGCGAAACACCCTGGACAACACAGATTCAAAGCGAAACACCCTGGACAACACAGATTCAAAGCGAAACACCCTGGACAACACAGATTCAAAGCGAAACACCCTGGACAACACAGATTCAAAGCGAAACACCCTGGACAACACAGATTCAAAGCGAAACACCCTGGACAACACAGATTCAAAGCGAAACACCCTGGACAACACAGATTCAAAGCGAAACACCCTGGACAACACAGATTCAAAGCGAAACACCCTGGACAACACAGATTCAAAGCGAAACACCCTGGACAACACAGATTCAAAGCGAAACACCCTGGACAACACAGATTCAAAGCGAAACACCCTGGACAACACAGATTCAAAGCGAAACACCCTGGACAACACAGATTCAAAGCGAAACACCCTGGACAACACAGATTCAAAGCGAAACACCCTGGACAACACAGATTCAAAGCGAAACACCCTGGACAACACAGATTCAAAGCGAAACACCCTGGACAACACAGATTCAAAGCGAAACACCCTGGACAACACAGATTCAAAGCGAAACACCCTGGACAACACAGATTCAAAGCGAAACACCCTGGACAACACAGATTCAAAGCGAAACACCCTGGACAACACAGATTCAAAGCGAAACACCCTGGACAACACAGATTCAAAGCGAAACACCCTGGACAACACAGATTCAAAGCGAAACACCCTGGACAACACAGATTCAAAGCGAAACACCCTGGACAACACAGATTCAAAGCGAAACACCCTGGACAACACAGATTCAAAGCGAAACACCCTGGACAACACAGATTCAAAGCGAAACACCCTGGACAACACAGATTCAAAGCGAAACACCCTGGACAACACAGATTCAAAGCGAAACACCCTGGACAACACAGATTCAAAGCGAAACACCCTGGACAACACAGATTCAAAGCGAAACACCCTGGACAACACAGATTCAAAGCGAAACACCCTGGACAACACAGATTCAAAGCGAAACACCCTGGACAACACAGATTCAAAGCGAAACACCCTGGACAACACAGATTCAAAGCGAAACACCCTGGACAACACAGATTCAAAGCGAAACACCCTGGACAACACAGATTCAAAGCGAAACACCCTGGACAACACAGATTCAAAGCGAAACACCCTGGACAACACAGATTCAAAGCGAAACACCCTGGACAACACAGATTCAAAGCGAAACACCCTGGACAACACAGATTCAAAGCGAAACACCCTGGACAACACAGATTCAAAGCGAAACACCCTGGACAACACAGATTCAAAGCGAAACACCCTGGACAACACAGATTCAAAGCGAAACACCCTGGACAACACAGATTCAAAGCGAAACACCCTGGACAACACAGATTCAAAGCGAAACACCCTGGACAACACAGATTCAAAGCGAAACACCCTGGACAACACAGATTCAAAGCGAAACACCCTGGACAACACAGATTCAAAGCGAAACACCCTGGACAACACAGATTCAAAGCGAAACACCCTGGACAACACAGATTCAAAGCGAAACACCCTGGACAACACAGATTCAAAGCGAAACACCCTGGACAACACAGATTCAAAGCGAAACACCCTGGACAACACAGATTCAAAGCGAAACACCCTGGACAACACAGATTCAAAGCGAAACACCCTGGACAACACAGATTCAAAGCGAAACACCCTGGACAACACAGATTCAAAGCGAAACACCCTGGACAACACAGATTCAAAGCGAAACACCCTGGACAACACAGATTCAAAGCGAAACACCCTGGACAACACAGATTCAAAGCGAAACACCCTGGACAACACAGATTCAAAGCGAAACACCCTGGACAACACAGATTCAAAGCGAAACACCCTGGACAACACAGATTCAAAGCGAAACACCCTGGACAACACAGATTCAAAGCGAAACACCCTGGACAACACAGATTCAAAGCGAAACACCCTGGACAACACAGATTCAAAGCGAAACACCCTGGACAACACAGATTCAAAGCGAAACACCCTGGACAACACAGATTCAAAGCGAAACACCCTGGACAACACAGATTCAAAGCGAAACACCCTGGACAACACAGATTCAAAGCGAAACACCCTGGACAACACAGATTCAAAGCGAAACACCCTGGACAACACAGATTCAAAGCGAAACACCCTGGACAACACAGATTCAAAGCGAAACACCCTGGACAACACAGATTCAAAGCGAAACACCCTGGACAACACAGATTCAAAGCGAAACACCCTGGACAACACAGATTCAAAGCGAAACACCCTGGACAACACAGATTCAAAGCGAAACACCCTGGACAACACAGATTCAAAGCGAAACACCCTGGACAACACAGATTCAAAGCGAAACACCCTGGACAACACAGATTCAAAGCGAAACACCCTGGACAACACAGATTCAAAGCGAAACACCCTGGACAACACAGATTCAAAGCGAAACACCCTGGACAACACAGATTCAAAGCGAAACACCCTGGACAACACAGATTCAAAGCGAAACACCCTGGACAACACAGATTCAAAGCGAAACACCCTGGACAACACAGATTCAAAGCGAAACACCCTGGACAACACAGATTCAAAGCGAAACACCCTGGACAACACAGATTCAAAGCGAAACACCCTGGACAACACAGATTCAAAGCGAAACACCCTGGACAACACAGATTCAAAGCGAAACACCCTGGACAACACAGATTCAAAGCGAAACACCCTGGACAACACAGATTCAAAGCGAAACACCCTGGACAACACAGATTCAAAGCGAAACACCCTGGACAACACAGATTCAAAGCGAAACACCCTGGACAACACAGATTCAAAGCGAAACACCCTGGACAACACAGATTCAAAGCGAAACACCCTGGACAACACAGATTCAAAGCGAAACACCCTGGACAACACAGATTCAAAGCGAAACACCCTGGACAACACAGATTCAAAGCGAAACACCCTGGACAACACAGATTCAAAGCGAAACACCCTGGACAACACAGATTCAAAGCGAAACACCCTGGACAACACAGATTCAAAGCGAAACACCCTGGACAACACAGATTCAAAGCGAAACACCCTGGACAACACAGATTCAAAGCGAAACACCCTGGACAACACAGATTCAAAGCGAAACACCCTGGACAACACAGATTCAAAGCGAAACACCCTGGACAACACAGATTCAAAGCGAAACACCCTGGACAACACAGATTCAAAGCGAAACACCCTGGACAACACAGATTCAAAGCGAAACACCCTGGACAACACAGATTCAAAGCGAAACACCCTGGACAACACAGATTCAAAGCGAAACACCCTGGACAACACAGATTCAAAGCGAAACACCCTGGACAACACAGATTCAAAGCGAAACACCCTGGACAACACAGATTCAAAGCGAAACACCCTGGACAACACAGATTCAAAGCGAAACACCCTGGACAACACAGATTCAAAGCGAAACACCCTGGACAACACAGATTCAAAGCGAAACACCCTGGACAACACAGATTCAAAGCGAAACACCCTGGACAACACAGATTCAAAGCGAAACACCCTGGACAACACAGATTCAAAGCGAAACACCCTGGACAACACAGATTCAAAGCGAAACACCCTGGACAACACAGATTCAAAGCGAAACACCCTGGACAACACAGATTCAAAGCGAAACACCCTGGACAACACAGATTCAAAGCGAAACACCCTGGACAACACAGATTCAAAGCGAAACACCCTGGACAACACAGATTCAAAGCGAAACACCCTGGACAACACAGATTCAAAGCGAAACACCCTGGACAACACAGATTCAAAGCGAAACACCCTGGACAACACAGATTCAAAGCGAAACACCCTGGACAACACAGATTCAAAGCGAAACACCCTGGACAACACAGATTCAAAGCGAAACACCCTGGACAACACAGATTCAAAGCGAAACACCCTGGACAACACAGATTCAAAGCGAAACACCCTGGACAACACAGATTCAAAGCGAAACACCCTGGACAACACAGATTCAAAGCGAAACACCCTGGACAACACAGATTCAAAGCGAAACACCCTGGACAACACAGATTCAAAGCGAAACACCCTGGACAACACAGATTCAAAGCGAAACACCCTGGACAACACAGATTCAAAGCGAAACACCCTGGACAACACAGATTCAAAGCGAAACACCCTGGACAACACAGATTCAAAGCGAAACACCCTGGACAACACAGATTCAAAGCGAAACACCCTGGACAACACAGATTCAAAGCGAAACACCCTGGACAACACAGATTCTAAGCGAAACACCCTGGACAACACAGATTCAAAGCGAAACACCCTGGACAACACAGATTCAAAGCGAAACACCCTGGACAACACAGATTCAAAAGAAATATTTCTTCAAGACGAAGGGGAATCAAAGCAAAACATTAAAGACAACACACTCAAAGCAAAACACTCAAGGTAACACATGCTCAAAGAAAAATACTTAAGCCAACTCACCCTCGAAGAAAATCAAGACAATACAGGTTCAAGGCAAGACAATCAAGACAATACAGCTTCAAGGCAAGACAATCAAGACAATACAGGCTCAAGGCAAGACAATCAAGACAATACAGGTTCAAGGCAAGACAATCAAGACAATACACATTCATTAAGAAGCACTCGAGACAAAAATTCAGAGCAAGACCCTCAAGACAACAAAGACTCCAAACCCTTCATAGTTGTAAGATTCTGCGAACGATGCACTCGTAATGAAGGGTGAAAATTAAAGAAAAATAGGAGTTAATCAACGAATCTAAAAACAATTATGGGGTAATCGAGTTAACGTATATCGAAATTTGTCTATATATTTCACTCATTATGATCATTGTTCGTTCTAGTATTTTCCTTAGGAATAGTTAAAGCATTAGTGTCATTTATTTGTTTTACCATATAACACCAGAACCTCTTTCCCAAGGGCTCCTGTAGCTTCAAGAATAGGTTCCAATCAGTTGTAGAAGGCGACTAAAAGGGAAGGGAGCGAGGGGCTGGAAATCCTCCCCTCTCGCTTTTGCATTTTCCAAAAGAAGGAACAGAGAAGGGGGCCAAGTGAGGATATTCCCTCAAAGGCTCAGTCCTCTGTTCTTAACGCTACCTCGCTAATGCGGGAAATGACGAATAGCATGAAAAAAAAAAGAATATATATATATATATGTATATATATATATATATATATATATATATATATATATATATATATATATATATATATAGATAGATAGATAGATAGATAGATAGATAGATAGATAGATAGATAGATAGACAGATAGATAGATAGACAGATAGATATAGATATATATAGAGTCGGTATGAAACATACTAAAAGTCAAATGCACTCAAGACAGTACGTAATCAAACAGCACAAACTCAACCATACACACTCGATAGAACATATATCCAATACAATTTCTCTAAAACCAAGTCCACTCAGAATGATAACGCTCGACAGAAAACACTCCAAATTCCCTCAAGACGATATGCACTCAGGCCAATGTATCTGTTAGACGACAATGACTTACGGCAAAGTTAAGAGAAACGCCGTACTCTCTGAATAAGACACACTTACAAAACACTGAAGATAAAACCTACTGAAGAAGAGGCCCATTTGTTTCATAGTCCTAGGGAATAATCCGGGCACGACACACGTAAGCTCTACTCGGGGCAAGACAAGTCAGTACCAGTCTCGCCCTAATAAGATTCCCAGAGTCCAACTGCACTGATAACAGTGTAAACTGGAGACTATCCGTCTTGTTTACACTTTCTCTCTAGCATGCACTCACGGACTGTCAGCTACACACACACACACACACACACACACACACACACACACACACACACACACACGTAGCACCAGTAGGGCCCTGTGTTGCACACGAATGCCTGAGTGTTCATGTGATACTGTGTGTTGGGGTGGATCACTTTAGCGGCTTGCATCACTCTTGTACCGCTTGAGCGTCAGCGTGTCACTGTGTCTTGGGTGTACCGCTTGAGGGTCAGTGTGTCACTGTGTCTTGGGTGTACCGCTTGAGGGTCAGTGTGTCACCGAGTCCTGGGTGTAACGCTTGAGCCTCAGTGTGCCACTGTGTCCTGGATGTAACGCTTGAGCGTCAGTGTGTCACAGAGTGCTGAGTGCATCACCTTAATCAACAGAACCCATTTCCCCTTGTAACAACCTCACGGTCCTTATAACAGAACCAGCCTCTCCTTGTAACGTCCTCAGAGCCTACCCCTTTAACACCCTCAGGGCCTCGGTAACGGAACCCACCTACCCCTGTAACACCCTCAGGGCCCCGGTAACGGAACCCACCTACCCCTGTAACGCCCTCAGGGCCCCAGTAACGGAACCCACCTACCCCCGTAACACCCTCAGGGCCCCAGTAACGGAACCCACCTACCCCCGTAACACCCTCAGGGCCCCAGTAACGGAACCCACCTACCCCTGTAACACCCTCAGGGGTCTCCTGACACCCTGCTTTGCAATCACAATTTTCTGGTTCCATTAGAGGAGAATCACTCTAAAAGCAGTCACCTCCTTTGCCAATTAAGTTAATCAATTTAAAACGTCCTTAAATCTAACGGTGTAATTTTCGTACAAAGTTCTGGCCATTATAGAGAAGTTCCACAGTGGTAATAACACTTAAAACACAGAAAACAAACTTTAGCAGACTGCATTCCAAGTAGAGGTCAGGCGAGGGTTTTAAGGTATTAAACTCCCAAGACTAAATGTGGTGAAGCAATATCTCTAAGTAGCAAACAGGATACAACTCCATTATGGTTAGTGGTACACTCTCTTATACATCTCGGGAGCTCCTGCACCACACCACCACCACCCACTCCACCACCCCGACCACTACCACCTTCTCGGGTGTAGATCCACCTGCTGCCTTCACTAACAGGATAAATGTACATTACTAAAGAACACACACACACACACACACACACACACACACACACAACCTTGATGACTTTACCGGTGGGCAAGAGAGTTCTGGACCACGAATTCTCTTTTCTTTCTCTTTTTTTTAATTTGATTACATGTGATGTAGTGATGCTCTGCGGTTCATCTTGTTAATCGAACAATATATGAAAAAGCGATTTCTTAAAGGCGTTCTGACTTTACGTATACACGTAGTAATGATCGTATTAATGTTCAGACAGGAGTAAATTCACACAAACATGGCTTGAAAACATATGCGCATATATATATATATATATATATATATATATATATATATATATATATATATATATATATATATTTTTTTTTTTCCAAAAGAAGGAACAGAGGGGGGCCAGGTGAGGATATTCCACAAAGGCCCAGTCCTCTGTTCTCAACGCAACCTCGCTAACGCGGGAAATGGCGAATAGTTTAAAAAAAAAAAAAACATATATATATATATATATATATATATATATATATATATATATATATATATATATATATATTTCTTTTTTTTATATACTATTCGCCATTTCCCGCATTAGCGAGGTAGCGTTAAGAACAGAGGACTGGGCCTTTGAGGGAATAACCTCACCTGGCCCCCCTCTGTTCCTTCTTTTGGAAAATTAAAAAAAAAATGAGAGGGGAGGATTTCCAGCCCCCCCCCCCGCTCCCTTCCCCTTTAGTCGCCTTCTACAACACGCAGGGAATACGTGGGAAGTATTCTTTCTCCCCTATCCCCAGGGATATATATATATATATATATATATATATATATATATATATATATATATATATATATATATATATATTCCCATACAGACACACACGGGGGCTTACATGGTGTAGTAATCAGCGTCGGTGACCATGATTCACACATAGGACCCACTGAGTTCAAATCCTGAGAGCGGCAGGCGGCCCACAACCAACCAAGCTTTTCATCCTCCTCTCTAGGGTTGTCGATAATTGGGTATATGGCTTACGCTAGGATATACATATATATATATATATATATATATATATATATATATATATATATATATATATATATATACATATGTGTGTGTGTGTACCCACAGGAGTAAAAATAGTACATCTAAAAGACTTAATGACTGGGAAACACGAGTGTATAACTAACTTAAAGATCCTTTTGTCACATCCGTCACCACTGCGTCAGCCTGGGTTGATGCTGTGGCAACAGTGATGTGACAAGTATTCATTTCGTTAGCTCATCTCCGAATTAGGTTGTAAACAACGTTATAGTGTTGTATGCTGTCCATCTGTTTTTCATGACTGTCCATAGACACTAATCTATGCATATGTTACTCCACAGACTATAGGTTCTAAGGGATGCTCTATAGAAAATTAATTGTCTTCATTGTGGAGAATCATAGTTTAGACTGTGAGCAACAAGAATGTCACAATTAATTTCATAACCAGATATTTCTTATTTGGGTATATTAGACAATGAGTATTGTTGATGGGGCCATTTAAGGTGAAAGTGATACCTTGAATATGAGATGAATCTACCTAAGAACTCCTAAAACATCTTATGATAAACATTTATTATCTACTTTGGTGAATATGTATAATTACCCTCTTAACAACTGAACAACATCTTTCATTACAGCCACTCATTACGTGCTTCCTTATCACACACATGTTACTGCTAATTATATGTTTTGTGAATGTAAAACAAATGTGACTAACAAGAGATACATGGTCACGCTTAAGAACTGGTTTATCAAAAAAAAAAAAAAACCTGCCTCACCCTAGTGGCCTTAAGCATCTGTACTTAACATGATACAAATCAAAGACTTTTGAATCTCCCTCACGCCGCGGGAGTCCACCAGATCTGGCCCCTGGAGCGGTGATACGCAGCAATTGTTTTCCTGCAGGAGCAGAGCCCCGCCAGAGGCAGGAGCAAGCTAGGTGTTGGGAGTGTGTAACGCCTCGTCAAATGGATCAGGGCGCCCCTTGTATTACCAGTTATATCTGGCTGTGAGCGTCGCCCCCCTGAGCGTAGATACTCGCCAGATACAATATCAAAGACGCTTGAATGCTTGACTAAATCTTGGCTTATCCCGGCGAGATTAAGACCTCTTGCTGGCTTAGTGCGGGTCCTGGGGAGGGGTGAGGGCGAAGGGGGTATCATCCCACCCTCCCCTAGCCGGGCCGGGTTGGCTGGCTGGCTGACTGGGTGGCTACAGCGAGCCGCCCCAGAAGGCCGCCTCGCGCCTCCTCCGACACACACATACACACATCTTGCGTCTCCTTCGCCTAGTCCTTCACTCCACTATGTATAATCCTAGTATGATTCATCTCTATGCAATTACGAGAAATAACCAGTCGTTGATTTTCTGGGGCGGACAGAGCACAAGTTGTTGCAATTACTTGATTAACGCGGGTGTTCCTTATGACCACATCTCGCTGCCGTTCGTCCGTTCCGTTGCGCTTGGCTCGGCCACTGGGCTGCCCCCCCCTCTGCAAACGTTTCATAAGAATACCTTTAATTTCTTACACCCGAGGCGGCCCGGCCTTGGTCTTTATATGGCCGGCAGTTTTTACCGAAGGTAGGAACATCAAGCCTAAACGAAATCGATCCTAAGAAATTCTACTAAAGTTTCGAAACAAGTGACCAATCAGCGAGCGAACCCTTTGTGCCTGGTTGATGTAATTTGATCCTGTGTGTATACACGTTGATTGCATTAAGCTAAGTGGCAAGCTCACAGTTAATTCACCAAGAACCCGAACGTTTCGTTCACTTCCACTGAGCTTCGTTCACAAAAGGCTGCAAAACCCATGAGCAGGGAATCCGGCGCGACTGAAAGCTTCTGAAGTTCGCTCGTTCTCCAAATCGTTTAACCATTTCTTGATCAACTCCCGGCCATTGTGTATTGAACTACTCGATACCGCTGCATAGTTGTATGATGAAACTGCGCGCTGGATATCTGATTTCTCTAATTGAATTCCTTTATTTCTCCCCCACGTTTGTGTCTCGTTGATTGGCCCAGTGTAATTAAAACTTGCTGCGCGCCAGAATTGAAAGCCGAATAAATTTGAAAACATCAAATATGATATAATATAGCCCACGTACGCTATAATATATATATATATATATATATATATATATATATATATATATATATATATATATATATATAAATGTGTGTGATTACCTATTTGAAATCACCTTAGCAAAAGCAAGAAAGCTTTACACTCGTTGAACCCCCATCTCTTAACCCTGCATATTTCTCCTAGGCTTGGATTTAGAATACCATCATCATTTACTTCATCTTCGCTCAGCTTGTGTGTGTGTGTGTGTGTGTGTGTGTGTGTGTGTGTGTGTGTGTGTTGGCAGGTGTATCTATGTCCTCTCGTGCTTTCATCAAACGGCTTTGTGCTTTTTTGAAGATAAATGTCCTCGTGTGTTACAGAGGACACAGAAAGTAGATGGAGGGAGAGAGAGGGAGTCTCCACAGGCAGTTCACAGGTTACTTTTTGACTCCTTGAGCACGATGCTGTGACCTTTTAGTGTGATTGCCTAGCCTTTGACGTGACCTTACGTCATCATACCAAGGAGTCGTACCGCCGTGCTCAGGGATCGTCTCGTCGTGCATAAGGGTCTATGTACAGTGCTCAAGGGCCGTATCGTCGTGCTCACAGGAGATTTAGTGCCACAAAGATGTTTACGACGACACACGTCCATCCTGTGATCACACGAAGGGGAAGTTATATATATATATATATATATATATATATATATATATATATATATATATATATATATATATATATATATATATCTTTCTTTCTTTCTTTTAAACTATTCGCCATTTCCCGCTTTAGCGAGGTAGCGTTAGGAACAGAGGACTGGGCCTTTTTTGGAATATCCTCACCTGGCTCCCTCTGTTCCTTCTTTTGGAAAAAAAAAAAAAACGAGAGGGGAGGATTTCCAGCCCCCCGCTCACTCCCCTTTTAATCGCCTTCTACGACACGCAGGGAATACGTGGGAAGTATTCTTAATCCCCTATCCCCAGGGATAATATATATATATATATATATATATATATATATATATATATATATATATATATATATCTGGGGATAGGGGAGAAAGAATACTTCCCACGTATTCCCTGCGTGTCGTAGAAGGCGACTAAAAGGGGAGGGAGCGGGTGGCTGGAAATCCTCCCCTTTCTTATTTTTTTTTAATTTTCCAAAAGAAGGAACAAAGAAGGGGGTCAGGTGAGGATATTCCCTCTAAGGCCCAGTTCTCTGTTCTTAACGCACCTCGCTATCGCGGGAAATGGCAAATAGTATGAAAAAGAAAAGATATATGGATGGTATTGCAGTGGAATTTATTAAAAAAGGGGGTGACTGTATTGTTGACTGGTTGGTAAGGTTATTTAATGTATGTATGACTCATGGTGAGGTGCCTGAGGATTGGCGGAATGCGTGCATAGTGCCATTGTACAAAGGCAAAGGGGATAAGAGTGAGTGCTCAAATTACAGAGGTATAAGTTTGTTGAGTATTCCTGGTAAATTATATGGGAGGGTATTGATTGAGAGGGTGAAGGCATGTACAGAGCATCAGATTGGGGAAGAGCAGTGTGGTTTCAGAAGTGGTAGAGGATGTGTGGATCAGGTGTTTGCTTTGAAGAATGTATGTGAGAAATACTTAGAAAAGCAAATGGATTTGTATGTAGCATTTATGGATCTGGAGAAGGCATATGATAGAGTTGATAGAGATGCTCTGTGGAAGGTATTAAGAATATATGGTGTGGGAGGCAAGTTGTTAGAAGCAGTGAAAAGTTTTTATCGAGGATGTAAGGCATGTGTACGTGTAGGAAGAGAGGAAAGTGATTGGTTCTCAGTGAATGTAGGTTTGCGGCAGGGGTGTGTGATGTCTCCATGGTTGTTTAATTTGTTTATCGATGGGGTTGTTAGGGAGGTAAATGCAAGAGTTTTGGAAAGAGGGGCAAGTATGAAGTCTGTTGGGGATGAGAGAGCTTGGGAAGTGAGTCAGTTGTTGTTCGCTGATGATACAGCGCTGGTGGCGGATTCATGTGAGAAACTGCAGAAGCTGGTGACGGAGTTTGGTAAAGTGTGTGGAAGAAGAAAGTTAAGAGTAAATGTGAATAAGAGCAAGGTTATTAGGTACAGTAGGGTTGAGGGTCAAGTCAATTGGGAGGTGAGTTTGAATGGAGAAAAACTGGAGGAAGTGAAGTGTTTTAGATATCTGGGAGTGGACCTGTCAGCGGATGGAACCATGGAAGCGGAAGTGGATCATAGGGTGGGGGAGGGGGCGAAAATTTTGGGAGCCTTGAAAAATGTGTGGAAGTCGAGAACATTATCCCGGAAAGCAAAAATGGGTATGTTTGAAGGAATAGTGGTTCCAACAATGTTGTAT
The DNA here is from genome assembly GCF_036320965.1 of Panulirus ornatus. Lineage (NCBI taxonomy): Eukaryota > Metazoa > Arthropoda > Malacostraca > Decapoda > Palinuridae > Panulirus > Panulirus ornatus. Next base: position 51,440,177 of record NC_092235.1, on the reverse strand, counting down.
GGTTGCGAGGCGTGGGCTATGGATAGAGTTGTGCGCAGGAGGATGGATGTGCTGGAAATGAGATGTTTGAGGACAATGTGTGGTGTGAGGTGGTTTGATCGAGTAAGTAACGTAAGGGTAAGAGAGATGTGTGGAAATAAAAAGAGCGTGGTTGAGAGAGCAGAAGAGGGTGTTTTGAAATGGTTTGGGCACATGGAGAGAATGAGTGAGGAAAGATTGACCAAGAGGATATATGTGTCGGAGGTGGAGGGAACGAGGAGAAGAGGGAGACCAAATTGGAGGTGGAAAGATGGAGTGAAAAGGATTTTGTGTGATCGGGGCCTGAACATGCAGGAGGGTGAAAGGAGGGCAAGAAATAGAGTGAATTGGAGCGATGTGGTATACAGGGGTTGACGTGCTGTCAGTGGATTGAATCAAGGCATGTGAAGCGTCCGGGGTAAACCATGGAAAGCTGTGTAGGTATGTATATTTGCGTGTGTGGACGTGTGTATGTACATGTGTATGGGGGGGGGTTGGGCCATTTCTTTCGTCTGTTTCCTTGCGCTACCTCGCAAACGCGGGAGATAGCGACAAAGTATAAAAAAAAAAAAAAAAAAAAAATATATATATATATATATATATATATATATATATATATATATATATATATATATATATATATATATATAGGAGTCCACGGGGAAAATGAAACATGATAAGTTCCCAAGTGCACTTTCGTGTAATAATCACATCATCGGGGGAGAGACAAGACAGAAATAACAGTCAGATGATATACAACGAAGAGACGTAGCGAGGACGCCATTTGGTAAACATATATATATATATATATACATATATATATATATATATATATATATATATATATATATATATATATATATATATATATATATATATATATATTCCTATGAGTCCACGGGGAAAATGAAACACGAAAAGTTCCCAAGTGCACTTTCGTGTAATAATCACATCATCAGGGGAGACACAAGAGAGGAATATAACAGTCAGTTGATATACATCGATATACATGATATACATCGCCATTTGGTAAACATGTTTACCAAATGGCGTCCTAGCTTCGTCTCTTCGATGTATATCAACTGACTGTTATATTCCTCTCTTGTGTCTCCCCTTATGATATGATTATTACACGAAAGTGCACTTGGGAACTTTTCGTGTTTCATTTTCCCCGTGGACTCATAGGAATATCTTGATCACGCGCAAAATTGTGATCCTTTCCAACATATATATATATATATATATTGTCTACGCTGAGTGCCAGGGCTCAGGTGATGAAGCAACAGAGCTCTTGACAAGTGCCAAGGCTCAGTTGAGACAAGTGCAAGGATAAATAGCAACTACAGGAAGGGCTATGGATTAAACGACGGGGGGGGGGGGGGGGGGGGAGGCATGTGGAGGGTCAGGTCAAGATGAATAGGTCAGGGCAAGCCAGACCAGCAAGTGTGTGTGTGTGTGTGTGTGTGTGTGTGTGTGTGTGTGTGTGTGTGTGTGCACTCGAGACCAGACGCCGTGGTCAGACCCCCACAGAGAAGAACACCAGAAAATCCGGCCGAGTTAAATCCATTTTCCTTTCACAAATTTTGATTACGTAGGCGCAGTGCTGTCAGGGCCATTATCATAAAGCCATTAAAAGGCCGCAAATAAACCGATCTTTATTTTTTCATGCTGATCTGAGGGAGCAGAAGACAATACACAGAGGCTCCTAAGCTTCAGGGACGTGCAAACAACAAAACCAGCCCAGGGTTATGCCAGCTTTAGGTTCATTTTCCGTTGGCTAAGGTTAGGCGGGTAAGGACCTCGAGCGGCGCACGTACCAGACACTTTTAGGCAATATTTCTCCTGATGTCAAATGTAAATTCCCACATTCTAAGGCGCTTAACGCAAATGGCGACTTGTTTGATGAGGTGGAATAAATCCGAGTGTTTGCCAGTGTCGTCGAGGGTAATGAAGCACACAGGCTCCCTCTCTCTCTCTCTCTCACACACACACACACACGGAGGGTGTCGCCTCCCACTCCACCAGGCCTACTTTGTGTTAGAAAGTATTTTGTCTATATATTGGTCTATCTACCCTATCCCCTTCCCCTTTTTCTATCTTTCTCTCAGTTTGACTTAAGTATATATATATATGTATATATATATATATATATATATATATATATATATATATATATATATATATATATATATATATATATATCATTTTATAGGTTACCTCGACTCCGCCTGCATACTTTCTTGATATCTATTGCTATTAATATTTTGCGTCACGGCGGCTGGATTTGGTTGAAGCCATTCATGATGTGTTAGGTGAGGTTCCTGTGCACCGTGGTTGTGACTGACTGGGTCGAAAACCCTGCTGTAATAGGCGAGACTTAACGAGATTTTCTCGATTCTACTGCAGATCAGTTTTTCAGAATGTGGATACCGACAACCGCAGCAATATGGGGTAGTAAAAGGAGCAGGTGTTGGGCAGCTTGAAGGGTCTTAGGATAGGCATTTGCTGGCACGAATCCAGATGTCTGGGATTTTGTTGTGTAACCAGGAGTGACTGAGGATGTCTGTGAGTGCTTGGTTTGCAACTGGGTTTGAAGTGTTTTATATGAAAGGCTGATATACTGTTAGGACATGTTGCAAAAAAAAGTAATCAGCCTTGTGCAGGATGAAGTGCGGCTGAGCAATTGGAGTGGATGGACCTGCAGTTGAGAAGTGTCAAGAAAGGTAGTGACGGTGTTGTTCACTGATTAATCAGCTTTTCAGTTTACGTATGATCCAAGGTTAGGTGCCTGAGGACTTTTACAATATATCACAAAAGTATGAAAAGGATATAAAAGTAAGTACATAAGAGTAAAGGGAATGAATATGAATTATCATAAGACAGAGGTACAAGTTTGTTAAGTACTCCTGGTAAGGTGTATGGGAGAGGGTTAAGGGGGTGGTGATACACACAAAGCATCCGACTGGGGGAGGTGCAAAGTGGCTTATGGAGTGGTTGAGGATTAATTGATCGGGTATTTGCTTTAAAAAGATTGTTCGAGAAATATTTAAAGAATGAGAACAATTTGTGTATGGTATTTATGGATCCAGATAAAGAGTATTATATGGTTGCTAGAAAGGCGTTGCGGGAGGGGCAACGACTACATGTTGAGGGAGAAAAGCTACTAAATGCAGTGAGGAATTCCTACCAGGAGAGTAAGGCCAGTGTGCGAATAGGGAGGGAGGAGGTTAAGCGGTTACGTATGAAGGTGGGTACAAGTCAAGTGTGTGTGTGATGTCACCATGGCTGTTGAGTTTGTTCATGGACGGGAGAAATGAGAGGATATTGGAGAGAGGGGCTGGTTTACAGTATACCTTGGAGGGGAGAAGGGGGAGGGCGGACTGGAAGGCGAGTCAGTCGCTGTTTGAGGATGACACGTTTCTCGTGCAGTCTCCAGAGAAAAATTCAGGGGGCATTCCTCGGAGTACGGAAAAGCGTGTTGAAGGAGGAAGATGAGAGTTGATACGAGTGAAAGGATATGAGGTGTAGCAGGGAGGGGGATGCAAGATGGTTCAGCATCACTCTGAATGAGCCGAGAGGAAGTGGAGTGCTTAAGGCACCTGAGAGTGGACATGGCAACGGATGGAACCGTGGGGGGTGAAGTGAATCATAGGGTGAGGAAAGGGAGTGTGTGAAAGTAAAGTCAGTGTATGTTAAAGAAAAGATGTACATGTCCGAGTGTATATCAAGCCCACCGGTGATTAGAGTCCTGAACCCTAAACTAAAAAGAACGAGAGGAGGTCGACGTGCTGAAAATGAAATGCCGGAGGACAATGATGTGTGCCGTGAGGTGGGTTGACCGAGTAAAAAGAGAATGATTGTGTAAGAGCGAGGTGTGGTTGCAAGCGTAGTTTGTTTGAGGGAGCTGACCTGGGTGTCCTGGTATCTTTCGGACGTATGGAGAGGGTTAACCAAGAAAGACTTACTGGAACAGATCGTAACAAGAAGTGGTGGTGGGAGTGAGAGGGAGATGTAGATGGAAAAAGGGATAGAAGGATGGTGCAAAAGTTGCAGTGGGGTATCGGGGCCTAGACATTTAAAAGGATGAGAGGCATACAAGGGATAGAATGAGTTGGAAGGATGTGGTATGCGAGGGGCCACGAGTTGTCAACAGGCCAAACGTCGGTATCTGAAGCTTTACGAAGTGGGTTGTAAACTCTAGTCTCTGTGTATTTCACTCTCACATGTCAGCGAGAAAGGGAATGTAAGCAAATGAGGCCGTTGGTTTTTGTATTCCTGATGCTGCTTTGCTCAGAAGGAGAACGGCGAAAGAGTATATATATATATATATATATATATATATATATATATATATATATATATATATATATATATATATATATATATATATATATGACGTTGTACCGTCAATCTCAAGGGGAATACCTTGGTGCTCAAGAGGATGATGCGTTCAAGTGACATTCATGTTTTCACTCACTGTTCACTGACCAACTCCAGTCTTCCTTGCAGGTGTTTACTCCACTGTATTCCAAGCTACGACACACTAGATTGTTGAACGTGAATAGCACAAGTGCAACTGGAGCGAAAACGATGAAATGCTTTGCAAATATCTCCAAAAACAATCTTGTTCAGGGAATTGAGGGCAGCCACCGCCCACCAGCCACGTGTGAGTATTTCAAGGTTTTATCCCACTACGGTCCTAATTGCATTTCTCGTAACATTCACTTCCTCTTTATACATTCTTCTATGAATTCCTGCTGATGCCTCGTGTGAAGTATGTTGGGTATGATATTGAACTCAAAAGCGTCGCTTACGAAATCTCTGGCCGTGTTACGACACCAGGGGAAAACGAGATGAAAGATCACTTCGGATGAACACCCTGGGAATTGAGTTAATGTGGAAGGTGAGGCCAACCAGACTCAGGCTTCCAGATGTCCAGGAATTCCGTGTGTTATCTGGTGGCACATCAGTTACGATGTTCCCTAGGTCAGACGCAAGGGTATGCAGCACATCACAAGAGCACGTTGCACTACCCATTCCTGCACTCTATGACAACCTGCAGCTCCTGAACACAACGCTCTTTACGTATAGGACCAGACAAAATGTTACCGTCAGGCTGCAGCTTCAAGTTAATTGGCCATTCCTTTGGTGTACTCCACGCAGGACTGCTCCTTCCATAAATGGTTCCACGACTTTCATTACCCTCTAGCCGTGCGCCCGTACTAACACCCAGCTGGCGCCTCTGGGGCGAGCGTGTTAGTATTCATCTCATGTAACTTTCACGAAGTACTCTCTAGGTTGGCACTTAGACACTCTAAGGATACTCCATGATTCCGTGTCTGCTTTCTGTACTAATGGTGCGCCATCGTCTTTTCAAGATGGCAGTCAGGGTCTAAATTCTCACGAGCAATGAGAGAGAGAGAGAGACAAGGAGCACCTAGGTCTTGGAGGCCATGGTTCTCTTAGGACCTGAGAAGCATTAAGTACTCTGACTGAGTACGTCCTACGATAAGGAAGGATCAAATGTCACTGAGTTTCTCGAAGCAAAGCGAACTAACTTCAAAGAGCAGAAGGAAAGGACCTCACAATGGGCCACATCAGTACCATTAATAACTCCGGACTGAAACAGCTCACATTTATAGTTAAGCAAATAGGTGAAGGATACGGACAACTTGGAACACCTAAAATGCGTTCCTGACCTTGACGCATTCACGAGCAACCCTAGGTCGAGCGCATAGGTTCGAATCCTATTGCGGCAGTCGGTCCACAGTCAACCCAGCTGTTCATCCACCCCTAGGGGTTGGTTGATAAAAAGGGTACCTGGCTTAGGCTAGGGTATATATATATATATATATATATATATATATATATATATATATATATATATATATATATATATATATATAGCGTTAATGGTACAGCCTTGATTAGGGCCTCAGCTGGCCGTGCCGTCTCAGCTAACATAAAAGAAAATCTCTTGCAGCAGCGAGGGAGCAAAGGACTGAACTTAAGACAAAATGAGTGGGAACAGTTTGTTAGTCGGGTAAATCAACACACTCCTCTGAGCCAAACCTGGCAGGGCATCAAGAAAATCATTGGAAAGTTAACAAGTATCTCATACCAACCCGATGCAAATGGCTGACGAATTTTTCACTAAATGGGCTCATAGGTCTAGCTATAACATGCTGCCACCAAAGACGAGGCATGTTTCGTACAACAAACCCAAAAGAAAGAGAAGATCTTACACAGTTCATGATGAATGTGAGGTGCCATTTACGGAGTTTGATCTTGAGGTAGCCCTCCCCAGGGGCACTGCCCTTGCCCCTGGGGAGGATGGTGTCACTGATGACTTTTTTTCAAACTTCTAAGACGTGCAACAGATAACGCATTAAATGAATCTTTATAATATGAGTTATGCTACGGGTTACTTACCTTCCTTATGGGTCAACAGCCAAATTGTACCAGTACATAGAGACAGTTAACCTGACGAATCTCGCCCCATCTCCCTGACGAGTTGCTCATTGTAAAACTTTTGAGAGGATGATGCTCAACAGACTACTGCTACACAGAATCAAAGATCGTATGTCACTTAATATTAATGGTTTCACACATGGCAAAAGTGTACACAACTGTATACCACTACTTTCCTAGCATCTCATGGGGATAGACGGCATAAGTACACCACATTTCTTGACCTAAAACCTGCATTTGATATTGCTAATACACAAGTTGTTTTGTAGGCCTTATCAAAAACGGATATAGGTGGCCGGTTCCTGCACTGGATACTCGGCTCTCTCTCTCTCTACCAGAAAGTCTGTTGTGTCGTTTCAAAGCTACAAACGTGACGTTAAAGACATGCAACTTGGTACTCCTCAAGGTGGAGAACTTAGCCCCACTTGTTTAATGTACTAATCAATACATTACTGAACTCGAACCCTGAAAGTCCCCGGAATATCACTAGTAGTTATGCTGATGATATTTTGTACACACCAAAACATATCGTGAAAAGCAAGTTATTTTTGACTGCCCGTGAAAGTCTTTGCTTTATCACTTGTGCAGATAAACTAAAAGTCTTTAGGAGAAGCATTGGTAATGATAAGAGCATACCACGTAAAGTTGAAAATTGATGAAAAAGCCATTGATTATCTTTTTAAAAAATCTTGGTGTGTCAGTCACATGTACTGCATCAGGTAAATCAGAGATGTTGTCTGTAAACAACAGTCAAAGCAAATATGCCAAGGCACAAGTGAATTAAAACGGATTCAAACAAACAGCAAGCCACATGGCAGCGTTTAGAGTACATTTCTTGTATAAAATTAAGAAGCAGTAGCATTTCCTGTCTTCCCTTGACATCACTACACCTACTTATCTACCTAAGAAACTAATTACCTATAATCTTCACCTTCAACACTTAGCCAAAACCAGTGTTCTTGAACAAATACAGACACTCCAGATTGAGCATAGAATAGCCCAATGCATCTATGCAGACGGCTATTGTGCTGCCATTGTGATCCAGCCCAATAGTAACAGTTTAGAGAAAAATGTTCTAATGAACAATTGGGTATCAACCCAACAGACTGAATTGGTTCACCATACTTATCGTTCTTGAGTTGGTAGAAATCTCTGCCAGAGACAATTCAATTATCTCTGATCAGACTGTAACACGTTGCTTTCTGAAGCCAGAGACAAATATTCATACATTATCAAGGGTTTCAAATCAAACCGTTATGGATTCCCTCTCGCATAGGCCTCCGTGAGCATGACATAATTCCACTTTGTAAAGGTGATGAAAACAACATAGGAATGTCAATCAGAAACCTTAACACTGTCATTAGAAGGGATATAACAGACCTCTATGAAACAAGTAGACAAGTTCAGGTAAGCATAAGTAAAAACATTCTTAATCCCAATGGAATGTGTAAAGAAAAACGCGTATATAAAGTAGTAAGTTCAGCAGATTACAAGATGTTGTGAAACCACGGTTACTAATGGCGCTTTGGCCTACCTGGAGATGTTAATCACGTGAAATGTAAAGTTTTTGGCCAAAGATTTAGACCTAAACTAGAACACTGTGTCTTAGAATGTGAAAAATAGTCTTTCAGGGATACGTCTGCACAAACCCTGCAAATACGTATCCCTGCACAAACCCTGCAAGAAATGTCACAACACCTTGTTGATAATAACACGATACCTGAAATTCCAAGTTTACATCCACTTTTTGCATTTAGTCGGTAAAACTGGCCATATGATGTTTAGTTAAGATAACGAATCAACTTCGTAACAACCAATGTGTTATTTACCAACTGGGGTCTGACTAAGACCTTTTGTGACCTCTGTAATCCTTTTGCGCTACTGTTCACAGGATCATCATGAGGCAGGCAATAAATCTGCCGGGGTTACCAGTACATATCAACGAGTGTCATGTCTATCTCACTGATCCTATGGACAACCCTACAGGCACACACAAACTTGCTCGAGACATGGACACACTTGCAGACTAAATGGGTAACGTCCTCACGACTTGAAATTCCGGGATTGCACAGTCCACTTACACTCTTCCCCATGCAAACCTCAGGAGTTAACACCAGTTTCTCTTGAAAAGGATATTACAGAATCGGTAAAGTTATGTCGGTCATATTACAACCCATGAGGCGATCCGGACTAATGCTAATCTGAAAAAGTACTGAAGAATACGATTGAAAACAAAAACTCTAGACATGCATGATAAAAAGACTAGATATACTAGATATACAAGGCATTTGATGACATTCGTGGTATCTGACAGTAAACAAAATTACCGATCCAATCATTTGTTGGAACAGACAGTTCTAAACTTGCTCGCTTGGAAGAGACACAAGAATTTTGTCGAAATTATTGACTGTTCCTGAGTCACATGGGAAGCTGATACGTACACAGGCAGGCAGATGCATCTAGGTACTCTCCTTACATACACTAACCAATCACTGAAGATAACCTAGGAATACAAGACACACACCTGGCCATCACACACATCAGTCAAAAATGTATTTCAGAGAAGTAATACCCAATCTTCCCATATGATGTGACGTAACTACTGTATGTGATGTTTGAATTATTGCGTAGAAAATGTTTTAAACACATAATAGGCGAATATCAGATGTAATTAATATAAATGCCAATGGATAACACCATTATAAGATAATGTCTCACACATTGATCTGTAACACCATGTTCTTTGATATATTTATTTTTATATTTTGCTTTGTCGCTGTCTCCCGCGTTTGCGAGGTAGCGCAAGGAAACAGACGAAAGAAATGGCCCAACACACCCCCATACACAATGTATATACATACACGTCCACACACGCAAATATACATACCTATGCATCTCAATGTACACATACATATATACACACAGACACATACATATATACCCATGCACACAATTCACACTGTCTGCCTTTATTCATTCCCATCGCCACCTCGCCACGCATGGAATACCATCCCCCTCCCCCCTCATGTGTGCGAGGTAGCACTAGGAAAAGACAACAAAGGCCTCATTCGTTCACACTCAGTCTCTAGCTGTCATGCAATAATGCCCGAAACCACAGCCCCCTTTCCACATCCAGGCCCCACACAACTTTCCATGGTTTACCCCAGACGCTTCACATGCCCTGATTCAATCCACTGACAGCACGTCAACTCCGGTATACCACATCAATCCAATTCACTCTATTCCTTGCCCTCCTTTCACCCTCCTGCATGTTCAGGCCCCGATCACACAAAATCTTTTTCACTCCATCTTTCCACCTCCAATTTGGTCTCCCACTTCTCCTCCTTCCCTCCACCTCCGACACATATATCCTCTTAGTCAATCTTTCCTCACTCATTCTCTCCATGTGCCCAAACCATTTCAAAACACCCTCTTCTGCTCTCTCAACCACGCTCTTTTTATTTCCACACATCCCTCTTACCCTTACGTTACTTACTCGATCAAACCACCTCACACCACACATTGTCCTCAAACATCTCATTTCCAGCACATCCATCCTCCTGCGCACAACTCTATCCATAGCCCACGCCTCGCAACCATACAACATTGTTGGAACCACTATTCCTTCAAACATACCCATTTTTGCTTTTCGAGATAATGTTCTCGACTTCCACACATTCTTCAAGGCTCCCAGGATTTTCGCCCCCTCACCCACCCTATGATCCACTTCCGCTTCCATGGTTCCATCCGCTGCCAGATCCACTCCCAGATATCTAAAACACCTTACTTCCTCCAGTTTATCTCCATTCAAACTTACCTCCCAATTGACTTGACCCTCAACCGTACTGTGCCTAATAACCTTGCTCTTATTCACATTTACTCTTAACTTTCTTCTTTCACACACTTTACCAAACTCAGTCACCAGCTTCTGCAGTTTCTCACATGAATCAGCCACCAGCGCTGTATCATCAGCGAACAACAACTGACTCACTTCCCAAGCTCTCTCATCCCCAACAGACTTCATACTTGCCCCTCTTTCCAAAACTCTTGCATTCACCTCCCTAACAACCCAATCCATAAACAAATTAAACAACCATGGAGACATCACACACCCCTGCCGCAAACCTACATTCACTGAGAACCAATCACTTTCCTCTCTTCCTACACGTACACATGCCTTACATCCTCGATAAAAACTTTTCACTGCTTCTAACAACTTGCCTCCCACACCATATATTCTTAATACCTTCCACAGAGCATCTCTATCCACTCTATCATATGCCTTCTCCAGATCCATAAATGCTACATACAAATCCATTTGCTTTTCTAAGTATTTCTCACATACATTCTTCAAAGCAAACACCTGATCCACACATCCTCTACCACTTCTGAAACCACACTGCTCTTCCCCAATCTGATGCTCTGTACATGCCTTCACTCTCTCAATCAATACCCTCCCATATAATTTACCAGGAATACTCAACAAACTTATACCTCTGTAATTTGAGCACTCACTCTTATCCCCTTTGCCTTTGTACAATGGCACTATGCACGCATTCCGCCAATCCTCAGGCACCTCAACATGAGTCATACATACATTAAATAACCTTACCAACCAGTCAACAATACAGTCACCTTCTTTTTTAATAAATTCCACTGCAATACCATCCAAACCTGCTGCCTTGCCGGCTTTCATCTTCCGCAAAGCTTTTACTACCTCTTCTCTGTTTACCAAATCATTTTCCCTAACCCTCTCACTTTGCACACCACCTCGACCAAAACACCCTATATCTGCCACTCTATCATCAAACACATTCAACAAAATTTCAAAATACTCACTCCATCTCCTTCTCACATCACCACTACTTGTTATCACCTCCCCATTTGCGCCCTTCACTGAAGTTCCCATTTGCTCCCTTGTCTTACGCACTTTATTTACCTCCTTCCAGATCATCTTTTTATTCTCCCTAAAATTTAATGATACTCTCTCACCCCAACTCTCATTTGCCCTCTTTTTCACCTCTTGCACTTTTCTCTTGACCTCCTGTCTCTTTCTTTTATACATCTTTATTATTTATTTATTATATTATTTTATTATACTTTGTCGCTGTCTCCCGCGTTTGCGAGGTAGCGCAAGGAAACAGACGAAAGAAATGGCCCAACCCACCCCATACACATGTATATACATACGTCCACACACGCAAATATACATACCTACACAGCTTTCCATGGTTTACCCCAGACGCTTCACATGCCTTGATTCAATCCACTGACAGCACGTCAACCCCGGTATACCACATCGCTCCAATTCACTCTATTCCTTGCCCGCCTTTCACCCTCCTGCATGTTCAGGCCCCGATCACACAAAATCTTTTTCACTCCATCTTTCCACCTCCAATTTGGTCTCCCTCTTCTCCTCGTTCCCTCCACCTCCGACACATATATCCTCTTGGTCAATCTTCCCTCACTCATTCTCTCCATGTGCCCAAACCACTTCAAAACACCCTCTTCTGCTCTCTCAACCACGCTCTTTTTATTTCCACACATCTCTCTTACCCTTACGTTACTCACTCGATCAAACCACCTCACACCACACATTGTCCTCAAACATCTCATTTCCAGCACATCCATCCTCCTGCGCACAACTCTATCCATAGCCCACGCCTCGCAACCATACAACATTGTTGGAACCACTATTCCTTCAAACATACCCATTTTTGCTTTCCGAGATCATGTTCTCGACTTCCACACATTCTTCAAGGCCCCCAGAATTTTCGCCCCCTCCCCCACCCTATGATCCACTTCCGCTTCCATGGTTCCATCCGCTGCCAGATCCACTCCCAGATATCTAAAACACTTCACTTCCTCCAGTTTTTCTCCATTCAAACTCACCTCCCAATTGACTTGACCCTCAACCCTACTGAACCTAATAACCTTGCTCTTATTCACATTTACTCTTAACTTTCTTCTTCCACACACTTTACCAAACTCAGTCACCAGCTTCTGCAGTTTCTCACATGAATCAGCCACCAGCGCTGTATCATCAGCGAACAACAACTGACTCACTTCCCAAGCTCTCTCATCCCCAACAGACTTCATACTTGCCCCTCTTTCCAAAACTCTTGCATTTACCTCCCTAACAACCCCATCCATAAACAAATTAAACAACCATGGAGACATCACACACCCCTGCCGCAAACCTACATTCACCGAGAACCAATCACTCTCCTCTCTTCCTACACGTACACATGCCTTACATCCTCGATAAAAACTTTTCACTGCTTCTAACAACTTTCCTCCCACACCATATATTCTTAATACCTTCCACAGAGCATCTCTATCAACTCTATCATATGCCTTCTCCAGATCCATAAATGCTACATACAAATCCATTTGCTTTTCTAAGTATTTCTCACATACATTCTTCAAAACAAACACCTAATCCACACATCCTCTACCACTTCTGAAACCACACTGCTCTTCCCCAATCTGATGCTCTGTACATGCCTTCACCCTCTCAATCAATACCCTCCCATATAATATATATATATATTATATATATATATATATATATATATATATATATATATATATATATATATATATATATATATATATATATAAATATATATATTGTGTGTGTGTGTGGCTCGAGACACCACCTGCTTGTGGTCAAACCGCGAGTGAAAAGTCACTTTGGCGAGGCTGCATCATTGTCAGCGGACAAAGAGGCGTACAGTGTCTTCTAGGAAATTCTCCCTCCAAAGGATTTCCATCACATCCTTTGGTTCCGATTGTAATTCAACCTTGACGCTCCAGGAGCCCTATACAAGGGATATCTTTTTTATGTTGAAGGCTCCAGTCACGGACCAAAGTACACATGCAGACCATGCCTTAATGGAAGTATGGAGAGAATTATGAAACGGAAAAAGAAAAGATAAGGGGAAAGTATTTAAGAATTCATATATTGTTATGCACAATTTTCTCAATTAATTCTTTAACGATAATGGGATATGGCCATTCACTCGTTCAACGGCTTTTTCTTTTTTAAGACTGCACTCTACTTCACCCTGTTAAGAGTTACGTCATACATAATGACATACGACCAGAATTTCCTCAAATTTTTTGCTGCCACATATTGTCCCATTCATCCGCCTCAACCTTTATCTCGTGCCACTTACGTTTTGATTTTTAACCCGCGTCAGAGACCATCATGTCACACTTCGATACTTGATACTGGCGGGGTGAAGGAGTTGTGTAAAGCCTTGGATCATAGAGGCGCTGTGTCGAGTGAGCGATGTAGAGCAGCTAGGCTTGACTGACACCCTCTAGCAGTCATGCCTTTTCTGACCTCTTAGGCTGACTGACCCTGCTAGTGCCATGCCTTTTACTCAGCTCCTAGGCTGACTGACACCCTCTGGTATCATGCCTCTTATGATGTGTATAGATAGTTGGCTATTGTTCTCAGAGCCAGTCTCCTATATTTTGCTAGAACCCAGTACCATCGATCGTTCAGTGCTCAATAAGAAAATGAATTACGAGGTACCTAAGCCTTATACTGGCATCTCTACAATTATGTATGAGAACAATTCTGGTTACGAAGCTCGATTGAAATATAGTGTAATAGTACCTGCTTTTCCCTCGTCCTATTTTGGTCGACTACGTTTACCGTAACCCAAAAAATCAACAACTAAAACCGAGCACCGTTAAGTGTCAAACTGGCTGAATGCAAACACACTTACTACGTCCGATGGAACTGTTCCAGCCGCTTGGTATCCAATAAAACGTAACCGATGCACAAGTCGCCGCCGCTGCCGCAGCACCTCTTCCAGCACTGGAGCCGTCAATAACAATATATACCACAGGAAATATTAAGCCCTCCTCCCCAACAAACACAGCCACAACCGAGACACCAGCAGGCCAGGCGCAGCAGAGAGTCATTCTATCGCCAGTGGCTGAGGTTAGTAACACATTCCCTCTCTCTCTCTCTCTCTCTCTGGACGGGTTCCTACGTACAACAACATTAAGAGACCCATCCATACATTCCCATCCAACGCCTTTATACATGCACAGCGACACACACACACACGCAGGGACGTACATAGGTGCACACACGTACACATTTAGCCCTGTGGTTGGTCCATCTGGAGTATTGAGGTGCATGTTTTCCCAATATTGCTACTAATGCATTCTGAATGGTGGTCGCTGGCCCTCAAAAGCCGGGCGGACGTTGCTAATGGACAATCAGCTCTGGACCACTCGCTCCCGCCCACTCTCCCACGGCCTCTCTCACACTCTTTGTTGTCCACTCTCTCATCCGGTCTTACTCTCTCTCTCTCTCTCTCTCTCTCTATATATATATATATATATATATATATATATATATATATATATATATATATATATATATATATATATATATATATATATAAATATATATATATATATATATATATATATATATATATATATATATATATATATATATATATATATATATATATCATTTTCTTGTTAAACATTAACGCTGTCTCCCGCGTTAGCAAGGTAGCGCAAGGAAACAGACGAAAGAATGCCCTAACCCACCCACATACACATGCATATACATAAACGCCCACACGCGCACACATACATGCCTATACATTGCAGCGTATACATACAATACATACACAGAGATATACATATCTACACTTGCTGTCTTCATCCATATCCGTCGCTACCCCGCCACACGTGAAATGACACCTCCTCCCCCCGCGTTCGCGCGAGGTAGCGCTAGGAAAATACAACAAAGGCCACATTCGTTCACGCTCAGTCTCTAGCTGTCATGTGTAATGCACCGAAACCACAGCTCCCTTTTCCACATCCAGGCCCCACAAAACTTCCATGGTTTACCCCAGACGCTTCACATGCCCTGGTTCAATCCAGTGACAGCACGTCGACCCCGGTATACCACATCGTTCCAATTCACTCTATTCCTTGCACGCCTTTCACCCTTCTGTCATATATATATATATATATATATATATATATATATATATATTCTTCGTATGTCTCCTTTCATTTTTTTTCTGATTTCCCAAAGCCTTTCCCCTCTTACTCACTCACTGTCCCAGTCTCCTTTCCACACTTCACTCTCTTCCTCCCTCACTCTTTCTTCCACTCTTACACTCTCACTCCCCCAACGAGAACCTAAGCGTGAGTCCAACATGACTGTCATATTCAGTACGGCAGCCACTCAGACTTCATCATTCAACTCCATATCACGATGTATACCCATGAATACCTTAGACTTTATAAATCTACATCTCATGTTCTAATACGAATATCAAATAAATGAATATATATATATACATATATATATATATATATATATATATATATATATATATAGAGAGAGAGAGAGAGAGAGAGAGAGAGAGAGAGAGAGAGAGAGAGAGAGAGAGAGACGAGAGATCATTTATGTTCGACGGTATGTCTGGCTCCCACGTCCATATGGGTGGACCGACTGAATTGAAATTTTCCGGGCGTATTCAGGGCTCCTACGGACGAGCTTTGGTAACAGAAGGATTTCGAGGAAGAAATTATAGAATTTCTATGTTTAAATATGAAAAAAACACTTCAGTCCTTTACGGTGACACACGATCCGGCATTGTCCCAGGAAATGTTTTTCTTCTTCTTGGTCATGAATATCACATTTTTGGCGGATTCCAATGTGGCCGAAAGCCTCCAGCCTTCCGCATGAGTCACCACTCGAGGACCAGAGGGTCCGAATCTGCCATCATATACGTAAGAGTGTGTGTGTGTCTATGTGTGTGTGATTAGAGCTTGTGTGATACGGGAAGAGAGAGTTTATAACTCGTATTTCCCCGTCTCTTAGATATGTGTCATGTCTTTCATTCTAGGGATGAGTACACAAATACTTTCACCCTAGCCTAAGCTAAGTACCTACTCATCGACAACCCTTAGGGTAAGATGAACACCTGGGTCCGGTGTAAGTCGACTACCGCGACCAGGGTTCGAACCCCATGCTGGCCCAACCCCGAGCAGGGCCCATGATGACTCACGAGTAACGTTAGTACGGTCAAGATAGAATGTACGATCCTACCCGGTGCTTAGTGGAGAGGTGGGCATAGAACCATCCTGGGTGAGTGAGTAGCACTCCCACACTAGAGAAAATAAAACCCGTTGAGGTAAGAAAAAGCTGATGATTAGAAAACTGATATACGGCGCCTATGCAACGCCCTCCAGCCATTTGAAAAACACCTGTTGTTGATCATGTAACTATTCCAGGAGGGGGTGAAGGATATGGTTATGCACAAGATGATTATGTTATTGTAGGGTTAAATAATGGCGTGTTGTAAACTGACAGGAGAGAGGGATATCTAGAAAGAAGTACACGTAGAAATTGCGTTTTGATACTAATGAATCTAACCAGGTTAGTGCTCCTCCATTCCCAAGATGCTGCACTCGTCCAAAATAAGAGAGAAATCTTCAGTAAGAAAAAGATCATTAGAGTGAGAAGGGAAGGGAAAGCGAGTTGAAATGTGTAAAGCAGAATCATCATTTATAAGAGTGAATAGGGATGAGAGATGAAGACAAGTCATTTATGAAGAAAGATAAGAGAGCAGGCGATATGACAGAAAACTAAGAGGCACCAATGTTAAAAGGGAAGAGAGATGCAGAATGGCCAAATTATGAAGGTTCAAAAATCAAAGACTTATGGAGATGTTGAGGGCCATGACAAAAGATTCGCCAAATTTACTGTGAGAGGAAAACGGGAGGAGAGTTCCGTAAGGCAGATAACTTGTGATTCTAAAGTGTTTAAGAAAGTGAAAGTAATTAAAGTTGCAAACTCTTGAGACAGAGGAAGTTTAGGCAATGGGAGACGTAACGTTCTCCTTTCTTAGGGATGGGCCACACCAAGGCATGCTTCCAACAAGGGGGAAAAGTTTGGCTTTTAAAAGACGAGTTAGATGAGCAGGGATCGGAGTAACATAAGTTTATGAAGAATTAGGTAGGAAAGGTCAGAAGTAGGTCTGAAGTGAAGGAAATGACGTAACGAAGAAAGAAAGCAGACGTGAAATAGAACTGTAGTCTGGGAATCATCACCACACCAGAAAAAGAGACAGCAAAACGAATTCAGTGGTAATTACAATTGTAAAAAAAATCTAAAGTCTATAACTTTATTTTTCATCAGTTCTAAATGCTGGTGAATAGGAAGACAGGCTTTTAAACTACCCTGCAAACTTTCCACTTTTTCAGTACTTTTTTAGCAATTTGGTGTACTCGGCTTTTTTTAATGTTGTTCATGCGTAAGTGAAGAGAGAGGGAGAACAGTGGTCGTTGATATGTCATGAGAGAAAAGGTCTTCACGATCGAGAAAATTAAGCCAACATGGAGATGATCCTCCCTCATAGCGATCGATCATTTCAACCATCGTCATCGAAAGTCATGGACTTCGTTAAAATCGCAACCATTCCACTAAGGTCGTTCGCACAGTAAGTCATGCATTCTTTTTTTTTCATTTACCGCGACAATTCACTTTGTTCTTCTTTGATACTTTTTGAAACGTCACCTCCGTCCATTTTATCAACACCGACATTTATCTTTGTATAAAATCAAGGATCATATGATTTATGTGGGTACAGTACAGCAGCGGGAGGTGAGGAGGCAGAGACGGTGTCTCGTTGCACACACTTGGCTCACATGCCATGCCTCCCGCCCGCGTTTGTGTCAGCGATACCCACACGCCCCTGCCCTCAGCCTCCTCGGGTATCAAGACACTTGGAGGAATTCCCCAGCGCCACTTGAGATACCACCCCAACCTCCAGGCAGTCTCCCTGGTCTTTGAGGGTAGAGTGACGTGCGAGGTAACGAAACCGTCGCGTTAGGTAGCCTGTAGGCCGAGAGGGTCGACTCATAATGCGTCACCTCAGGAAATTACCCTTTGATTCCAGGTCGATGATTTCCTCACTGACGTACAAAGATTCATTGGGATGAAGCAATAATAACGAAGTCATCATTCAGGCTATATACTGACGAGACGTGTTTTCGCAACACCCAAAAGCCTCGGATTTCTTTATAGTTTTCTGCGCATCTAAATGGATCTGTGGCTGAGCAGCAGCTCTAAACGCGGAGACGTCCCCAGGCAGGTCATCAGGTAAGCAGCTTCCCTATTTCTAACAAGTCTGCACGACAGACGCGCTTTCTTCACCTTTAAGTCTTGTTGGTGGACACGCTCGTGCCTTCCAGTAAAGGACTGCTTCTTGCAGAAATAAGCCAATGAATGAAACAAACTTTCTAAACACGAGTCAGGTGTCCATAAGGACAGTTGAAACTCGTGTCAGTCAGGTGACTAGGTCTTATGGCAAATTAATTTCTGGTTGGTAAGAAAATCATTTCATCGATATCACAAAAATATATTGTGACAACACAAGAGAAGTTCACTCATCTCTAACTCAATATTGACTGTCCAAGATCCACAAGTTCGCAGAGTAACACAAGGAGCACCAGTGTCCCGGTAAGTCCTGTAAACTACCCCAAGTTAAACGGCTACCGGTGAACCCGCTACACCGTCAGCTTAACCCAGGTGTCTGCTGATTATCCTGTCTAACACCTGCTATGGACAACGTCAGGAAGGTCAGTCGAAGATCATTTACTGTGGCATAACGATTAGCTTCCTCCTGTTGTTTTTTTTTTTTTCTTTCCATGAAGCTCTTGGTCGATTCTGGAGTCGTCTTTAAGCAATTGGCCATCACATTATGCACTCCTGCACAGCCAGCCAGCCACCAGGTTAAAAGTTCACTCCTAAATAATACCAACACATTATTATAAAAATATGGGCTAAAATGAGAATAGATAATAGACTTGTGCTACACAACACTGTAAAATGCAGTAAAAGAGCACTTGTATCTTTTTCATAATGCAATGAATAACTTGAATAATCATTCAAATTCAAATCCTCGTAACATCTACTCATGGGCTTTCCAGTAACTCCTACAACCCTGGTTCCTACAGTAGAATCCTCCTACACCACAAGAATCCTATACAACAGACTCAAAGGACGTACTAGATAATAACTAAATTTCTTAATTTATCATCATGTTGGAAGAATCGTCACACAGACCATGGTACTCTATGATTTGTTCACAGAGTTTGAATGTCATCGGATCATTTCAGAAATCCCTGGCCGTCAAGAGGTTACTGCCGGGTGACGCTGGCACAGCGCTGGCTGCTCCAGGACATTCCAGTCTCTGTGTGATGAAACACAGGCTGAGCGGGAGGCGATCTGGAGAAAATAAGGAAAAATCTTTCCGGCAGCAGAGATTAGCTGCTTCCATCACACACCGAATGCGACAATACGGTTGAGGTTTGCAATTCGTATCTGTTGTCATGGAAATCAACAACTCTTTTGTGCCATTCATTCGAAAAATCTATAGATCAGAGTTTATATATATATATATATATATATATATATATATATATATATATATATATATATATATATATATATAATATATAGTAAAATAGCAGTAAACAATTAAATTTGGATATTATTAGGGAATGGAAACGGGTCCCATATAGTCAAATGTAAAATTTTAATTGGACACCAAAGTCCGTTCTATCTGAATGGGTCTTAATAAAATCGGTCCAAGTCTGATCGTAAAAAAAGTAACAAAAGTCTAAATGCAATCAATTTTCTATACGACGAGCAGGGAAATTTTGAGCAGAGTGAGCAGCAACGGTGTAGACAGATCACAGACATCCTCAACAGCAATTGTTCAGTACAGAAAGATAAGAATTAAATGTGTATTGAGTAATACTCAACGAGAGGCAAGAATATTATTTTCCTGGTACATCTCAAGAGTGTATAGGGTTTGCTGTGGGCTGAAAACCAGTTCATCTGTCGGTAACAAAGGCGTCGTGTTAAACTGGTAAAGTTCTGCTCTCACTAACCATGGGATGCGGGTTCCAGCCTTCAGCCAGGTCGAGTTACCGGAGCGTTCGGTCGCTTTACTTTGCCCAGGGTCGTCGGCTGTGTCACGTCGAGGGTGAGCGAGGACTAGGGAAAATGTGATAGCACTCACCAGACATTTCCTAACGCAGGATACACAAAAGACCGTGATTGTTCTTCCTCTGACGACGATTTACGAATTAACTGATGTTCACACTGGTTAAAAAATACGTTTATTACCGTTGAGTCATCTGGTTGTTACTGTAGTTTGTTGTCATCCACAACTGCCTTTTATGACATCACGCACGCACGCACGCACTTGAATCAGCCGACGATACACATACCCATACAGTGGTACTGTAGCGACTACAGTAGTGCGACATTCTTCAAAATACACTCAGCTGTACCTAGGGCGAGTCTACTGTCGACGTGTGACACCAGTGCCCCAGCAGGATAACCTGGATGGCTGCCCCGTACTTTGGCTAGCTAGCGAAGAAACTGCCACCTCCCCACGTTCACTAGAGGGTATAGAGGCTCAGTTACGAGAGCACGAGAGCACGACTCTGTTTTATGATGACCTGGCCTTGACCCCGACCCTTCTGGGTCAAATGAGCACAAAGGCCAGGCTATCATATCTCAGGGTTGTACCATCGTTGCTCAAGGAAGACGACCATCCCAAGATGATGGCATTCAGTGACGTGTCGAGTGCCGATCCACTCAGATCATCCGCTCAGATATGACGTAATCTCAGTTCTTTTTTTTAACAAGAAAATCCTAATGAAGCGACTTACCTAACGCTACGTAGAAATATAATGGTAGTATATAATGACTTGTAATAACCAGTGGGAGGGATTATTGTAAATTATCCTCCGAGATAACAACAACAACGGTCATTAGGGACTAATGATTTACTTATCATTATTTTTTTCCCGCCCTCATCAAACACACCGGAGGTCTTGGTTGTAGAAATATCGATCGTAACTCAAAATCATTATCTTCTTCATTACCTCTTTTCTTTCTTTTTTTTTTTTGCGGTCATTATAATTGTTACCGTGACCCACGTAACGTATGGCGAGATCAAGAGAGATCCCCACCACCTTACACTGTATACGAAGAGACGTGACCTCGCCACAACTGCTCCCTCCTGCAGGAGGGAGTGACAGCCCACGTTAACACGTAGAGTCTTCACAGTGGCCCCTCTCCTTCTGATGGGCACCTGAGTACTCCTCAAAATCGGCCACCCTCATTCGGGTCCACCAACAAGCAACGTACATGAACCAACAGACTACTATGTCTTCAGCAGCTCCTTAGGTCTGTCACACTGACACAGATATCGACACAGATACAGTAGTGTCTATCAAGTGGAAAAAAAATGGGAATATATTCATCACACAGACCGTCTCAGTGTTTTCCATGTCACAAATAACTTAGCTGTATTTATATACAACTCTCGTTAAAAGTTAATGAAGTAGCTCTCAAAACACAGGCGGCTGAGGTGAGCCTCATGTGTTGAGGCTAACTTCTGTGTCCTCATTATGACATGAATGTGTGTATGTTTGTGTGTGTGTGTGTGTGTGTGTGTGTGTGTGTGTGTGTGTGTGTGGATACCTCTATGTGCGTACTCAAGTGACTTTATGTAGGTTTATGTCCATATGTATACATGTGTGGTGACCTTACTCACGTTCTGATTACTTTTATGTGAGCTGTTGGTCCTTGCAGAGCCACGGGTACAACACGCACCCTTCACAGTGTCCAAGACTCACTAGAGAAAAGACTTAAAACTCCCTCGGATTCTTAAGGACTAAAATCACTTCCTGTACAAGTGTTGGCCTCAATTAACTTATCAAATTCGAAAGTAACATCGTAAATCCATCAAGACGAAATGTTTAAAACAGTGGTCGAGGTAATGAAGGCTGAGAGAATAACTTCACCTGATGTAACAACATTACCACCAGCTGAACAGGTCTCAACGCTCAGGGTGAATGGTGAAGGCACGGCAGGTAGATCAACTGTTATAGTCGGTTCTTAAGAAGAAGCCAAGTGGGACAGTGATGGGACCAGTAATGGGACCAGTGTGGGACTTTGTTTTTCCTACATGTGATGGTCTGGATTTACAGGACACAAATGTTTCTCTCCACTATGTGAGTGGGAATGTAGACATTATATAGAATTTCCTTCTCTCGCCTCCCCAGAAGTGATCTGCCTTTGTTTAGTAAGATATGAAGAGAGTATAAAAGATTTGCCTCCCACACACCAGAGGACATGACACATGGTTTTCGGAGGAGGCTCAAGGACGGAGGAGGGACACAGGGATTAGCCAGGAAGGGGAGAAGGGAGGGGAATGCGAAAGAAGGAAAGGGAAACTCGTGGAGGTAAGAGGGGAGAGAGCAAAAGATAACGGGAGGGAGGGATTCGGGCAAGATGGAGAGGAAGAAGAGGAGAGGGACAGCCCAGCCAGAACAACACATTTACTGTAGAAACAATAACAGAAAACACCTCAAGTTGGTCCGTATGAGAGGCAATAAGTAATATCACTAATATACGCATACACGCACACTCACTCATACACGATCTTCCGTGGTGGAGTGGATAGGGTACTATCACTACCAGCCTAAAATCGTAAAGGCTCTAGTTCGAGTCCTAGGCAGGGCAGTCGGTTCACAGGCAAGCCAGCTGCTTCTCTGGCCTTTTAAGTTTGGTTCATGAATTGGCACCTGGCGTAAGCTTGGGTACGTGTAAGCTGCAGAGCTCCTGGAGAAGTGGTTATGGGGTTTATATACATATATATATATATATATATATATATATATATATATATATATATATATATATATATATATATATATATATATATATTATTATTCACACTTCGCTATTTCCCACGTTAGCAAGGTAGCGTTAAGAACAGAGGACTGGACCTTTGAGGGAATATCCTCACCTGGCCCCCTTCTCTGTTCCCTCTTTTGGAAAATTAAAAAAAAAACTGAGAGGGGAGGATTTCCAGCCCCCCGCTCCCTTCCCTTTTAGTCGCCTTCTACGACACACAGGGAATACGTGGGAAGTATTCTTTCTCCCCTATCCCCAGGGAAAGTATATATATATATATATATATATATATATATATATATATATATATATATATATATATATATATAAAGTGCGTGTGTTCGTATTACCTTCTCGTCCCTTTCTATATTCCATTCATTTAAAAAGACTGGAAAATGGATGCAGCCGTCACCCCACACCCTGCCAGCCTCCAGCAGGCCTGACTCATAACCACCACAAAAGAAAGAAGGAAATGAAAATTGCCACAAAAATCTTATAAATTTTCCTCATCAATAATGAGGAGCCTGACCCTGACGCGCTCCGCCCCAAAAGCCAACCTACACCCCCAACTTCCCTTGCCTCCTCTCTCTCTCTCTCTCTCTCTCTCTCTCTCTCTCTCTCTCTCTCTCTCTCTCTCTCTCTCTCTCTCTCTCTCTCCACCACAGACAAACACTCACCTCCTCCTCCTCCTCCTACTGTCTCTCCCCAACACTTAGCCCTCTCAACAAGCCCCCATCCCAACGTTGCTGTCTTCTCCAACAACCCCAGTCCCTCTCCTGCTTCTATCAATTTCCCTCGAGCAAAACTTTCTCTTTTCATAACACCCCCTTTTACCCCCACACTCCCAGTCCCCCGGCACATGATCTCCACCACCCCTTTCCCCCGTATCTCACCTACAGTACCCCTTTCCCCAGCATCTCATCTCTAAGTCTTCCCCCTCGAATATGAAAAAAAAAAAATCAACATATCCCTTCTCCAACACCACCTCTCCAACACCCTTTATCCAAAACCCGACCTCCCACCCTCCGCCACCTTCCTGTGGCCTCGTCAGTTGTCGACCGAAAAAAAAGCCTTAATGACAATAGTGGCAAATGATGCAGATATTAATAATGGACGTAATAATGGATTTTATATGTAAATACGAGTCTGCGAGCCACACGCCTCAGGCCGCTTATTAGTTTCTTATTGATAAATGCACTGGCCGGGGAGCCAGACTTCTGACGGCAAAATTGGGGGAAATTGAGTGAAAGAGAAGCACTGAAGCCAGAGAATTAGTCTTCCAAACCTTCAATACCCGGATTTATTCGATACAAAACCCACAGACAACAGAAAGTAAAGATGAGAGTATCTACTAAAGAGAAGAAAAGTTTATTTGAAAATCAATAAGTATGGATTTATGACAGAAATATCAAAAAGTGAAATACAGACTTGTATAAAGGGAAATGTGGAACGCAGAGATAAGGGCGATTCAATTAGGGGAGCGTGTATCATGGTGATTTTATACGGCAGTGAGAATGTAGTTAATATATATGGAAAACATTTCCTATCGTTCACAGCCTGGTCACTGACCACGAACCTCCATCATGCGTGCCACATCCCTCAACCTCTTTGTATAGAATCATTTAGCAGTGACCTCCTCTAATGTCATTCTTTTAGTACTGTTTTTTAGTACGAGTTCTGCTTTAGCAATGATGCCTCGTAGTCTCATCATTATGGCACTGAACCTTGCTAGTGGCATTGTTCTGCCACTGACCTTCGCCAGCAGAACTGTTATGGCACTGACCCTTGCAACTAGCTGTCACTGCTATGACACTAACTTCTGCCACTGTCAGTGTTCTGACAGTGATCCTTCGCACTGTCGCTATGAAGACACTGATCCTTGCAGCTATCACTGACCTTTGTTGAATATCACGGTTCGAAGCCAACTATCTCTGTTCTCACAATCCAGTTACCGAAATTCCGTCGAGTCACGACTTCAGCAACGATTATTTGTCCTCGCTTCAATATTGTGGCGCTGCATCGTCCGCATCCTCGCTATCCACACACTCATTTCCCCTGTATCACCACCATTCTAGCACTCCTACCCTCATGTATCGGCATGGCGCTCCCCTCGGCACTATCACTCTCCCACCCACAGCCTCACCTGTGAGAAATCGTGGCAGTTGGACAGTCCTTTAACCAATAAGTCTTGCTGGCTCAGGCGGGGACGCAAGTAAAGGGAACAGAAAAACATCACAAAGCTTTAACCGTAACACCAGTGTGAAGGTATGAGTCGCATTAACACTTCTTTCCACTGTGAAAACTACATTTAGCTCAAAATGTTTTCAGTAGATTATCCCTTGTTGGATCCGATGTCTTCAGTTCTGTTTCATGAACCTGAACCCAGCCGTTTCGCTCTTCTAAACATAGAGGCTGTGTACTAAATGAAATCAAAACAAGAGTACCTTTTCACCATGGCTCTATCGGACTTGTGTTTCCTGTTAAAAGGTTGATTCTTAGCTGGGTCATCCCGTTTGGTGAATGAGAGATGGTATTTCGAATCGATTTTTTTTCTGATCTTGCAGAAACTAATTCTCAAGCGCAACGCAAAACACGGGAGTGAGTATCTTTTATGGTTTAAAGCTCTTTGGCGATATGTTCTGTCAGTCATCATTCAGTCGACACTTAACACATCATCTTCAAAATGAAGGCCCTAAACTACATATGCAACAGCAAAATAACATATCACACTTGTCAGCATCTTGCTGAAAACGCGATAATACTGAAACATTGCCACGACCCTACAAGATTACATATAAAATCCTTGTACATAAGGGAATGTAATCCCTTAATATATTATCAGAGCACAAGACAAGATAGGACTCTACAATCATCCACTACCGTACCCCCCAAAATCCCCCTCTCTACCTCTAAGGGACTTTCCCACGCGCGGAGACCTTAGATAAGCTCCCAAGCGTTGACCTATAGGAGTCGACCCCTCCTTTCCGTACTACCGCGCATGAACTCCGAGGAAACACGGTCCACGGATCAACATATCAAATACGTCACCGCTCTTATCTGTGATTAATTCCTTGTATATTGACTGCCTCTTCTTCGGCTTCTATCTCATTCTTATATCTCCCCTAACAATGTGATCATTACAAGAAAGTGCACTTAGAAACTTATCGCGTTTCATTTTCCTCTTGGTTTTATGCATACACATACATATGTACGCATGTACATATACTCATATGTAAATGTACATATGCTCGCCTTTAACCATTCCCAGCGCTACCCCACCCCACAGGAAACAGCATCGCCACCCCTTGCGTCAGCGAGATAGCGCCAGGAAACACCCGAAGAAGGGCCACATCCACACATCCATTCTCTAGCTATCATGTGTAATGCACCGAAACCATAGCTCCCTTCCACGGCTTACCCCAGACGTTTCACATGCCCTGGTTCAGTCCACTGACGGCACGTCGACCCCAATATACCACATCGTTCCAATTCACTCTTTTCCGTTCATGCCTTTCACCCTCCTGCATGTTCAGGCCCCAATCGTTCAAAATCTTTTTTACTCAATCCTTCCACCTCCAATTTGGTCTCCCGTTTCTCCTTGTCTCCTCCACCGCTGACACATATATCCTCTTTGTCAACCTTTCCTCAATCATTCTCCCCATATGTATAAACCGTTTCGACACACTCTTCCGCTCTCTCGAACACACTCTTTTTATTACCACACATCTCTCTTACCCTTTCATTACTTACTCGATCAAACCGCCTCACACCACATATTGTCAAACATTTCATTTCCAACACATCCACCCTCCACCGGACAACCCTATCTATAGCTCATGCCCCGCAAGCCATATAATATTGTGAGAACTACTATTCCTTCAAACATACCCATTTTGCTCTCCGAGATAACTTTTTCTCTTTCCACACGTTCTTCATCGCTCTCAGAACCTTCGCCCTTTCCCCTACCCTTTGAAACTTCCGCTTCCATGGTTTCATTAGCTGCCAAGTCCGCTCCCAGATACCTAAAACTCTTCACTTACTCCAATTTTTCTCCATTCAAACTTACATCTCAACTAACTTGTCCCTCGACCCTACTGAACCTAATAACCTTGCTTTTATTCACAATTACTCTCAACTTTCTTCTTTCACACCCTCTTCCAAACTCAGTCATCCGCTTCTGCAGTTTCTCACTCGAATTAGCCACTAGTGCTGTATCATCGGCTTACAACTGACTCATTTCTCAGGCCCTCTCATCCGCAACAGACTGGATACTCGCCACTCTTTCCAAAAGTCTGGCATTCACCTCCCTCACCATCCCATCCATAAACGACTTAAACAACCATGGTGACATCATGCACCGTTGCCGTAAACCTAACTTTACTGGAAACCAATCACTCTTCTCTTTTCTAGCAGCTTACCTCCTCCACCATATATTCTTAAGACCTTCCACAAAACATCTCTCTTAACCCCATCTTATGCCTTCTCCAGTTCCATAAATGCTACATACAAATCCTTCTGTTGTAAACATTTTTCACACACTTTCTTCAAAGCAACCTCCCTGATCCACACATCCTTTACCACTTCTGAAACCACACTGCTCATCTCTAATCTGATGCTTTTACTTGCCTTCACCCTCTCAATTAAGACCCTCCCATATAATTTGGCAGGAATATTCAACAAACGTATGCCTCTAGTTTGAACACCCACCTTTGCCCTCTTTGCCTTTATACAGTGGCATTCTACATGCATTCCTCTAATCCTTAAGCACTTCACAATGATCCATATATATATATATATATATATATATATATATATATATATATATATATATATATATATATATATACATGTGTATGTGGGTGGGTTGGGCCATTCTTTCATCTGTTTCCTTGCGCTACCTCGCTAACGCGGGAGACAGCGATAAAGCAAAGTAAAGAGAGAGAGAGAGAGAGAGAGAGAGAGAGAGAGAGAGAGAGAGAGAGAGAGAGAGAGAGAGAGAGAGAGAGAGAGGCCTTACGAAGCAATATCTTAAAGAGTAATCATTACTTACACAATTTCGTAACTACAAATGCATTAAATACATAGTGGTTGGTACTGTGCATTGATAAACTTGAGAAGAAGCTTGAAAGAAAATGGTATGTGCTGGATCACTGAGAGAACGAAGTGAAGAACCATCAGAGAAAATGGGCGTCTCAGTGGCATACTATGACAAAGAAAACACAGTCTTAGCAACTAAATATCAATATTGACTGACATAAGTACCATGTGATTCAATTTACTGCAAATGAGGAAACTATACGTAAAAAATAAGACTTCTGTAAATGTCAAAGATGAGGAGGAGAGGAAAATGATGCAGGCTACCAGCGATGCATACAAGAAAAACAAGAAAATGAGAACTAAAAGAAGTACGCAGAAGAGGAGAAAAGTGAGTTACCAGGAAAAGAGATAGATGTTAGGAAGATCAAAGATAAGATCAAAAAAAAAAAACGAGAATAAAAAAGCAAACAAAACACAGAAGCTTAATACTGTATCAATAAATGATAAGTCATAAGAAATATAGATATTAATAAATCATTAATGTCCCAGGGAACAGAAAAGCTAAATTTTCATACCCGATGACCTAATGAATATAGAATATGATTCCACATTATATATGAATTAATATTAATGGCGACGCATAAGAAATGGACACCCTAGCTAAAATGGCCATTAATGATACATTTATTCACGTAAGTGAAAACGTGAATATTGCAAGCCTGTGTCAAAATACGAGGTGGTGTTAGGCAGATGAGGACTGAGATGAAGCAACACTGATAAAGAGACAGAAGATGGGAAGATCAGAAGACTACTGTGCAGGGGGGGAGTGGAATGGTGATCGGGACACAGACGAGCAGGGATTTACAGAGAGAGAGAGAGAGAGAGGATGAAGGCAGAGAAAAGTTGGAGGAGAACCACAAGTGACGAAAGGCTGCTCACATCAAACATAAATACAAAAAAAAAAAAGAAAAAAGAGGGAAATGAAGGTTGTAGTACTACCATTGCACCATCCTGGGCACCAGTAGCGCAAGTCTGGTTAAAGGATGCGCGTACTTCGAGAAGAGTGGGAGGTAGAATACGAAGTTAAGCAGTGTGGATGGAGACATCAGGGTGACTGTGAGGCGAGTGGACAAGGGACAGGTGGTGGAGAGGGAAGGTAAGGTACTGGAAATGGTGTACATATGTAGCTATGAGGTGGGAGACGGCCGAGTGTGCCATGATTATACTGACAGGTAGTACGTGGTCCATGGCTGACTCATGTGGTCACGTACATCATCCTTCCACCCACTGGTAGTATCAGACAGCAAGAAAAACCAGGTTGGTTATTCAAGTGTGATGTTACCTTACATTGCCACCTTCACCAACGCATACGACTGACTGTCCCCCCTCAGGAAACACCGACCACCTTCCTCTACAAAGACCTGCTCCCTCCTCCCTAAAACGAACGTCTCCCCATTCCAACATGTCATCACTCTACCCCATGTATATCTCTTATACCACCCCCATCTCTCACACGAACAGTTCTGCTCCCCAGTAAAAACTATCCCATTCCTCCCACAGTCAGCCTCCCTCCCCCATATGAACTGTCCAGCTTTCCAACAATGGCTGTCCCCCTCCCCCAGACGGACCGTTCCCCTGCTCCCAGATAAACCGTATCCCATCTCCCACACAGGAGATTAGATCCTTCTACCCACAAACACTGGATGCTTGTGAGGTCTTCCTCGTAGTTCTCTACCACACTGAGTCCGCATATTCCTATAACGTTCGTCCTTGTGGCTTTGATAGGTTATCCTTCGTGTCATTCTAAGGTAATCCTCGCACGAAGTCGGTGGGATCGCACACGTGAGTTACTGCAAGGGAACGGGTCATTGCCAGGTCGTCCTCAAAGATCCTGCACATCGATCATCTGGATAGACTATAATGATCACACTAGGTCATCATCAATCTGTAATTTTTCGTTATGAAATATCTAATCACGGTGATCCTTTACTTACGATGGATCCTTTAATTACAATGGAAATCCCTACTGAAGCTCCAATAATGGAAAAAAGGAATCGATCTATTCCAAGATGACCCATTTAGAGAAGCAAGAACGTGCAGATGTGTACTGAGGTACTGAGCCTCCCCTTTCAAAGACTACGTTTTCACCCGAGGTGTTAGAGAGAGAGACACAGGTGAACAATGCAGTCCACCAGAGTCAGGGAGGCAGCACCCAGCTCCTCCCCCAGTGACCGTCTGAGGCTCGACCCGACAGACAAAATAGCGTCGGCCAAACGACCTGAACTGCATTAGCTACATCCCCTCCAGGGCCGCGCTACAGCCACTGATGTATCTCTCCTCTCGTAGAAACTTCCTATATATAAAAGCTCTTGAACCATCAGGGAGACTAATGATAAAATGTACTTTGAGGAGCCTTTATGTAAATGGTCGGGAAAGAAAAAACTGCGGGTCGATTGTTGCCACATGATGGTCATGGGTTTCCAGCGCTTGTCTATAAACCTGTATGTGTGTCTGTGTGTGTGTGTGTGTGTGTGTGTGTGTGTGTGTGTGTGTGTGTGTGTGTGTGTGTGTGTGTTCTCTCTCTCTCCTTGGTAAGGCCGACCGCACGTCAAGCTTTTAAGAGCATTGTTCATTGTCATTCATTGAAATCTACTCGCGGTCATCAGCATCAGTATTTTCAAAGCACTGTAAGAGGGAGACAAACGTTTTCCTAAGAAACCCACACAAGGCAGGTGGCAAAGACATTCTCGACGATAAACAACCAACTTCCCGCCTCTGAAACTTCTGTTTACACGATGCAAAGGAACACGAGTTCACCAGATCGTTCATATGACAACTGCTGAGGTGAGCAGTCGTCTTAAGAAAGATTGATATACCCTCGACCCATGGTACAGCCTGATTACCTTTCATAACGGCAACTGATAAATCAGGTTCATTAGAGGCTATTATGACGCACTTACAGCTTCGTATCAGAGACATCTCATAGAGAGGCAAGAGAACGGTTTATGAAGAGCTGTTGATACACGCAGACTGGTGGAAATATTCCCTGGAGAATCATCCACGAAGACGCGAAAGTGTGGCCCCTCTAACATAATAGTGCGACCTTTAGGTATGATGTTCTGGCCTTTTGAACATCCTGCTCGAGGATCGCATCGTCGTGCTTGAGAATCGCATCGTCGGACTCGAGGATCACATCGTCGTGCTTGAGGATCGCATCGTCGTGCTTGAGGATCGCAACGTCGGACTCGAGGATCACATCGTCGTGCTTGAGGATCGCATCGTCGTGCTTGAGGATCGCAACGTCGGACTCGAGGATCGCATCGTCGTGCTTGAGGATCGCAACGTCGGACTCGAGGCTCACATCGTCGTGCTTGAGGATCGCATCGTCGTGCTTGAGGATCGCAACGTCGGACTCGAGGATCACATCGTCGTGCTTGTGGATCGCAACGTCATGCTCGAGGATCACATCGTCGTGCTTGAGGATCGCATCGTCGTGCTTGAGGATCGCAACGTCGGACTCGAGGATCGCATCGTCGTGCTTGAGGATCGCAACGTCGGACTCGAGGCTCACATCGTCGTGCTTGAGGATCGCATCGTCGTGCTTGAGGATCGCAACGTCGGACTCGAGGATCACATCGTCGTGCTTGTGGATCGCAACGTCATGCTCGAGGATCACATCGTCGGACTCGAGGATCGTAACGTCGTGCTTGAGGATCGCAACGTCGAACTCGAGGATCACATCTTCGTGCTTGAAGATCGCAACGTCGGACTCGAGGATTGCAACGTCGCGCTCGAAGGTCATACTCGCATGCTCAAGAGGTGAAACAATAACGAAGTAATGTCTGTGTGAATATGAGAATAAGAAAACAAGTGTTGATAAAACTGTCAAGTACTAACATGTTGACACTAAGATGACACAATAGACTGAAAGCCACGGAGAGGAGGAGAGGTAGCCATAAGGATGTTGAAGCTTTGGCTAAGAATCAAGTGGGACACCTTACAGGCTTAATCTTAATGATCTAAAAGCAAGGCTAATATTTTTCTATTTCACTTTATCCTATTCATGAAACTACAAAATGGAGAGAGTCCAGAGTACGGATGGGAACTTCCAGGATGATGATACCCAGCCTGAGAAAACAAATCCTACGCTAGCCGAATAAAGAGTTAGATTCATTTCCCTTAAAGAAGAGAAGTTTAAAAGGTGATCTAATACAAGTCTTAAAAATTGATAGAAGTTTCGGTAATCCTGATCTCACAAGCTACGTAAGGGTAAATTCGTCTATCATCATTCGTGTTGATGGATATAAACGCGTGGGCAAACGTTTTACCTCAACTAAGGCGAAGTACTTCTTCAACAGAACTGATAACATATTGAACAATTTACTAACTGGAGTAGTTGAAAGCATTGCCATAAACACGTTTAAGAATAGACTACATCAACATTTTGCTTTAAATCCACGACTGACATTCTCACTTCCTTAGCTACACAATGAGTTTACAAGTCTCGTTATTTATAAACTCTAAGTCTTTCTACTCATACCACATTAATCAATGGCATCCAGATCTCTCCCACCACCAAAAACAGCCTCTTTAGGATCCAGTCGCCTATTGCTTTTTAGATTCAATTGCTGTATTCAGCTGTATTCAATACAACATTTTTGGACGCCCTTGAATGAGTGGGAGTCCCAGGCACTCGCCCGGTTTGCCCTTCCCTAAGGCCACGGTCACCGGTACTGCAGAAGAATGTATCTTATACCAGCAGATTGAATAGATAAATGATGTGTAATCAGGCAAACTTTTCCCGGGTAACAGGCCCGTTACATGGTGGATCTTTGTAACATTTGTAACACCATATCGAAAGTAGGGTTATCGAGACGACAACTGATCAAAGTATTTATACGTACCTAAGTTAAATTTGGATGTATTTCTCTTGCTAAATATGGACGTATTTCTCGTGTTGAATCTAGTCGCATTTCCACTGTTAAATATGGATGAACTTACCGAATTTTTGAAACATATTTCTCACGTTAGATCTGGACATACTTCTTATGTTAAATGTGCACATACATCCCATGTCAAAATCTAAATGTTGACCATCTTTATCTTGAGAGAGAGGTTCAAGGGGTAACGTGTTTGATCAGACAGGAAAATGAACGCCTCACAGCCACATCTATAACCACCTGATCTCTTTCGAGACTACGACATTATCTCTGAAAAAAAAAGGGGGGGGGGGGAAGAGATAGAGAGACCTGAACGAGACTATGCCACAGCTGTGAGGCGAGGATCAAAGCTTTACAAAAGTGACTAATGCACACCTGGACATGACGAGAAACAGTAAAACTATTTCCCCGCCGCAAATAATAGCCGAGTAAGGAAAAATAGCAGACATGACAGAAAAAAAAAAAAAAGTACCGCCAACCAAAAAGCAGTTGACAGCGACATGCAAAATCCACTAACGGGCAACACAGAAGAACTGAATACGTACAGACGCTAAAAGGCAAGAACCAACACACCGCTAGCCCCTGCCCTCACCCTCTTCCTCTACCAACACCACCACCACTTCTTCCACTACCAACATCGCCACCAGCACTACCTTATCTCTGCCACCACCACCACCACAACAACGCCTCTATCACCAACAATAACAACACCGTCTCCACCACCAACACCACTTCCACCATTACCACCACTATCTCCACCTCCATCACCACCATCACTACTTCACCATCACCATAACTTCCTCCACCATCAACCATCTCCACCACGACCTCCACCACCACCATCTCCACCACTACATCCACCACCACCATCTCCACCACTACCTCCACCACCACCATCACCACCACTACCTCCACCACCATATCCACCTCCACCATCACCACTCCTATCACCAACATCACCTGGGATAGTACTCATAACGAAAACTACAGGTACCGACAGATACAATACCTGCCACCTGTGTGAACAAAATATAGTTATAAGTATGACAAAATCCATTGTCACCCTGACAATGAATGCAGCAAAAACACCAACAATTGTGCCAGTACAAAGAAAAAAAAGAATACTATAAACAAGTACGCCAGCGTTGTTACAACTTAGTTAAAAAAAAAAAATAGTGAAAAAACGTTGGAAAAAAAAACATAGTTCCCAAGGTACGTATACACAGATATTCTGAAAAAAAAAAATCTGCGAAAGAACCAAAAAATTACTATAACCAATATTGCCAGGCAATATCAAAACTGCACCAGCAAATGAGACATCAACTCCTGCAAATACAACAAAGAAAAACTGAGGATCGGGGAACTATCAAGTCTCACACTC
The DNA here is from genome assembly GCF_036320965.1 of Panulirus ornatus. NCBI lineage: Eukaryota > Metazoa > Arthropoda > Malacostraca > Decapoda > Palinuridae > Panulirus > Panulirus ornatus. Next base: position 51,405,550 of record NC_092235.1, on the reverse strand, counting down.
ACATTTAAGAAAACCGCCGCCAAATACAGTGAATACAATCAACAAATACAGTAACACTGTTGACAGATGCAGTAACAGGACAAAGAGATAAGACGATAAGAGCAACAATACCAAACACTATAAACACTCTGTCAGAACTCTTACATGTGGGTAATTGACAATAATCTTGACATCGTCTTAAATGGTAGGATGAAGGATCCGTGTGGAGTCTGGCGCGCTCAGCATGGGTACTGAAACGTGTCTTCATCCACACAAGTAGAAACTAACCAGGTGTTATTCACAAGAGATGTTCGACAGATGGGACCCTAGTGCTGTGATTACAAAATAGGCAATTAAAGAATAAGTAATGAAACGCGGGTACTTGGAGGTTGCATTTGTGTTTATCAAGTAATGATGATCGCCCGAAGAAAATGAATGGAATTATGGACAAAATGTCTTGTTTTGAAATTCACGATCGAACTCGGCATCTGTAACACTCTGCCTTTCCTAAATGATTTAGTAGACGAATATATCACAAGTGGATACAGAAAATATCATAAGATTCAGGTGGATGTCTCACTAGCAGGAGTGAAGAATGTCCGACGAGACACAAACACAATCAATGTATACTTACTACGAGGCTACAGGAAGTGATCACAGTGGCACCTGCTCCGTCATGTAACAACCTATGAGAGGAGGAGGAAGAGTTGACTTAAGCAAGACGTCAGGCGCTGCTCAGAAGACGAATCCAACGTCATAAACAAGAACCGTGCAATCAATGACCTCCTAATGAGGAACAAGACACCGTTAATGGCTACCAGTGTAATTCATCGGTTCGACTGTAATACTGAAGGTTGCACACTTCAAAATCCTGCGGATTATATTGACTTGTGCAAGTATATCTCAGCGTCTAACAACACATTTACAACATGGGGACAGTGATGACACACATGATGAATTATCACAACACAACTTTGTTAGGACGACATATCAGCCGAGAATGTCAAGTTTCTTAAGCACTGCACAGATATCAACCGACTTCAAATAATGTGATACACTTTCAACAAAAGAACTTGTTCTTGTGTCTAAACTTACAGACTACTGGTGTACAGAGAACATTAGAATTACCCGCTAACCACCACCACAATTGAAGGCACTTCACCGTCACCTCACACAACACTCCACCTAGTGCTACACCTGAGCTTCCTCAGGTTGCATAAACTGACCGGAAAATACAGCCTTCGCAGTTTCCTCACGAACCTGTTATCAGACAGTCAGATATGGTCGGGTTACAGAACCAGGCCTGAGACAGAGACCCAAGGGACGTGAACTGAGATTGTCAAGGTTTTTCTCTAAAGAAAATATGTGCCAGCAATTTTATATTCTTTTTTTCTTCTACTCTTTTTCGGATATCTTGTTGTACGGTCTTGGAAGTGCGCCAAATGCAATTTTTCCAAAAGGAGGGAGAGAAAAGATCTGCGAGGGGAGTTCCAAAATTCTTGGATTCATGGGAAGGACTTTCGAATCAAAGTCTTGGGAAATTATCCTCACTCTTTGCAGTTCACTGGTGCATCCCCATCTTGACCAGTGTTCAGTTCTGGTCATCCTGCTTGAGGAATAGGGACAGAATGGAGGGAATACATTGGCGAGCTACCGAGATAATTCCTAGCCGGAGTTGTTTAAACAAAGCCTATGCATGACAGCTGACTCAGTGAACTATATCTATTTAGCTTAAGAGAAGAGAGGGTTGAGAGGTGATCTATCACAGGTATTCAAAAACATTAAAGGCTTCGATTATCTCGATCTAACGAGCTAATGAATGACGGATTCGTCTGATTTCACTTATTGTAATGAATATATAAATGGATATCTTCACTTGCAGCAATGGCTATATATACTCGTGAGCAAACGTTTTACTTTGAGTGAGGCGAAAAAACTTTTCTTCAACAGGATTGTTAACATATGGAATGGTTTACCAGTCACAGTAGCTGAAAGCAGTACCGTAGATACTATTTATCTTAAGTTGATGAACATTTCGCTTCAAATGCTCGACTGACATATGTCTTTCTACTCCTACTACCACAGTAATCCCTAAAACCCTGTCCTCTTCCACGATCACAACCAGCCTCGTTAGGACCCAGTGGTCTGCTGCTGTTTGATTTCAGCTGTATGAAGGTGAGGTTGGTGGTTCCCCATGAGAAGGATGCTCGTGTCTCTTACCATGCCTGGTGGTTTACGCAACATAAAAGCTAATAAAAAAATATAAAAAATCTAAATTAGAATCAAGTTTCTGCTCATATAAAACCTATATTAGAATGACAGAAAAGGACACCATTACTACCAACGGCTACAGCTGGAGAGAAGATCACACCAGCATCAACAAATAAGAAGCTGGACTTCCTACATCTGACGTAAGTTAGTCATTCTGGATTATCGATGTATAACTAAACAGTCCCTGAACATAATGAATTAAGTAATCATGGCGTTATGTGTATATGTAATGTTATCGAGATGATAGACCCAAGAATTATTAATAATTGCACGTTATAGACTTCCCCCAAAAAATATAAAACTGTAAAACAAAAGCTAACACAAAAAAAAAAAACATACCTTTAAACGAGTCTACAAACATTAAGGTAAGAGAGAGAGAAGACACAAAACAAACATGAAAAAACAAAAGACAGTGCTACAGAAAATCAAAAGATACCAACATAAACAAACACTCGCTGATGACCTACGGCCAAATGAAAAAAAGAAAAAAGGAGGAAAAGAGGACTATTCCCAGAACAAATAACAAAAACCTGAGGCGAAATAACAAGAAACATGACTCGATACTGAATTGTTACGTAGACCCCCATCATGACCTTTCACCCCGGAATCAATAGCGACCCCTCCGCCACCCAGGGAAGAGCCTATGCTGCAACTGAATAAGGAGAGGTCGTGACCTTTGACAACAGCAAACCTCTGCTGCTTCCATCTTTCAAGAGTAGCTCACATTTTGCTTCAGAAACTAGTCATCAATAATCGTCCTTTACACTTGAGGAGTGACTTTTGTCTCTGCCCTTTTTGGGACACTTAAAGTTGATATCAGATCAACACGAACCGCAAGAAAACGATTATCTTATTCATATGAATGACCTTACATATAGGATGTTCAGTAGCTGATATATATATATATATATATATATATATATATATATATATATATATACATATATATATATATACCCCCTCCCCCTCAAGCTTTGCTCTCTTGCCATCTACTGTACCTTCTCCAGCAGATCTATATGACTCGTCAAACCAAACTGGTGATGCGTACTTTAGTGTGACCTTAAAACAGATAGTGACCCCATCAAAATTAGTAGCAATCAAACAACCGATGTTCTTTTCTCAAACTCATTTCACGTGTTTGTGACACGTTATGGTGAGGAAAAGTCTCGAGGTCGACTGTGTGACCCTTGTGTATGATGTGGTGTGACCTTTGAACCGACCCGTCATTAATTATGATCTAACCTCTGACCTTGATATTGGACCCCAAAATCAATAACAACATCCCACAACGCACAAAAAAGAGCCTAGTCCCTAAGTCCGAGTGAACCTGATTTCATGACCTCTTGACCCGAAAACCAATATTGACCCTCACCTCCCTTGAGAAGGCTTAGGGGCCGAATCTGGCCTTCATTCACTATAACGTTATGAAATTCTGTGACCTTCACGTTGACCCTCCGACCCCAGAATCAACAGTGACCCTTCTTACCTGCAGAAGGTCAATGTACCAAGTCTAGCGCTTATCCATCAGTCAGCTCCACGAAGTGTCTTGCTGCGGAAATCATAACGTTGAAGAAAAACCCAATGTGGGTGGGTGAACAAGAGAGAGAGACTCCGAAAGAAAACGACTATGTAGACTCCTAAGGATAAACAAGGGTTTGACAACAGAAGCTCTCGATTTGCTGTGACATCTGGCACCAGGGTGTGGTCTTATCATCCGAAGAAAAATAGAAAAATGGGAATAATTTATCCGCCTTTGGACAAACACAGACTACCATCAGACTTACACAAGATGCTAAACAGCTGCATTCCAAATTTTGAATACATTGTGGAAAAAGTGCCAAAGCTACGGACGCAAAAGTGTGAAATAGTAACGGTCGAACGAACATACTAATGGACTGACTGTGACAAGCAAGTCGATCATTAACAAGATTTCAAGTCAGTTTTTAGTAACGATATCTACCTTGTGAGCCGAGACGCTGCCCTCAGGTATATGAATCAGGTTCGTAAACAACGAGTGACATACGCACGACAAAATCCCAGTAACTGAAAAACCAACACCAAGCCAGGTGCACTAACACCAACACACATTACAACACATCGAATCCGCACAGGACACCTGGAAACAGGCGGGCGTACATCTGACCCACTCAGGAACACACCAACAAATAACAACCATAGGAAAGAGAAGCGTTCCCACCCTCAGCGTTGATATAGAGCCATCACCAACAGCAACGCTAAATGAAGAACACAAGACGGGCTAGTCTGACAACACGCGAAGCCATGGTAAGAAAGAGCCGACATCATCATGAGCGATAAACCATTTGTTCCTAAACCTCGCGAAACAAACGCCCAGATCATGTTCTCTGTGGCACATAGAAAACCCCAACAGCCCCCTAAAAATCTGAAAAGTAAACCTTGATAATGTAACGAAAACTTATCATAAACACTGATTGACCACAGCAGACACACATAGAAATGATTGACCATTAGAGAGAGAGATGTACACAGAATCGGCCACTAGCGACACACACACACACACACACACACACACACACACACACACACACGGACAATTACCGATAACTAACCACTAAGACCACAGGCCACAACAACACAGAACTGTATACAACAATCAAAGTAAATGACGAAAACAAAACAGTATCCCATTACCTGAACACCGCCACCGACAAGAATGGGATTTCACTTCTAAAAACGAGAGACAAAACAATAAGGCAAAGATGACACAACAAGAGGGAATAATGAATGGATAAACCAACACCGACCGCAAGATAAAGAACCATGTCCAGTAACGAATATAAGCAACAAACCAACCAATACGAGGCATTAACAACAACAACAACTACTACAAGATGGCGATAAATGAGAGGCGTGAATAGAAATACCCTCAACCATACAACTCCTCCACAGTGACCTCAAACAACAACGCACAAACGATGACAAAACACATGTAAACAACAAAAGTAACAATACGCAACTCTAGACAGCAAAAAAGAAAAAGGAATGATCAATCAAAATCAGCAACGACAACAAAAATTAAAAGTATATTACGATGAAATAAGCGAAAAGACTTACATGGAACAAAAGCAGTGAGGGTAAGGATAAAGAAGTGAAACGAGTGAAGGAAGAGAGGGAGCGAGGAGCGAGGGAGGGAGAGAGAGGGGGCGGTGGGGGGAGGGGAAGAGAAGAAGACATAAACACATGAGGCCTGGAGAAGGGCAGAGGAGGCTCACTGTTCTTCAAACATCCTTCTGTAATGGCCAAGGAGGAAATTAATGGACAGAACCCTCAATCTTTCTAATGGAAGACTGTGGCCGCTTGTAGAACATGGCAGATGGTTTGCTCTTGCCTCCACCACACACAACTCAATCTTTTTCCTTCCTTCAGTTGTTCCTGACAGCGCCACGATGAATTATGGGCGATGATATATAGCGTCCTAGCAACCGATAGCAACCCAGAGCCTACGGAAGAACTCTGTCGAAAAACGCATTTACGCTCTTCTGATTTACTCCGCTGAAGGGAACCAAGGCTGAAAATTTGGACCCATGTAATGCTCCTATGCTTAATGAGTAGGACCTCAACCCCTGAGTACTGCATACGATCCTCGACCATGACTTGACGATCCTTGACCACGAAAATACGACCCTTGGATATGATGGCCTTACTTTTGACCTGACACTTAAGGGATCAGGTCGATGGCATCATCATTATAACGAAAGGCCATATACTGTTGTGGTCGAGGTGTTAATGTCCAGCTCTATAATGAGTTCCTGATTTTGACGTGTTTGTGTTTTAGAAACGAGACGGCGTAAGCCTCATGTTCCGAATGGGTCAGCAACGCGAAAGAACTACGAGGCCACGTGATCTTTAAAAGCATACGAAAGTATACACGTAAAATCCGCTTATCCATTTGTGCTGTATAGCCCGGGGTGGCCAAGATAAGAGGCTGCCACTGTGGCGTGTTACTGATTAATTAAGGTAGAGGGACACCAGCTGCGAGGATCAGCTGCTGGAGTAGCTCAGTCCATGATTACTGTGAGTGGGGCAGGGAGGTCTGAGGGTGCTGTATTGTGGCTGGACGTGGCAAGAGATGTCTGCGTGCATTGCGTGTTGTGATGAGACGTATTATGTGTTGTGTCTGGATGCGTTCTATGTTATGGCTGGGCCCACACGCGACGCAGCTTAAACAACAACCCGCCAGCCGCTATTGAAACAATTCTGCCTTAAAACTTGACAGAATGGACATGCCTCAAATGTGTCAACGGTAAATTTCCCTGGCCTCTTCTTTAAAAGCCCCACAACGGCTCTGATAAGGCCGTACGCCTGAAATATCTAAACTCAGGCAGGTCCAAGACATTTAAACTGTTCGGACACCACCAGTTTAAAAAGCTTCATGTGAACCGCTGTTTAAAGTTCCCGGGTCGGCTGGCGTAAATGCGAGACGCGCTGGGTTTTAAATGACTCAGATGTGGGTGTTTAAACGTCTCTACTGTGGGGTTTAAATATCTCAGGCGTATCACCCGCCCTGTTCTAACAGCTGTGAAAGAACTTAAATGTCTCACAGGCGCGAGCCTGAATGCTAGATTCGCACATGTTTATAGTGTGTGTGTGTGTGTGTGTGTGTGTGTGTGTGTGTGTGTGTGTGTGTGTTATTGATTAGGAAGCAGCACATCACAAATCTCTCAGCTCATCTATGATTCGGGGACAAGAGATCGATCCAGGGAACAGAGGTTGGCCAAGTTATGGGTCTTTTTCGATCGGCAGTAAGTACATCCGTCGGAAATTACGGTTCTTCGATTTTTACCGTTTCCCCGCAAGGCACGTTTGCGAGGCCGAGTCTTCCACCCTCGTCGTCGTGAAGAGGATTTCCAGGAGCCATGTGAATGTGGAGCCTGACCTGGTGTTGCGTCCCTAGGACTCGGCCCAGAACTGATCTGGTACGAGGCTCCAGTCATCCCAGCACCTGGACAGTTGTCCCAATGGCTTTATCCCTGCATTCAGATTCACTAAATATAGACGACTAGGTAAAGTTGGCGTTTGTGAACCTACAAAGTCACTGCGGTGGGTGGCGACCAAGTCATAATGGTCGGAGGGGAACACAGAAAGGCAAAGGTTGAAAATAAATTGTTTTGATATACTACTGTATGGTTATGGTCAACTAGAGAAAACACACACTTCTTGTAAATTTGTTCCTGGATATTAAATCAGAAGGGAACATCAAACACTCAAAACTGACATCTCTCGATTGCTTGAAAACTTATTTACAAAAGCATCACCTAAACTCCGGGTTGGGGGGAGGAGCAAAGGTCACACCTCGCCAGTAATATCGTGAAATCTGGCAAGCAAACACTCTAGCTGTTTTGTCAACTCTTGACCGGTAATCCTGTGAAGTGTGACATTTCTAAGTGCTTCCGATTCTAACTCGCATCCGCCAATATATCGACCAGCATGCGCCTGCGACTGTACACATAGCTCTTAAGTCTCGAGAACCAGCCTTAGGATGAGGTCGTTGGACGTCCAGGGATCAGAATGGGACAGAAGTACCAAGTTTTACTGAAGTTGTGTATTTACATTAATATCATCCAGGTGTGACTCGAGGTGAGAACAAGATGTGTTAATCTCAATCTTAAGTTCTTAACGTATGGTTCCCAGTGATCGTCTACCTACATATGGTCGAAGGTAACACGGATGATCAGTTGGTAACACTCGCATGAAGATTAGAAAGAAAAGTATTATACTTGGCTTAGGCTAGGATATATATATATATATATATATATATATATATATATATATATATATATATATATATATATATATATATATGCCGTCTCAGATAACATAAAGAAAGGGATACGTACGTGCTTCTGTGCGTGTAATTACTGATGTTTTACGAGGGGAATTCTACAAGTGTTGCCCTCTCTTAGCCTACGTATTAGTACCATTTCATTACTCTTATGTGCACACACACACACACACACGTACAATAGCCCATTTATCGACCAGCCCCGAGGAGTGGAGGAACGGTTGGTTTAGCTGTGGGCAGACAGTCTCGCCCGACACTCGAACCGTGGGGAGCGGGGAAGGCAGTACACGAATCATAAGGTTAGCGACGGTGTAATATGTATCATGCGAGTATGTACAAACAAATCATTCCGTCACTTTTGCAGTTTTGTTCACAAAGCAGTTTTAAACTCACTGCTACAAGTCTTGGACACTCACTATTTACCTCACGTCTGGATTCTATTATGTTCTCTTACTCACAACTAAGAGGTTTATAACGAGTCTGAACTCTACGACCAAACAACATACACCACAGTCACAGAGATACACACGCTCACACACCCATACCATCGACCACAGCAGAGGTAACTCATCAAACAGTCTCTATCATCATCATCAAGAGTACCCGCACTGTCCCCGAGTACTTGGAAGTCATCATACAGATCAACTCATCCATGGATGATGCCACATTCATCAGGTGAAAGCTCTGATTCAAGCAATTCGTGTCTACTCTTACAAAACCAGTCATACCAATATGTAAAACACATTACCTGAAAACTCACTAACACCCCACCATAGTTTCCCTGTGCATCGAATGAGTTGAGGACATCCATTCCTTGACAACTGAACCTAGTAATGAAAAATATTTTGCCTCTATTTGGAGTACTGTGTTCCTCCCAATCTTCATTAGATGTGTTAATTATAACACGAGTGGCAACAACAGCATCTTACCATCCTTGACTTTCATAACTTTTTCTTGGGTCTCCTGCTTCGGCCAGGAAGATAAGAGACGAAGAATAACAAAAGACGAAGTATAGGATCATAGACAATGAAAGTATGTGCAGTGACACACTTATGTTATCCCTTCAGGATACGAAGAATGAAAGAGAATTAAAGCAACAGAGAGAGAGAGAGAGAGAGAGAGAGAGAGAGAGAGAGAGAGAGAGAGAGAGAGAGAGAGGTAAAAAGTGTATCAGCAAACCGAGTTACAGGTGCCCACTCTCATCCCACCTTGATCACAAAATGATCCATGATCCGCCCTCGTCCAGGGTCTAGCCCAGTCCAGGGTCCACCTTCGGTCCAGGATCCACCCAGGTCCAGGGTCCATCCCGGTCCAGGGTTTAACCCAGCCATTACCTAGACTGACAGTCGAAGAAAGTTCTGTAACACAGTTTCCAGGTTTTCTTACTTTACATAAATACCCACTATAATGACTCGGTTCTCAGCGGGAATCTACACAGCGGGAGAAGTCTGTTGCTCCTTCGCCAGGTACGGTCGACAGGGAGTCCAGCCTTGGAAATCAATAGGTCCGAAAAGGCGTGGTATAATCATGTGATGTGTGGGGATATGGCAACTCAACGGAGCGGGTTCCCCTTGGAGCTGAGCTGTCACGATCTAAAGTAGAGAGTTCTGTCTCGTTGATTGGGACGAGTCATCATCATTTTCATCCATTACTAATGCAAGCCTCTCATCAACACCAAATGCAATCGACGCTTTGAGGGGATCTGGAAGGCGAGGAGGGAGCAGGCTGAGGAGAGAGGGAGCGGGAGTGGATGTGAAGAGGCGAGAGTGCCGGGAAGGAAGGACGAAGGATGAAAGGTGAGGAGGGTATGGAACGATTAATAGGAGAATAGTGAGGAGGAGGACAGGATAGGAAAGAGAAGTACGAGGAAAGAAGAAGGGATGAGAGGAAATGTGAATTGGAATGGGACAGGGTGAGAAACAATCGTAAGAAAATGAAGAGAAATATAGTGAAGAGAAGGGAGAAAGTGTAGGAGGATTGGAAACAGCGAGGGATGTGTATGAAAAGGAAAAAGATAAAGGAAAAGGAAAGAAAAGAAGAAAGATAAAACTAAAAGAAATGGATGAAGGACCAAATGGAATGAAGGTAAAAGGGAGATTGATAAACTGACTGGAAGAGCGGTGGGAAAAGGAGGGATGGCGCTGCTGTAAAATGTGGTGTGTCTTCGACTGGGGCACCGCAAGCATGATGTCGTAGGAGTCCTGGGTGTTAGGAACGCGGATAATGACGCAGACGACACACAGCTGATGGGCTTCAGGAGGCAATAAGTGTGGATGACCATCAGCGACAAGAAACACATCAAAGGAAAACAAGAAATGTCTATAACAAGGACCTACATTTTCTTACGCAATTTCATCGATAAAGTAATTCCGGTTACAAGTTGTGCCTAATATTAGGGTTCTATACGCGCGTAGAAAAAAAAAGAGAGAATATTGAAGCGTGAACTAAGGAGTTGCTGTGGGTAGATGTTTAGCAAACGGGAGGCTGGAAACACCTGATGGAATATGAATGATAGGAAAAGATACCACCCGAGTGTAGTCAGTAAGTTTAAAGACTTCGCACAACTGATCTTTTTAATTGCAATCATCTTTTTCCTCCATTTTGAGCAAACAAGGCAACCTAAACCCCCCTCATCAGAGTCACCACTAGCATGAAATAATAACTATACATTGTGTTGCCCCAGCGTGCGGCAACCTGTGGCTACCTCGAGTCCACACACACACACACAGACGACAACGCCATTGCGCAGTTTAATCTAACGTCACACCGGGTAAACAACGGCGAATCAACCCGATCATTCTGTCGGTAAAGTTTTATACGGAGAAATTTCAACGATTCGCATCTGTGAATAAAACCAGTTTCACCTCACAACGACAGTGGCTCCCCCCCCCCCCCATCACCATGAGGGGTCTGTTATCCCTCGGTGTGACGTCACACGCCCTATGACCTGCTCAGCCAGCTGATCGTCCTCGTGCACTCATCTGTCTCCCGATGAAAAAGCGCTATGACAGACGCCGCAACACGCTGTCCGAGACAACTCATGCCAGCGATATCTAATGATGACATAAAGTGCTAGACATGTAAGTGAAGAATAAACGATACTGAACATTTAACTGTCCAAAGTCTCCCTCCAAGTCGTTAGGATCAAGTTGTTAGTGTTAAAGCTTAAATTGTCAGTGTCAAATCTCAAGTCGTCAGTGTTAAGTAGTCAGTGTAAAGACTTGAGTCGTCAGAATGAAGACAAGAGTCATTGGTGTTAAGACTCAAGTCGTCTGTGTTAAGGTTTGTTTCGTTAATGTTAAAACTTACGACAGAAAAACAGTAGAGAAATGCTACTTGGTAACGGTTGGCCTTCACCCAACCAATAACATTAAAGAACACAGAAAAATATGACAAGTGAAGTATTGAAAGATTACCAAATATAAGCATATTCTAGAGCCATACTTAACCTGAAAACTATGATATAACCCTTCGACACCATGATACTATCCTAGTCTTTTACCTAACCTTTAATGTTTGGGTCAGTGTGGTCACACCATTACGTTCAAGGATCACATCATCCTCCTCTGGAGAGACGATGATAAAAGTACACGGAAAAAGTGCTAGTGTGGCACCGCCCTAGTGCCTGGAGACTGTAATGACTACCTGCCCATGGATGAACCAAAGTACCCTCAACCACTGTCACTGGTTACTCCATTGATAAGAGATACGACACGGGCATGCGAAAAGCCTATCAGCAACATTGTGGTTCTTAGCAACAGCTCCGTACAACGAGAACTTGAAGTCGACGGTTACCATCTCTGCACCGGAACTTTGGGCAAATTATTCTAAGACCTGCGGTGCTGCATCGGATGCGTGACAGTAAGAACATGTACGTAAACGAACGTAGGGTTTCCCGCAAAGTAACACCTCAGTATTCTCAGCAAAACGTTTTATAAGGAAACTAGTATGTGGCAAAAGTAAACTTCAACTTCCATACACATCTGTACGGAAAGGGTAGGGCGGGTAAACACAGGCGACACGTATTACACACACACCAACCTTCCATAGAGATGGTGGTGCGCCCGGGCTGCCTACAGGTCAACATGACCTGTACACACTCGCCCCTCACCTCCCTCCCAGCTTGATACTTGGATTACGACTGATTGGACCTGCCATTCTAGCACAAGAGTGTCTACCTCCAATGAATACGATTGTAAAAGAGATATACATATTAGAAATCTTTTACCACGGAACTAGTGAGGCCGCTGTTGAGAGATGCGGTCGCCTCAGGGTAAACAACGAGCCTGTTGGAGCTGCGAACCGCCCAGCAGACCACAGGAACCCCATAAATTTCCTCGAGGGTCAGATGGGCGATCGCCTGACTGACGTCCGTCACCATAATCACCTTACACAAACCAGGTCTCGTACAAATACAAGAACTGTCCTATACCTACTATTGTGAATGTCACAATCCGTGAACAAGTGCACAGCTAAGCAAGCATATAGTTTTCCCATAGTTATAAGTATGTCAACTACTTTATTCCTGTGGCGCAACCAACGTGAAAATATTCATTTTATGTTCACCATTACATACATATGTCAACATGGTATCACTGGAGTTCAAGTATGTAACTTTACATCTCTTAATGTTTACCATTAAATGCATAATGTATGTCAATACAATACTACAGCAATTCAACCAGTACGTAACTCAACATCACTAAATACATAATGTAAGACGATACTACAGGAGTTCAAACAATACGTAACTTTACATCATGTAATGTTCAACGGATCAGCACGCAATGTTAAATGTATAAACCATAAGATTTGCTCTATAAAAACTTCCTGTACTATGTTGGCAGATTCACTCACGAGCTTATACAAATTGTTGAAATATCCATCCCTACCTTAATCTTCGGCTCTTTTATAAGTAACTACCTAGATGTTTCCATGATCACCCAATTATGTAATTCAACTGTGTATTTTCAGCCGAATGGCTCGTTGAATTCAATAAATCGTTCTTTATTCATTTGTTTATTCATTCTATTATTTCGTGCACCTCCTCAATGCCATAGCCATTACAACAACCTTCTAGCAAAACAATCCCTGCAACGAGCATAACAGCGCGCAAACACCCACACACCGACCTGCGCAAACCTGTTCTTACCGTCCAGACTTCAGGCAGCACCCGAAGTCGCAAAAGCCAGGCCGCTGGCTTGTGCAGCCAATCACAACCAATCCCATACACGATCAAATTTGCCTAGAAAAACGTGTTAACACAGGCGAACTGACTGGCGGAACTGAGTGTGAGTGTTGCGGTTGGGGGATGATATATATATATATATATATATATATATATATATATATATATATATATATATATATGCACAAAGATGATTTAAGCAAAGATGTGATCGAACTGATGGAGCCGTTTGGTCATTCTGGAACCAATGAGCGATTACCGTAATTACCCAACAAAAAAAATATCCATTTCGTCCACTTCTACGATGACAACTCCCCCAAACTACCGGTATGATGCTTAAGACATTCCCTCTATAGGACTCCGTATAATTTGATGCTTTATGACCGTACATTTCTCTCGCTCTGTGACTCTTATAATCGTGTACATATGATAAGATCCTAGACCAGGACTGTACGACCATTTGGTGTGATGATATAACCTTGACCTGCCCTTCGCACCTATAGTAGTCCTCTGTCCCATCTACATATGAAAAACTAAGAATATGAATTATATTATGTAAACATATGACCATCATCTAAAATAGGTTTTGTATATATTCCTGTACTCAGAGCAACAGAGACTAACCTGGTAAGTGAGCCTCCTTTAGCTCACCATTATATGATAACCGAAATGCGAGACGTTTGTAGAAGTTTATGAAAGATTTCACTAACTCCTCTTACACCGTTAAACACTATGTATGTTACAGTCTAAATCACATTGTGTCACTGTATCACAAGAACACTATATCAGAAAAAACGTCATCCACCGATGTCCGACCGGCTTCCCTGCTTCCACGCCTGACAATGAAGTGTCTCATCTGATGGTCGACCGTAAACAACAGTGGTTCGTACGGCTTCGAAACTGCAAGTTTCTAAACGCACAGACGGTTAAATAAATTGCTGATAACGATTCTTTTTTTAGCTGAGACGGTACGGGCAACAAACCGACCCAGTTGTTGTTAATGTTGGATTTTTGGTGCAAAGACTGACTATGAAATATCCATTATTACCTCATAATTGTTTATGGCTCTACTCCTCATTGTTGATTGGTTGGTTCTTTGGGCTTTCGGCCTATCAGCTGCCAGGGATCATTAAGGCCGACAACTTAAGCTACATCCACCAACCGAAAAAAATTTTACACCTTCTGGTGATAGGGATAATTGTACGATCTAAGACCACATACACTGTCACTATGCATGTAGCCCATAGATCACTGTAAATGGAAGGTTGGAGTACTAGTTCTGTGTATAGGATCTTTCACGCGTCTTCTTTCATATTTGTTGGCTATTTCCCGCGTAAGAGAGGTAACTGTCTGAACAGATGACTGAGCCTTAGAGGAAAGAAAAAGAAAAAATCCTCATTTGGCTCCTCTTTTTCTGTTCCCTCCTTTGCATGGCAGTTCAGTAGGTAAGGATCCCACCACCACACACACACCCGAAAAGTTCTCACTTGACTCCCTCCTCTGTTTTCCTTCATGCCCCCTCTCACTCGCATTTTATGACGCGCAGGAGATTCTGAGCAGTATTATCTCTCCCTTTTCCTCGAGGATAGACACTTTGGTACGTAGTATCTAATACATTAACACACTTGGTTTGTTAAGTGTTACGTTGTATGTTAAAGATGATAAATGAACAACTAGTAAGATATGACAGGCGGAGAGACTACACTGGTCTGTTCATATGCTAAAACCAGATGGGTAACAGTGAGTACGATACATTGGGGATTATGAAGCCGTGGCGAGGGGCGGAGTGGAACCCGCCCACACCTGGTGTGGCGGCTGCCGCCCAGCAGCACACCGCCACAACCCTGGAAGGACTTCATCCCAGGAAATTGAAATGGATGGAAGGTCCTCCATCCCTTCGGACGTTGCATCAGCCTGCACACGCACTGTTTACGAGTGTTGGTGTTGCTAGATATTGCAAGCTGGAGTTATTTGGATTCTTAAGAGCGTAGGGCTGTTCCTACCCATTAGTTATTCAACACTTGTTTGTGTTAGTGACCATTCGTACCCACTGAACCATCACATTTAGGGTGTGTTTGCTGTTTCTACATTACAAGAATAATGGAGTTATACAACACAGGTAGTCAAAGTTTGGTAACATCAAATGAGAATCTTCGAGAATGGCTGGCTGGTCGTTATAACAACGTCCTTGTTCGTTATAACGTTGAGTGAGACTGTGGTTGTCGAGGTCAAGGTCCGTCAAGTAAGGACCTGAGGGTTTAGAAGTGGTCGTGTTCCATTAATGAAGCATAAAAGATTAAGGTTAAAATGTAAACATTAGTTAAGAACACCTTATAAAGCTTGCTTTTGTCGTGAGCATAAAAGCGAGCCACACCTCCGGCAGGTTAGGTTGGTAGGCTTATCAACTGCTAAGAGTCATTAAGTTAGTCAAGGTGTAGTTTATAAATGACTTACTTCAGGTCTTATAAATATCTATACAACTTACCTCCACTCTCACTATGTATATGGTCCGTCCAGGGGCAGGTTGGCTGACTGGTTATACATTTTTGGCTTTCAGGTTTACTGACTGTCGAGGTCGGTAAGGCCTTCAAGGGTAAGTTATAACCACCATCCGAAAAAGTTTTAACAACGTCATTTGTTGATCTAGAAGATCACATGCACACTCACGGACTACATGCACTCTCATGGGCTACATGCGCTCACACTGACCGCATGCGCTCTCATTGACCACATGCGCTCTCTGACCACATGCGCTCTCTGACCACATACGCTGTCATTGACCACACGCGCTCTCACTGACCACATGTGCTCTCACTGACCACATGCGCTCTCACTGACCACATGGACTTTCATTGACCTCATGCGCTCTCACTGACCACATGCGTTCTCACTGACCACATTCGCTCACACTGACCACATGCGCTCTCACTGACCAAATGCGCTCTCACGGACCACATGCGCTCTCACTGACCACATGCGCTCTCACTGTCCACATGCGCTCACACTGACCACATGCGCTCTCACTGATCACATTCGCTCACACTGACCACATGCGCTTTCACTGACCACATGCGCTTTCATTGACCACATGCGCTCACACTGACCACATGCGCTCTCATTGACCACATGCGTTCTCACTGACCACATCCGCTCACACTAACTACATGCGCTCTCACTGACCACATGCGCTCTTACTGACCACATGCACTCACAGAACACATGCGCTCTCACTGACCACATGCGCTCACACTGACCACATGCGCTCTCACCGACCACATGCGCTCTCACTGACCACATTCGCTCAAACTGACCACATGCGCTCTCACTGACCACATGCGCTCTCACTGACCACATTCGCTCACACTGACCACATGCGCTCTCACTGACCACATGCGCTCTCACTGACTACATGCGCTCTCAGTGACAACATTCGCTCACACTGACCACATGCGCTCTTACTGACCACATTCGCTCACACTGACCGCATGCGCTAACATTGACCACATGCGCTCACACTGACCACATGCGCTCTCACTGACTACATGCGCTCTCACTACATACAGTATATGGTCCTAGTGTGAGACACACACATACCTTCGATTACCCGTCAGACTAAATGAAGACCTCGAGGTATTCCTGCTGCTGCTGCTGCTGCTGCTGACGTCGCCGACACAAGGAGGATACATAATTAAAATCATTTTCGTAATTTTTTTTTTTTTAAATATCATTTTATTGGCTACAATTTTTCTTTTTTTTTTTCCCTCTCTAGCGAAAAACAATGGTGAGGTGAAACGCCGGCTGCTGACACAGTGTTGGTGCACATTAGTAACAGAAAGGCGTCAACAACAACAACATGATGAGTGCTAACATAACGTCAGCTAAGAAATCTACGGCGTAACAAAATAAATTAAAGCCGATAACAACATTTTTTTTTTTTTTTACCTTTAAGGTGCCGAAACACAACTACTTGTGCCGATACGCGAGCCCGCGCTGGAGTGCATCGGTAGGTATTCAGTCAAAATATACTAATGGAGGGAAAGCTAAGGCCTGGAGCAAGCGGTCTTACCTGGGCAGCTTCACGAAGACTTTGTTGTGTGGCAAGTCTTCGATATTTCTCGTGGGATCTATCGTCCTGACATGCGTGTGTATCTGACACTTATTCTTCCCTCGTAACACTCTGATTTAAGGTACTGAGACACGCCAGCAGGCACGCGGATCATTACTTGTACTACAGGAACTCCTAAAACAGGCGACTGGTCTACACGAAGACATGAACAGCGAATATGGTGTAATTCTGCCCAGCGGTTCCACTCCCGCTCACACCCGGAAGCTCTTAAGAAATACTCGCTACGATGCTTTTTTTTTTTTTTTTTTTCTTTTGGTCCGAGGAGCCAGAAGATGAGCGTTACTGGAAAGTCATAGGGAAAGACAGTCTCTTTTCTCTTTCTCTCTCTCTCCTTCTTTTTTCCTTATTCTTGCTCTCCTGCCTTACTTTCCCCTTCTCTTCTACTCTCTCTCTCTCTCTCTCTCTCTCTCTCTCTCTCTCTCTCTCTCTCTCTCTCTCTCTCTCTCTCTCTCTCTCTCAAACACACACACACACACATCGTCTGCAACTCTACAGCTTCTTGTCCGCGTCCTCCTCTTCGTCACTCTCCTCGCTGAGGCTCTTCATGCAGATATGGCGGCGTGCACACTTGCTGGGGCAGCACTTCTGGTCCTCGGCGCAGTAGCCGTCGGAGGCACAGACGGGCTGCTGCTTAGCCTCACCAGACACTAACTGGATCGAGCCTGAAGTCTTGGCCAACTGCGGAAAACCAGATTCAGTTATTACGGGGCCTACAGCTGGTCAAGTGGGTGACATCTTGTTCGTGTTCGAGAAGTACTGGAGGGATGACTTATTGATGTGTGTGTGTGTGTGTGTGTGTGTGTGTGTGTGTGTGTGTGTGTGTGTGTGTGTGTGTGTGTGCGTGTGTGTGTTTAGGTACATGCTCACTGGACATCTCTATTTTGCCCAGGTCTCATTTTAAAGCTATATTGCACATTCAATCTCTTCTTTCGCCCTTATTTACAGCCAATCCACCTTGTCATGTGACCACGAGTGGTACAATACCATGAGCAAGACTCAGTGGCTGACGAGGCTCTAGTAATGACTTAATCAACAGGTCATGGGGTGAATAAGGTCCTGCCTTGTATGACTACATCACGCAAGAGAAATTATTCGTGTTCCAAAGCAAACTGTGGTAATTATTCTTAATTCTACACGCAGTACTCCCTACCTCGTCAGGCAATGAAGTGGTTTGTTTACTTTACATCATACTGACTCAAAGTGACGTCACCCAGCACCTGACAGATGAATCTTCTAATACAAGACTTCGACTGAGATTTTTCACCTCTTTAGTTGATTTCTGAGACTATTAGTGCATGTGTTTGTTGCATGACTCCTTTCATATCCACACATAAGACAATGTTAAACAATATCTGCAAAGTATAACAGTATCAGATGTATTTATGATAAGTTATACAAGTCTAAAGCCTCTTTGTATACTACTTTGACTAAAGTAAGAACCACATCTAAACCTCACGCACACAACGCACTCACTAGCAGTACCACCACCACAACAGGAGCATCGTGGACGAACAACTGAGACACTTTGCCTGGACTTACCTTAGCCTTCTTGGTGACTAGGAAGATCCCTGAACTCTTGCACACCTGTTCCTCTTCTTCAGGGCATCGGCCGGTGTGAGGGTCATGGTTGTCAGGAACTGTAGAGAGAGATCGTCAATTGTTATCTATATTATCTCTGCAGGTGTTGGAAGTGGGTGGTAGTGCAAATGTAGGTGTTGAAGGTGGGTGTCGGAGATGGGTGTTAGTGTGAGAACAGGTGCCGCTTGTGGATGTGTGCAGCGAAGGTCGCGGGGTACCGACGGTTGAGTGGTGGATGGAAGGTGATGGAGGTGGTGGGTATGGCAGAGTGAGAAGCAGTGGTGTTGAGCACATTCCTGAATGCTCTAGTGTAGGATGACGGTGGGTGCGGGTAACTGTAGTAGCATCTCCTCTGATTCCAGAGTTGTAACACCACCAGCCATTCCACAGGAGGTAAAAGATTACTACTAAGGATCCGTCCGTGTCTCCACGAAGATGGGAGTCACCTGCTCCTGCTATGGATTAAACAGTTATAAGGGTTCACTACCTAACGTGGAAATAACTTGAGAGGAAAATGTCATGTCAGAGATATGGCACACGTTCAGTCGGGTCAAGTCAGGAAAAAGGTAACAGCAGTAGGTACCGAAATCCCCAGACAATCTTTGTTATCACGTATTGGGAAGACAGTGAAACATGTGAGTCCAGGCAGGATCTGAGGTTTCTCGAACACTTCTGTGGGTGGTGTGAGATGCAAAAAAAAAAAAAAAAGCGACAGCACAGAGAGAGAGAGAGAGAGAGAGAGAGAGAGAGAGAGAGAGAGAGAGAGAGAGAGAGAGAGAGAGAGAGAGAGAGAGAGAGAGAGAGAGAGAGAGAGAGAGAGAGAGAGAGAGAGAGAACTGGCAAAATCCGCCACTAATGGTGATGTACGTTAAGATTAAAGATCTCAACCCTACTGCCTAGTGGCAGAAAAACCATATGAAGGGAGTAAATCTGCTGCTACTGTTAGAGAGAAATAAGGCGGACTGTGGAACGAAAATGTGATTCTCTCGTGTTAGCCGTTGTGATGACAACTGAGAATGGCAAGACGCCTGTCAGTCTGTCGGATGTGTATCGTGACTCAGTGAGCGATGGAATTCATTTTTGCTATCTACAGCAGATGTGTTAGTCGAGGTGTGGAACTATACAGTAAACACGGGAAATCCGAGAGAAACGAGGGAGACAGAAACAGGAGAAAATATCAAGTGTAGGATTCACTTTCTAACACTAAATCAGATGCCCACACATGACCTCTGAGTCAGGGACACTGGATAAGGCTGGTGGGATATAAAAGCGCGCAAAATTACGAGCTGTTGCAGAGGAGGGGAAGGTGTGGGAGGGGAACACAGAGGATGGGAGAGGTAGCTCTAAGTGTCACTAAGGTTCGACTGTCATGTAGAGTGGTCACGCCAGGGAGGAGGAGGCAATGAGCGTCAGGTGAGCAATAAGAGGTCATAAGGGTCAGAGGGAGAGGCAGGCAGACGGTGCTGTACTCACTGGCAGCAACATCATCGCCACAGCAGTAGACCTCCCCGTCGTAGGCGCAGTAGTAGTAGCAGCCGCTGCTCGCGGGCTCCACTCCGTCACCTGTTGCGACAGTACAGAGAGGAGGATGAGTACAAGATATCAAAAGTGTATGGCAGAAATGCATGAGATTAACCGTAGCATTCATAATATATCACAGTATATCATACCTTGAAAGTAAATAGATCTTATGCTCATTACTGGTAATGAGATGTCCATCTAAATATCTATCGGCTGGTGTAATAGTGTTGTGTCAAACGTTTAACAAAAGCTATAACTTGACGTTCGAAGCTTAGAAGTCCCTTCGACTCCGTCTACCAGCTTTATCTGCTATAATGAACCATCGTACTATCGTTCATACAAGACTACCAGTAATGTTAGGGGAGTACATAGGCTGTACAGTGAAAGCTACGAGTGTGAAGGAACTGAGAGTAGTATATCCCTAAGTGCCGTCCTGCAGGAGGGTTGCTGGTGTGTGCCGCGTTACAAGGGAAGGATCTGGTAACTACCCCTTCCCCCAGCTCCACCTAAGCCAGAGTTTAGGGCTGGCTTAGGGGGAGGTAGCAGGCGTGACAGGAAGGTCGAGCTGGGCCTTACCGGTGGGGGCTGGCGGGGCTTCAGATGGTCCCTCTTCCTCTGGAAAAATAAAATACGTAGGGATGTATAAATAACATGAACTCGGGGAAGAGACCTAGACTAAGTTACATCATGGATATGTCTCACTTGATATATATATATATATATATATATATATATATATATATATATATATATATATATATATATATATATATATATATATATATATATATATATATATATATATATATATATATGTATATATATATATATATATATATATATATATATATATATATATATATATATATATATATATATATATATATATAAATATATATATATATATATATATATATATATATATATATATATATATATATATATATATATATATATATATATATATATATATATATATATATGTATATATATATATATATATATGGCTAAAATCTTATAAAACAGTAAGTAGAAATGAGATCAAAAGATTAGAAAAAACAGTCTTGTACGATCGTTTGTAATATACCTCCCACTATCCAGCGCTGAGTTCAGGAAATCGAAATAAATGAAGACATATTCGTCCGAGTCAAAACATAAGGATGGAAGGAAATTCTTATAACATTAAAAATGCTATTTTTGATAACCATAAAGCTTCATGCGGTATATAAAAGAATTATACTTTCTATTGTACATTATACGAGACTTTGAAAAGGTGTTTTGAACACGATCTGCGAGAGTGATTGATAGCCCGAGTATAGCTGAGTGTTGGGTACGTGACGACGGTTGGCCATCACGGCCCAGAGTCCTGCATTAGCGATGCTTCAGATCGCCCCAGCGGTGGTGGTGGTGGTGATGGTGGTAGGTGTGGCGATGGTGGTTTTTAAGGATCGTGGTAGTGGTGATGCTGGAGGTGTGAGTGAGTGGTAGTTGTAATGATGATGGTGACGTAGCTGCACTGATGGTGAGTACGTAAGCTGATCTGGTGTTGTTGTTGGTAAGAGTAATGAAGATGGTGGTGGTAGTGGTGATGGTTGTGATGGTAGTAGAAGGGGCGGCGATTAATGGGGATGATGGTAGTGGTGGTGGTGATGGTGATGGGCAGTGGTGGTGATGGTGGTGAAGACTGATATGGTACAGTGCTGGTGATGGCTGTGATGATGATGATAATAATGGTAGTAGTGATGGTGGTGATGGAGCCGATGGTAGAGCTGGTGGTTGTGGGTTGTGATGACAGTGAAGGTGGTGGTTCGTCGTGACACTGGTAGTGGCGTGGGTGATGGTGGTACTGGTTGTTGTAGTGTTGGTGATGGTGGCACTGGTGACAGTGTCGGTGGTGGCAGCAGACCTGGTAGTGACGGCGGTGGAAACCCAGTGAAAAGGAGGGTGGGTGGGTGGGTGTCGGTCGTGCAAGTCATGGGGGAAAGTCATAGCCAACGAAGAGTTTGCTGACGATGTTACTTCCCTGTCCTCTCTCTCTCTCTCTCTCTCTCTCTCTCTCTCTCTCTCTCTCTCTCTCTCTCTCTCTCTCTCTCTCTCTCTCTCTCTCTCTCTCTCTCTCTCTCTCTCTCTCTCTCCGCCCCCTCCTCAACCTGAATCTTTAATAATCACTATCAGATTAAAGCCTCACAAGTCTCGATATTGGCAGGTCTCCAGCTGGTGTGTAATGAAAGCCGTCGCGCCAGCACTAACACAACGTGATTCCTTTGTTTATACATCCCAAGGAGTCGAGCGCCGGCAACCTCCTCCTCCTCCTCCTCCTCACCATCCCCCGTGAGCTTTCTACAAGTCCTCCAGATTCAGTGCGGTCAGAGACGAGTCGTCTTCGCCTCCTTCCTTCCCAGCACTCCCTCCCTCAACCGCCTCACCTGTGTCTCCGTATGACTCACCGTCACCTGCCATTGGCCTACTGCCCACCAATGAATCTTAACCTATAAATGACGACCCGCCTACGAGGAACGACCCACCAATAAAGGACAGCTCAGTCACCTCCAAGGGGCAACCCACCAATCACCCGCCTCTAAGGAGCGACTCACCAACAAGAGACGACTCACTCGCCTCCAAAGAGTGACCCATCAACAATGGACGACTCACTCGCCTCCAAAGAGCGACCTACCAAAAAGGGAACGACCCACTCACCTCTAAGGAACTACTCACCTTCCTCGGCTGAGTGGCCTCCGTCGCAACACTCGTAGTCTGAGGAGTACGGCCTTAAGCACCAATAGTAGCAACCTGGTGTATGGAAGGCACCTGTCATTGCGTCTGTCACTCTGTCTCCGTCCTCATACAAACTGCACGTCTGTCTGTCTGTCCGTCTTTGTGTACCTGTATTTCTGTCTCTGTGGAAGGGTCTTTTTGTTCCTGTCTTTCTGTATAATCGTCCCTGTCAGTCTTTCTATGGTTCCATCCCTCACTTTAGCTATCGATTTCTGTCTAGCTGCACAATCAGTTTTGTGGTTTCCTGCCACTTCGACTGTTTTGTCATCAGAGCTCTACCAGTTGATCGACCACCCTTTCTGTCTGTCTGTCTGTCTATCATCTCCCCACTCTTAGTCGAAATGTCAGTCTTCCCTCGTCTTTTCTGTGATATGGGACTCTGAGCTCGAGGTACTGAGAGCTGGGAACTTTCAAGGGAGCTGGGACTTTAATGAAAGCTTGGATTTTAATGAGTAAGGCTTTTAACGAGAGAGACGGGACTTTCTTAAGAGCTAAAACTTTAATGGGTGCTAAGATTTTAATGAGACGTGGGACTTTAATGAGTTAGGGGCCCTTAGCGAAGGTTGGGACTTGGGACTTTAGCTTTCCATTATCAATAATGCATGATACCTATTTCTGTGGTCCGTTGAGTGAGCTCCAAACTAGTGGTGGCCCCATCCCCTGAACTTTCTCTTATCAGACAACTTTTTAAACTTGTGTATACTGTCTGCATTCACAGTGTCATGACAGTTTATTTATTCGTCCACCATCATTACTCAGTTTATGTATTCGTCCACCATCATTACTCAGTTTATGTATTCGTCCACCATCATTACTCAGTTCATGTATTCGTCCACCATCATTACTCAGTTTCTCTATTCGTCTACCATCATTACTCAGTTTATTCATTCGTCCACCATCATTACTCACTTTATTTATTCGTCCATCATCATTATTCAGTTCACGTATTCGTCCACCATCATTACTCAGTTTCTCTATTCGTCTACCATCATTACTCAGTTTATGTATTCGTCTACCATCATTACTCACTTTATTTATTCGTCCACCATCATTACTCAGTTCATGTATTCGTCCACCATCATTACTCAGTTTCTCTAGTCGTCTACCATCATTACTCAGTTTTTTCATTCGTCCACTGCTCTCACAAAAGTACTTCTTTACATATTTTTTTTTCCTAACAAGCTCCTTCCTTGATTACGTCCTACGGTTGTTTTAGCCTGAGGTTTTTCGAACGACTCACGGCTGATGCCAACAAACATTCAGACACTTTAAAGGATGTGATCAAGTCACTCCCGGCTCTTCTTGGTTTCATGTGTGTGTGTGTGTGTGTGTGTGTGTGTAATTACTACCTCATGAACTTTCTCTACCATCATACGTTAACCTGGATACTAACCACATTTACACTATTATCAGTCGTGTGTGTGTGTGTGTGTGTGTGTGCTTGTGTTTTATAGAATCAGATCAAATACGAATTAAGTCCTAAAAACATTTAGGGTTGTCGCCAGGTGACATTCATTGACAGACTTTGATGAGATAGATACACGTCTATATGAAGGCATTACCTCACTTTCAGGTATGTTAACATAACCAAAAGAATATCAACTAAGATGTCAAACTAACACTGGACAGATAGATATATGTGTGTTATCAAACATAAGTACAGTGATAACTATATGAATGTGTCGTTGAACATTAAACATATTCACCTATACGAGTCAACATAAAGTGTGTAATGATTTCATTTTCTTTTACTTATAATTCCTGATTACATATCTCTATACCTATTCATGTCCTGAACTCATTTCAAGTGCTAGATACTGTGACAGGCATCAATAACGCAATATGATTATCATTTTGTGGGGTATCTTCTTTGTTATTATTCATATAAGCCAGGTCACTTATGCTCTTTAATCTATCAGAGTCAACTATCATCAACCATAATCAATCGCAGACAGTGACTGCAAAACACACATAAAAAGATAATCACTCCAGCAACCAAATACATAATCATCCACCTAACAACAAGCCATCAACCTTCAAACCTTGATAGTTTATCACAAACCACTAACCAAAAAAATCCATTCACGAACAAATAATCACCTACAAACCATCAACAGCCATTTAGCAACCACCCGCCATCAACCATCATACATGAACCACTCCTGCAGCAGGAGGCACCGGCTGGTGCTGCCGGCCCAGCTGGCGTAAGACATTAGGATGTGACCAACCCATTGGTTCCATCCCTTCTCTCCATCTCTTCTCTTTATCCTTATGTTCTCACTATTCATCTTTCTGTTGTACCCAATTCTCCTCACTACTGTTCCCACCTCTCATTATCTCCTTTCCTCCTCACTTGTCATTTTTTCCTCACCTCTCTCCCACACACACACACACATTCGTCCCTTCTCCACACTGTCTCCCACACTCGTCCCTCCTCCCTCCCTGACCACTCACCTTCAGGCTGGAAGTAGGGGTTCCCGTCGTCGCAACACTCGTACTCCTGGTTACTGGGGTTTTTGCACCAGTACTTGCAGGCGGAGGAGGATCCCACCACCATCACCGCCACAAGCAGGAGAGCAACGCGATGCATCTTCGACTTGATCCTGCAACATGAAAGTCAGCGGCACGTCAGTAATGTCTCTCTCCCGACGTAACTGAGGGATCGTTTCCAGGCCGGTATGTCAGGTAAGGTCACCAAGTGTGCGTCCCAGGATGGTGGAGAGCAGTAAGTGGTGAGGACAGGAGCGGGTGGATGTATGATGGGTGCGTATTCGAGGGTTTGAGTATGTGAAGAATGTGGAAGGAAGTAGGAATATGGTGTGTGTGTGGAGTTCAGTATGTAGTGGGCATGCCAAAGAGGTTTTACATATTATCTTTTTTATGTATTTGATTGCTGTTTCCCGCATTAGCCAGGTAGCGCCAAGAACAGAAGAAGAAAGGTCACATCCGCTCACATCTATTCTCTTGCTGTCATGTGTAATGCACCGAAACTACAGTTCCCTATCCACAACAAGACCTCACAGACAATTCCATGGTTTACCCGACCGCTTCACACGCCCTAGTTCGGTCCACTAATTGTATGTCGACCCCAGTATACCATTCTATCCCGTGTACGCCTGTCACACTCCTGCATGTTCTGGCCCCGGTCGTTCTCACCCCTTTTAGTCGCTTTTTACGACACGCAGGGAATACGTGGGAAGGACTCTTTCTCCCCTATCCCAAGGGATATTATATATATTATTACTACTCATTAGTGAAAGGAGTTATTTTGTAATGCAAGCCAAGGATATATGATAAGTATATCTTGGGGTAGCCAGTTAATGGATGTGTGATGAGTGTACCAGATGGTGAATACGTGGCTGTGTAGAATAGATAGATTATGTACCTATGATAGTCAAGGGAATATGCAATCCAGTAAATCTAGTCAAGAAACTTGAGCATACTGAAGGTTCCAGGCGCGGACGAAAGCCTTCATCGTTACCATGCGTTAGGAGGAAAGCGGATAAGGAAGGTATGAGAGAGAGAGAGAGAGTATGAAGATGCCAAAGAGAAATGAGAGTGACAGGTGTGTTGTACATGTAGGGAGATGTAAAAGGCTAGCCAGGTTACAAGATTCTAAGGATTGAAAGTAAGATCAACAATACTGACACTGATGGTTCTGCGCATCACTTCAGTACTTCTATGTCAAGACAGTAGTGCTTCCTTAAAGGCTGCTGTCTATGTGCCATGAAAATATTGCCTCTAAAGACGGTTCTGTTCTTTTCGATGACATCGCACATCGGCAAGCAAGAGTGGGAGGCAGCCACGAGGCTGGATGACTCGCCTTACCGACGCGAGTCCGCTGCTACAAGATGTACTCTTCTGGATATTTCCTCAATCGCCCTTCTGTGTAGTAGACACAAGGATTCTATTCCTCTGTCAGCGGTTAGTAGCCTCATGCGCATTAATGTCCAGAAAAGGTAATACATCTGCCTTCATAACTCCCGCATGAGGCATCACAACGGGCCCATGATTGGCTTAGGCGAGGGTCCTACGCAGGGAGATGTAAGGGTGAGGGGGAGCGGTGAGAGAGGGGGATTTCGACCAGTGAAGGGGAAAAGTGGTACCACGACCATGTGGGATGAGGAAGGGTGAGGAGGGTCTCCGCCAGAATGGAAGGGGATACCTCGGGTGAGGATGCAGGAGGCGGTGGCCAAGGTGTGAGGAAGAGTACTTCGACCAGGGGAGGAGGACAGTTGATTGGCAGGAGGTCTTATGAGGATGAGTGAGAGGTTATGTAAGGTACAGGGAGAAATTGGGATCTGGCCTGCAGGCGGAGGGAGCCCTCATGAAAAAAGGTTAATCAGGTAGTGAGGGGGGGGACCTGAGCAGGAGAGAGGCGGGGGGACCTGAGCAGGAGAGAGGTGGGGGGACCTGAGCAGGAGAGAGGTGGGGGGAACCAGATCAGTCAAGATAAACATGGACGGTGCGGAGAGTACTGGTCCGACCACAACGTGGACCAGACCGGACCGGCACACGGGCCGCATGATGCAGCGAAAGGCAGAGTTCCGACCGTCAACCTCGGTCATATGAAAGTGCAACAGCTGTTCCTCCTGGCCACTCTCTCTTCTCTATGTTCCTGCATGTACCATTACTTTCGCCAGGATGGGATACGCCAGGATGACTCTGACGAGGCAGTGGGCGTCCCTGGCTGGGTTGTCTAAGTGGATCACCTGCTGGTAGACAAATGAGCTGAAGGCGGCGACAGGCAGCGGCAGGGGAGGAGGTGGGCTGGGAGATGAATTTGCCATAAAGGCGCACATGAGAGCATCTTGTTATAAGAGGCCGCTCACCGCTGCCTCGAGCCAGATTTATGAAACATTGTATCACCAAAAACACCACCGCCACCCTACATTGCCTCCCCAACACTCACAACTCCTGCCACATATTCGTTTGTTTACATCGCTTACCTTCTGGTTCATTCCTCGTTTTCTCCGTTCACGTCTCTCACCGTTAGTCATTTTTCTTTTTTCGTCCACCTTTTGTCTTCTAAATAAAACCATTAATCGCATAAGTGAACAAGTGCAGTATATCAATTTATATGCAGCAAAATCTTTATTTCTAAGTCTTAAGTTTCTCTGGTAATTCGTTCAGCGGAGAAATATTTTGTCCATACTGTTAGCTGACACTGTTCTCTGTGATACCAAACCGTCATAAACTGTTAAATGCTACAATGTTCATCTTCTTTTACTTATTCATCAATGTCTTTAGTTATTTTTGCTGTGTATTCCTAATCCATTTATTTGAAATTGATAATTACTCTTTAACTTACTAATTTATTTACATATAGATTCTCATTTTCTTTCATTTTCCTAGGGTAAGTTCGGGTTCCATGTTATCATATTCTGGATGGCCTGCATCAGTTCTACGTCTCTACGAACATGTTTTTATCGTTATTTCATTTGTTATCTATGATTAAACTTTTTATTGCTAATTTCATAATCATGAGAACATTTGCGTTGTGAGTTGATCAAATACGACATCTACGTCTTACCAAGAGCGCTTCATGCTCTCCTTGAGAGTTCTAGGATAGGAATCTTCGATGTTAGGAACCTAAATAAAGTTGATTATAGAACCGGAGAAAATTACAACAGCGAATAGAAGAAAAATGAGTAAAAAAAGTTATAGAACAGGAATGAAAAATAATGAAGGGTTGTAAAATGAAAAAAAAAGAAACTTGTTAGTCGTGGTTGCTAAATGACGTTGTCGGTCTTAATGACCCTGGCAAGTGCTGTCTCAAAGCCCAAGTAGCCACCCACTTGCGAGCGGATGCCGTGGCTCCCCCCACACTCTTACTCACCATCGTGTTCACTTTCGTGTCAGGTCATACATAGGCCTTCTTCGCTATACCTCATCCTCACTACACTTTTGACACCACCAGCCTTTAGTGGAGATGTGTCTTACTTGATCCTTTTGGAACAGGACAAACGCACTTTCAGGAGGTAACCAGGGTTAAGTTGGTGATTGTTGGAAAGAAAGTATAAGAGAAGTAATGAAAAAAAGTCGTACCGAGGGAAACAGAATAGCTGACGCTAACTAGAGTGAAGAATAAGATATGAGGTAGAGGAATAAGAAATCAAATTGATTATGAAAAATGTTCAATTATTATGTGAATCAAAGACTTGCTCTCGTGTGCCACAGTTTTCCCCTATTCACTTTGATTGGTTGTCAACCAGTGTTCAGATGGAAGGCTTTGTTCAGCGATCGAAAGTACTCCACAGGACGTAAACCTCAGCGGCACGGGAGGTACAAGATACTGGCAAGCACACACACACACACACACACACACACACACACACACACACACACACATACATATATTGCGTCTTTGCATATTCCTTTGCGTGAATGTGTTTATATTTGTATGAGTATACTAATCAGCCAGACAAAGAAACATACATGAACGAATTACGCATATATGTTCACAAACCTCACTCTTCTAGTGGCATCATACTTATCTATACATATTCACCGAAAGGGGAAAAAAAAGGAGTGAAGCTTCTAAACGAACACATGATCAACCCTCATGAATCAGTGAGGAGGTGTTGGTATAGAGGTTCCCTGTGTGGCGCGTGACGAGAGCGAGATGGACAATCATGGTAGATTATAATACACCGTCCCTCCTGTAGCCGCCCTGCCTCAATTATAAAAGCGCTGGGCTAAAGGTTAAACAGTGGTTCTCTAAATTCTCTCTCTCTATCTATCTATCTCTGCTCCTGCTCAAGTTCTTCATTACTATTAATAACCTCATTTCAGCCCCGTCCTCTTGACTCCTGCCGAGGTTAAACATTGAGGCTCCAGGAAATGTCACCACAAATGACCAATTATTGGCTCCGCGGAGGACGGTCGCTCGCCCTAGACTATCAGATGAAGTTCCTGATGATCGTTTATAAAATTCTCAGGCCAGAAATGGGAGGGGCAAGTAATCTTCGTTAATCTCTCTCTGTCGGTCTTATGACGTTATCTGTCTTGAGACGAAAATCGTTATGTGTTAGTTCTCATTACGTTTTAGTTATCAATTATGTTTCTAAGCCCCTCAAGTACGACCTTACGACTCGAGAAGGACGGGAGGACCCTTGAGCATGATGGTACGACCGTACTCAAGGGTCGGACGCCTTGCTTATGGGTCTTACCGTCGTGCGCAGGGGATAAAGATTTCGGATGACGTCATGACTTTTTGATGATCATATCCCTGACGGAAACTAATGTCTCACTACAGATTAAATCTGCCAGTGTGGATGACCATCTGTAGCTGATCAACAACACCACTTCGATAATTGCAATACTTCGTGATGCCGGGAACAAAAATGTGTTGGTCAGGCCATACGATACGGACACAGACACACACACACACACACACACACACACACACACACCAGCTGCACAAGTGGCTCAGTTTACCAAAATCTTTGTAAAGCTGTAAGAGTCTTCCATCTAGGTGACAGAAAACAGTATTAACAAAAGAAACAGTATTAACAAAAGGTCTAAGACTAAGAATTGGCTATCCATCTAATTGTGTTCTTCCACAAGGTGTTCGAACGTAGATTTAGCACAACTACTTCAGTATTAACTCCCCATCTAGTTAATATGGGTGTTGAACATGTCCTTACAGTCAAGAGAGCATTAATGCAATTATTTGTAGAGATCTGTTAGTCCTGTGCGGGGAGTTCTAAACACGTGTATAATAAGGAGAGGATGGGTGATTACGGAAACATCGTGTGTGTGTGTGTGTGTGTGTGTGTGTGTGTGTGTGTATGGAGACCCACCATCAGTGTCAAGTCATTTCTCCCTTCACTTACCTTCTCACCTCACGATGACATTTCACCCCCTCTATGCAACCATCACCCTAAACACCGTCTTACAGCAATACAACACAGCAAAAAATGGCTGGTTGTTCTCTGATTATTATTCTATGCCATACGCGAGACACCTGAGACTCAAATGATTTGTATGATTTGCAGGTCGCGAGGTAGGAGAGAAATCCTAAGCCAACGCCCACATACAAACACTATTCTACAAATATTCTTGTTACAAAGTAAGATACGAAGTCTTGTCCTGCTTGAGTCACTTATCTAAGAACTCGAAAGATAACGATTTGAGAATATCGAACGGTGTCTCGCTTTTGTTAAGACTAAGACCAGTTGAGCCTTTTGTGAAGGCGTACCATGAATAGACATACGACCGAAGAAAAATATATTCAGCAGACATGGGAGATAAGATACACGGAACGCTTATTGCGACAGATACAAGAAATAGTTCAGCATATTCAAAAGAAATAGATATAGACACGAAGGACGACGTTCTTGAATCCAGAAATATGTTCACTCTAAAAAGCCAATAAGATGACACTCATATGTCCCGAATTTCATGAAAATATTTCACTGGGTTTAAGACAGACCAACACATACTTACCTACGGGCTCAAGTAGACAGATGATCATCCCTCATGAGATACAAGACAGAAATATCTATCTACCCCTATCATCTATCTGTCTTACCTATCTACAAGTTAAATTAGCTTATTTTACTTTTCCAATTTCTCGTTAATCGTCTCATAATCAACGTCAGACTTATTTCCTACCCCTTTCATCTCCTTCTAACAAGAGTTTCAAAAT
Source organism: Panulirus ornatus (assembly GCF_036320965.1). NCBI lineage: Eukaryota > Metazoa > Arthropoda > Malacostraca > Decapoda > Palinuridae > Panulirus > Panulirus ornatus. The sequence goes on along the minus strand of NC_092235.1, from coordinate 51,373,638 downwards.
CATCAAATACAGAAAAAAAAAAGACAACTGAAAACTGAGTGTCAGGCTGCTGGTACATTTGTATTTCCAGCGGCAGTTACTGTGAGCAGGTCAACATGTGCTGAGGCAACACAACCTTTGGCTTGGCTGGTCCTCTAAACCAATACACACACACTCATGACTCCCAAATCGCACGGAGGATGACAAAGTCACTCTCTGTTTGGAACTTATTAAACAAAATCTCTCAACAAAATGGACTACTTCACATCTTATTTCAGTAACTTATCTTAATCTGTTAACTACAATGGGAATAGTAGCAAATGACTCCTTAAATTCTCCACGCACATAGCATTCTAGGCTATATTAGTTTGATACAAATACGTTTAACTAATTTGGAAATCCATCTTTTTTCAAGAATGCCTTACAAAGTCAGAACTTGTAAGTTATGCGACATTTTTTGGAAATGTATCCACAAAGCATCAAACACGACACAGAGTGTAACAGTGTTACCCCATGAATTCCTCTAACTAACAGAGAAAGTATCATCAACAGTCCACACAACACAGTAGGAGCCAGCACACCCCCTGGCAGCACACCACTGTAGCGTACCTGAGTGTTCACAAGGTAGATCTCGCTCCGTCGCGCTTAGCTGCTCGACTATCCAGTCCCGGGTGCTGGACGCCTTTTATATACCCGCTGTGACGCAGCAAGGAAAGCGGGGTGCATATGGAAACACGTCCACTAAATCACTCAGCCATTTGACTGGTGACTAAATCTAGCCAGGTCGTGCGTGAGGTTTGTGAAACGACATAATCACAGCAGTGGAGAGAGTGTAGGGTTCTTTTGCATACATTTGTGTCAACTTATTAACCGTGGATTCACCTTTCATGGGAGTTGCTCAGAGTGGGAAAACTGAACGATAAATTCGGGAGGGTGTTATGCAACCAGGTTGCTATCCATAGTTCTGAGATCGCGGGCGCGAGACGCAGAAATGTGCGTAGTACCTAACGACAGTTTGTTAATAACATAAGAATGATAGTTCAGTCGTTCGATTTGGGTTTAAGTTTGGATTTACTGGCCATATACTTCCCTGAGGGTGAGGTGTGTCCTCTCCCTGCAAAGGGATTCATTCTTAATTGCTATGCTTCAAGATCTTCCAATCTTCATCTACCTTTGTTGAAATTCGATCATTCTTTTCTTTTTCTGTTTCTTGATTTCTTGTGATTCGTCTTCACTTCGTAGGAATTCGACCTCATCCATTATTCCCTTCATTCTGTACCTCTTCTAATTACACACAAATCACTTGTATTATTTTCATCACTAGTGAATAACCCATTTATCAATGTTGTGAATGCTAATCTTCAATCATTTTTGCCACTAATGGAGGCACAATCTCTTTCTTAACACATGAGTCAAGCTACACAACCCTTGATGCAGATATACCAACCCTAGCAAAAATGACAATATCATATGCCTTCTGGAAAATAACAGGTATACACTCTGCCTCAATCAGTCAATGAAAGTTTGCCATTTTCTCTCCATCCTCTGCGTGGCTCTTAAAAGGTGCGATGGAGGGACGTAAAAAATGTCAGACGATTTACTTCCCTTCACCATCCCCATCACACGAGCTGTACACCATTCTTCACGCGCAATAAGGCGAGGGAAGGCGGTGTTAAGTATTCTTTTCTCGGTCACCTTACTGCTGAAATAATACACTGCACCTTAATCTTCGTATTGGCACACTTATTTCGTAGATTTGTCTGTCAGATCCAACAAAAGGGAGTACTTGACTTATTTACCTCGATTCGATCTTTTTTTTGTGCGGGGGGGGGGGGGGGGGGGGGGGGGGGGACCTAGCACTGCACAGTGTTGCTGTCTCCCGATACTAAACTCCTGGCCGCAAGGGATGATGGTGAAATGTAGGATCTGAAACAATAGCAGTCGTTGAACTTAGAAATTACGTGAGCGTGTGTGTGTGTGTGTGTGTGTGTGTGCTGGGGGACTGGGGTGTGGGGGGAATACGTTCAGGCATGAGTGCATGTTTAACTGGGGAAACGTGCATGGTGACAATGACACCAAAACCATGAAGTAAGCAACAAATGGATACTGTATATATATATATATATATATATATATATATATATATATATATATATATATATATATATATATATATATATATATATATATATATATATATATGTATGTATACGTTGAGATGTATAGGTATGTATATGTGCGTGTGTGGACGTGTATGTGTATGGGTTGGGCCATTCTTTCGTTTTTTTTTTTTTTTCCAAAAGAAGGAACAGAGGGGGCCAGGTGGGGATATTCCAAAAAAGGCCCAGTCCTCTGTTCTTTACGCTACCTCGCTAACACGGGAAATGGCGAATAGTTTAAAAGAAAAAAGAAATATATATATATATATATATATATATATATATATATATATATATATATATATATATATATATACACACACACACAATTGACTTGCTTCTCCCGCCTTACCGAGGTAGGGTGAGGAGCAAATGAACACCATCATCATGTCCAAAGCCTAACATCCACAGCCAAGCCGCACAGACTACTCCATTATGTACCTTTACAGCTTCATATACCTTGGTTATGCTCATTGGTAGCACGACGCCCCATATATACCACATCGCTCTAGTTCATTCTATCCCTTGCACGTCTCTCGACCTCCTTGAATGCTTAGGTCTTAATGAGAATTTGTAATATTGAAATAAGACATTATGAAGCGATGTTATAAAGAAGTACCATGAGAAAACTGAACATACGAATATTGGCAGACAAGGACAAGAGGAGGGTTGTGAATGAATGAACGTATAAAACGTGCATGGTCATTCTTAAAACTTGTTTAGAAGTGATATCAAACATCAAGTATCCATGAGTTGGAACCTTTTTAAGTTACACTATATTTTCAAAACACTGGCACTTTATTCCATGAAAAAATAGAACTTCCCGCAAAAAGTTGTGTTAAACGTATGTAAGTCCAGCTTTGAGCGGATTTTGTTGTATGATGCCAAAACATGGGTAATGACGCGGAATGTGAAGAGAGAGATTCAAGCAGCAGAGATGACACATCCTCCTCATTCTGAGAGTAACAAGACGAGATTAAAGGCGCAATGTAGTGATAAGGAGAGAGTTGAACATCATGCCTCTGATACCAAAGATTGATTTACTGATTTGTGCCGGTAAGCCTGGCAAATTTATTGTGCACCCATGCTCATCTTGTGAGCGGTAGCGCAAAAGGATTACAGAGGTCATAAAGTGTCTAGGTCAGACCCTCAATGGGTTAATATTACATAGTATGGTACAGTTCATAGCAGATTTTTCATTACATACAGTACATAGTTTCATATGGTAAGTTCTACCGACTAGATGCAAAAAGTGGATACAAG